>NC_133617.1:374156643-374756643 GCF_048593235.1 Sminthopsis crassicaudata | reverse complement strand
CCTCCTGGCAAGGGCCTTCTAGAGAAACTCGGCGATGTTTTCAATGTGGAAAAATTGGGCATCTAAGAGCTCAGTGTAGGTATGGAGATACAGTGAGAAGACAGGGTGAGAGAAGACCTAAAACTCCATGTCCAAAATGTCACAAGGGCCTCCACTGGGCCTCCGAATGTAGATTGACCCAGGGAAATGACAGGTGGGGCCCAGCTTCAGCCCCCCAAGTGGGGCATGATGGCAGCCGAGGTTACATCCAGAGAATTTTAAGACATGATCAATCAGCAGAAAAGCAATCACATGGCAGAAAGGGATTACCTGATAAGTGAGTCAAAAGCCAATCAGATTGAAAAAATGGATTACACTTGGGGAGAATACAGGCCTTTTAAACCAACAGGGCTGTGCCCAGTGCAAACAACTCCAATGTAATTGTCAGATGATGAGAAGAGATTTAGAAAGTGGTAAATAGAAGGAAATTAGATAGGTTAACTGCCTGGGAGAGAGGATTTGCTTGTATTTCTTCAGCAGGAAAAGGAATCAGATGGGTGCCAACGAGTCATATTCGCCTTGTCCATCAGAGAGAGACAGAAAAAGAGAAAGACCTCAAAATAAAGGAGAAGATCTAAGAAACATTTGACACTGAAAGAGCATGGATAATAAGAAGACTGTTAAAGAACTTTAAAAACCAGCAGGAATCATTGGACTTCCTCACACAAGATGAGACTAATGGACAATGGACTTATGGACATTTATAAATTTTCAATTTATGATTATGTTATATACTTCTAGCATGTGTTATGTTACTATGTTACTATGTGCTTATGTAATTTATGTAATTATCTGTAATACTTCCCATATTGATGGATTTATGTTTCAAGGTCATTTATGTAATTATCTGTAATACTTCCCATATTGATGGATTTATGTTTCAAGGTCATGACTGTCCTATGTTCTAAATCAAAAGAAAGGGGGAGATGTTAGGATTACTAAGTGAGAACTCAGGTTGTCTGGACAGTGACAAGGTGAGAATTCAGGTTTTCTGGACAATTACAAGGTGAGAACTCAGGTTGACTTGATAGAGGGGGCAAGCTCATTGGCTGGGGTGGTTCTTCCCAGAAGCCCTTGCATTATCCCACGCCCATTCTCTGGGAGGATAAAAGAGACAGCACTGGGCACAGAGAGCAGATCGGCCTGGAGAAGGACAAGAGCTGGAGGAGATTCAGAGCCAGGATTCAAGAGAAAGACTCTGCATTGCATCAGGCTTGACAGGGCTCTCTGCAGGAAGGGAAGTCACTTCTAAGGACAAGAGTTAACAGCAACTACCTGGAGACAACGGTTCGTTACAGGAAGAAGAATCTGTCTGAGAGATTTGAGTAGACACAGCAGATCTCTTCCCAGAGAGCGATCCAGCAGTTTCTAGAGACGACAGCTCGCTACAATTGACAGCTTCTGTATGGAGAGAGAGCAGACTTCAAATACTGAGGAGACTAAAAACAGACTGTCCCCAGAGGAATCCCCTAAGGGGGATATGATCTGCTCCTCAATACAAAAGAATTTCATAGAAGAAATCAAAAAGGTTCTCACAAGAGAGCTAGAAGAGAAATTGGAAAAGGAAAGGGAAGCTTGGAAAGAGAGCCTGGAGAAGTTTTCCAGAGTGGATAAAGAGATCAAATCATTGAGAAACAAATTTAGTGAATTGGAAAAGGTAAACAACTCCAAAGAAAATAGGATTAGTGAATTGGAAAAGGTAAATAACTCCAAGGAAAACAGGTTAAGTGAGCTGGAAAAGGTAAACAACTCCAAGGAAAACAGGATTAGTGAGCTGGATAAAGAAATCAGCTCTCTAAAAAATAAAATGGATAAAATGGAAAAAAATTCTATAGAAGAAAAAAACTCACTTAAAAACACAATTGGACAATTACAAAAAGATATTTAAAAAGTGAGTGAAGAAAATACATCATTGAAAATTAGACTCGAACAAGTAAAAATGAATGACTCAAGGAGAAACCAAGAAGTAGTCAAGCAAAACCAGAGAAATGAAACAATTGAAAAGAATGTCAAGTACCTTATTAGAAAGACAACAGACCTGGAAAACAAATGCAGGAGAGACAATTTGAGAATAATCGGACTCCATGAAAAATGTGAGGAAAAAAAAGAGCTTGGACACTATTTTCGAGAAAATTATCAAAGAGAACTGCCCAGACATTTTGGAAACAGAGAGTAAAATAGACATTGAAAAAATTCATCGATCACCTACTGAAAGGGACCCTAAAATCAAAATGCCAAGAAATATAGTGGCCAAGTTCAAGAATCATCAGACAAAGGAAAAAATATTGGAAGCTGCTAGAAAAAAACAATTCAGATATGGAGGAGCCACAATAAGGATAACCCAGGATCTAGCAGCATCCACATTAAAAGAATGAAGGGCCTGGAACATGATATTCTGAAAGGCTAAGGAACTTGGTATGCAGCCAAGAATAACTTACCCAGCAAAAATGAGCATCTTTTTCCAGGGAAGGAAATGGACATTTAACGAAATAAATGAATTCCATCTATTCTTGATGAAAAAACCAGATCTACATAAAATGTTTGATCTTCGAATACAGAACTCAAGAGATTTCTAAAAAGGTAAAAAGAAATCTTGAGAACTATACTTCTGCCATAAAAATATGTAAAGAACATATGTATAATTTGTCCTAGAAACTAGAGGGGGAAAGGAAATTATATCATAAAAAAAGAGTAAAGTGGTGGTACTACATCTCATGAAGAGTCAAAGGTAACCTATTATATCTGAGAGAAAGAAAGGAGGGAGATGAACATAGTGTGTATCAATAGACATATTCGATTTATGGTGAAACTTCTTCCACTTTATTGAAAAGTGAGAAGGAAGGAGTAAGCTAAGGGGAAGGGGAAACAGAAATTGTGAGGAAAAGGGGTAAAATAAGGGAAGGAACTTTAAGGTGGGGGAGGGACCCTAAAAAGGAAGGGCTGTGAAAAGCAAGTGGTGTTCACAAGTTGAATACTGGGTAGGGGGGTAAGAGGGAAGGAAAGGGGAAAAGCATAAGTAGGGATTAATAAGATGGCAAGCAATATAGAATTAGTCATTCTAACTATAAATGTGAATGGGGCAAACTGCCTCATAAAGAAGAAGCAGTTAGCACACTGGATTAAAAGTCAGAATCCTACTATATGTTGTTTACAGGAAACACACCTGAAACAGGGTGATACATTCAAACTAAAAGTAAAAGGGTGGAGCAGAATCTACTATGCTTCAGGCAAAGCCAAAAAAGCAGGGGTAGCTATCCTCATCTCAGATCAAGCAAAAACAAATATGATCTAATTAAAAGAGATAAGGAAGGGCATGATATCCTGCTAAAGGGTAGCATCAATAATGAAGCAGTATCAATATTAAACACATGTGCACCAAGTGGTGCAGCATCTAAATTCTTAAAAGAGAAATTAAGAGAGCTGCAAGAAGAAATAGACAGCAAAACTATATTAGTGGGAGATCTCAACCTTGCACTCTCAGAATTAGATAAATCAAACCACAAAATAAATTAGAAAGAAGTCAAAGAGGTAAATAGAATACTAGAAAAGTTTGATATGATAGATCTTTGGTGAAAGCTAAATGGAGACAGAAAGGAGTATACTTTCTTCTCAGCAGTTCATGGAACCTATACAAAAATTGATCATATACTAGGGCATAAAAACCTCAAAATCAAATGCAGTAAGGCAGAAATAGTAAATGCATCCTTTTCAGATCACAATGCAATCAAAATTACATTTAATAAAAAGCCAGGGGAAAATAGACTAAAAAATAATTGGAAACTAAATAATCTTATACTAAAGAATGATTGGGTAAAACAGCAAATTAGAGACATAATTAATAACTTCACCCAAGAAAATAACAATAATGAGACATTATACCAAAATGTGTGGGATACAGCCAAAGCAGTAATAAGGGAAGTTTTATATCTCTACAGGCCTACTTGCATAAAATAGAGAAAGAGAGGGCCAATGGATTGGGCTTACAACTAAAATTGCTAGAAAAGGAACAAATTAACAAACCCCAGACAAACACAAAACTTGAAATTCAAAAAATAAAAGGTGAGATTAATAAAAATGAAAGTAAAAAAAAACTATTGAATTAATTAATAAAACTAAGAGTTGGTTCTATGAAAAAACCAACAAAATAGACAAACCCTTAGTAAACCTGATTTAAAAAAGGAAAGAGAAAAAGCAAATTGTTAGTCTTGAAAATGAAAAGGGAGAACTTACCACTAATGAAGAGGAAATTAGAACAATAGTTAGGAGCTACTTTGCTCAACTTTATGCCAATAAATTCGATAACTTAGATGAAATGGAAGAATACCTTCAAAAATATAGCTTGCCCAGATTAACAGAGGAAGAAGTAAGTAGTCTAAATAGTCCCATCTCAGAAAAAGAAATAGAACAAGCTATTAACCAACTCCCTAAGAAAAAATCCCCAGGACCAGATGGATTTACATGTGAATTCTACCAAACATTTAAAGAACAACTAACTCCAATGCTATATAAAGTATTTGAAAAAATAGGGAATGAAGGAGTCCTACCAAATTCCTTTTATGACACAGACATGGTACTGATACCTAAACCAGGTAGATTGAAAACTGAGAAAGAAAACTATAGACCAATTTCCTTAATGAATATTGATGCTAAAATCTTAAATAAGATATTAGCAAAAAGACTTCAGAAAATCATCCCCAGGATAATACACTATGACCAAGTGGGAATTATACCAGGAATGCAGGGCTGGTTTAATATTAGGAAAACTATTACTATAATTGACCATATTAATAATCAAATTAATAAAAATCATATGATCATCTCAATAGATGCAGAAAAAGCATTTGATAAAATCCAAAATCTAAAAACGCTTGAGAGTATAGGAATAAATGGCCTATTCCTTAAAATAATAACAAGCATATATTTAAAGCCTTCAGTAAACATCATATGTAATGGCGATAAACTAGAACCTTTCCCTATAAGATCAGGAGTGAAACAAGGTTGCCCACTATTACCATTACTATTCAATATAGTACTAGAAATGCTAGTGTTGGCAATAAGAGCCGAGAAAGAGATTCAAGGAATTAGAGTAGGAAATGAGGAAATCAAATTATCACTCTTTGCAGATGACATGATGGTATACTTAGAGAACCCCAAAACTCTGCTAAAAAGCTATTAGAAATAATTCTGAATTTAGCAAAGTTGCAGGATACAAAATAAATCCACATAAATCCTCAGCATTTTTATACATTACCAACACAATCCAACAGCAAGAGATACAAAGAGAAATTCCATTCAAAATAATGGTCGATAGTATAAAATATTTGGGAATATATCTACCAAAGGAAAGTCAGGAATTATATGAGCAAAATTACAAAACACTTGCCACAAAAATAAAGTCAGATTTAAATAATTGGAAAGACATTCAGTGCTCTTGGATAGGTCGAGCGAATATAATTAAGATGACAATACTCCCTAAACTAATCTATTTACTTAGTGCTATATCAATCAGACTCCCAAGAAACAGAATTCATATGGAACAGCAAAAGGTTGAGAATTTCAAGGGAAGTAATGAAAAAAAAATTAAATGAAGGTGGTCTAGCAGTACCTGATCTAGAACTATATTATAAAGCAACAGTCACCAAAACCATTTGGTATTGGCTAAGAAATAGACTAGTTGATCAGTGGCATAGGTTAGGTTCACAGGGCAAGATAGTGAATAAAAATAGCAATCTAGTGTTTGACAAACCCAAACATCCCAAATTTTGGGATAAGAATTCATTATTTGACAAAAAACTGCTGGGAAAACTGGAAATTAGTATGGCAGAAACTAGGCATGGACCCACATTTAACACCACATACTAAGATTAGATCAAAATGGGTCCAAGATTTAGGCATAAAGAACGAAATCATAAATAAATTGGAGGAACATGGGATGCTTTACCTCTCAGACTTGTGGAGGAGGAAGGAGTTTGTGTCCAAGGGAGAACTAGAGATCATTATTGATCACAAAATAGAAAATTTTGATTACACCAAATTAAAAAGTTTCTGCACAAACAAAACTAATGCAAACAAGATTAGAAGGGAAGTAACAAATTGGGAAAACATTTTTACAGTAAAAGGTTCTGATAAAGGCCTCATTTCCAAAATATACAGAGAATTGACTTTAATTTATAAGAAATCAAGCCATTCTCCAATTGATAAATGGTCAAAGGATATGAACAGACAATTTTCAGATGACGAAATTGAAACTATTTCCACTCATATGAAAGAGTGTTCCAAATCACTATTGATCAGAGAAATGCAAATTAAGACAACTCTGAGATATCATTATATACCTGTCAGATTGGCTAAGATGACAGGAACAAATAACGATGAATGTTGGAGGGGCTATGGGAAAACTGGGACACTGATGCATTGTTGGTGGAGTTGTGAAAGAATCCAACTATTCTGGAGAGCAATCTGGAATTATGCCCAAAAAGTTATCAAAATGTGCATACCCTTTGACCCAGCAGTGTTACTACTTATATCCCAAGGAAATACTAAAGAAGGGAAAGGGACCTGTATGTGCCAAAATGTTTGTGGCAGCCCTTTTCATAGTGTCTAGAAGCTGGAAAATGAATGGATGTCCATCAATTGGAGAATGATTGGGTAAATTATGTTATATGAATGTTATGGAATATTATTGTTCTGTAAGAAATGACCAACAGGAGGAATACAGAGAGCCTTGGAGAGACTTACATCAACTGATGCTGAGTGAAACGAGCAGAACTACGGGATCATTATACACTTCAACAATGATACTGTATGAGGATGTATTCTGATGGAAGTGGATATCTTCAACATAGAGAAGAGCTAATCCAATTCCAATTGATCAATGATGGACAGAATCAGCTACATCCAGAAAAGGAACACTGGGAAACGAGTGTAAACTGTGAGCATTGTTTTTTTGTTTTGTTTTGTTTTGTTTCTCTTCCCAGATTATTTTTACCTTGTGAATACAATCCTTCCTTTGCAACAACAACAATAAATAAATAAATAAATAAACAAATAAATAAATAAGCACAATTGGAAAAAAAAAAAAAAAACAAAAAAAAACACTTTAAACTTCAAAAATCTAGGAGGACTGAACTCCAGAAGTTAGAAATTAACATAGGAACATAGGTGATAAGACAAGACCAAGTAAGGCTTACTACCCCAGCCAAAAGTACAGCACTGAACTGAGTCTGATCTTGTCAGAAAGATACATTTCAAGAACTAAGGCAGGAGATATTAGTTAGCCCAAAAAATATTGAATAGAATTAAAAGTTATTAATATAGAAATTCTCCAAAGAAGTAAAAAGGAACTCCATATCAATTATAAGTGGAGAATTTTCTACAAGGACTTCATAAATACCTAGTAGAAATGAAGAAATGAATAAAAAATAAAATAAAAACTCTGAATGAAGGTATTAGAAAGTTATTAAGTAATTTAAGAGAAAATGGAAAATTTTAACCAAGTAAAATTTCCTGAAAATTAGAATAAATGAAAGAAATCCATGACTACATGACTACATGAGACAGCAAGAAATCTTAAAATAAAATGAAAAGATTAAAAAAAAACTAGAAGAAAATGTAAGTTATTTTACAAAAAATTGGCCTGAAATGCAGGTCAAAAAAACTTTTAACATTGAATTTTTTAAATGTCTAGAGAATACATTTTATGAAATTTATGAAATACATACAATTTATGAAATCACAAAATAAACTTTATCCAGATCTATTAAGATAAGTAGACAAAATGAACACAGAAAGAACCACTGATCATAGCCAAAAACATCAAAGAAAAAATACACAAGATTCCAGAAAGAAGCAGTTCAAGCACCAAACAACCATACTCAAACTCAGATAACATCTAGCAGCTTTTACTACAAATAAGAAAAGACATTGAAAAAAAATTCCAAAAGATATAAAATAAGGTTATAATCAAGAATAACTTATGTTGCAAGCTTAGTATAATCTTATAAAGGGGAAAATGTATTTTTAATGGAATAAAGGCATTTCTGAAGAAAAGATCAGCACTTCAGTAGGACCTTTAAAATACAAATCTAAGCCAAAAGAAACATTAAAAAATGAACAATTTATTTGAACAATTTGGAAGGGACTATATAGCACTATAGTGTTAATATTCTAACATGGAGAGAAAAAACAAATGTCCTTTCAGAACTCTAATGTCACTGAAAATAGTGGGGAAATTAAATAAGAAAAGTAGAGGATTTGAGAATTGGATTATTCTGTTCTGAGGGTAAAAAGAGGAACACACTGAATAGAAAGAAGGAAGGCAGTGGAACTGATGATTTCTCATAAATGAGATGGTTAAGAACAAGAGTATACAAATGTGGAGGAAAGGGTGGGAAGAATGGGCATCAAATCTCTTTTCTGAAACAAAGGAAAAATGAACAAGTACATACACACACTTGGACATGAGTACTCATACACAATTTGCTGTAAAAAGATATAAAGCTTCCAAAAAACTATTCCCAACAGATAAGAAGTGGAAGAATAGGGGCAGCTCGGTGGCGCAGTGGATAGAGCACCATCCCTGAATTCAGGAGGACCCGAGTTCAAGTGTGATCTCAGACACTTAACACTTCCTAGCTGTGTGACCCTGGGCAAGTCACTTAACCCTAGCTTCGGGGGGGGGGGGGGAAGAAAAAGTGGAAGGATATATATCAGACAATTTTTTTTCAAAAGAAAAAATGTCAAATATTAATAACCATATGAAAGAATACTCCAAATCACTAAGAACAAATCAAATGTTGATCAAAACAACTCTGAGGTTTCACCTCATACCCTGCAAAAAAGATAGAAATAGTGAATATAGGAGGAGTTTGGGGAAAATAGGTGAATGGTGCCCCTGCAATGGTTGAATGAGACTTTCACTCCTGTATTCTCCTAAAAAGTGAGAATCATTGGGTTTCAGATAGATTTAAAGACAATCACAATCTACCCCACATAGGCAATGAAAAAAAGCTATTGTCATCCACAGTGATAAACCGAAGGCACAATGTTTTCTCCCTGCTATCTCCCACTTGGTTCCCTCAAGCTAGATCATCTGGTCATACATCAAAACTCTGTTAAGTTTAACTTTCCATAACTTGAGACCCAGAAATTCTATTATTAGACTTATATTCCCAAGGAGGCTATTGATTTTAAAAAAAAAAGCATCATATATTCCAAATTATATATTACAGCACATTTTGTGATAGCAAAGAATTAGATACAAAGTAAACACTTATCAAATGGGGAAATTTTTAAATTGTGATATATTCATATAATAAATTATCACTATACTATGAGGAATGATGATATAATCAATGCACAGATTCATGGAAACCATATAAAAGTATACAGAACAAAGTAAGCAGAGCTAATAAAACAATGATTGCAACAGTATAAGCAGAAAGAACAATCACCATAAAAAAGAAAATTAAATTGTAATATCACCCCACCACTACCCAAAAAAGTCTCAAAAGCATAAAGATTGGAAGTCATATTTATCCCATCCCTTTGTAGAGGTAAGAGGTCTGTGAGTATAGTACAATATTCATTTTTTCAATCTTTTTTGATATGTTTTTTGCTGGTTTTTTTCCTGTTATTTTTGTTATGTGGGATGGCTCTCTGGGAGGGAAAAGAGAATTTTTTGGTGATGAAAAAAAAAAAAAACCTCAATGACATTTGTGTGTGTATATATGTATGTTTTTGTTTTGTTTTGTTTTTTAAGAAATTCACCAAACTCAACAGGAAAACAAACAGAAAAGGGAACTAACGACAGGTTAAGAAGGAAGATAATACTGGGAAAGGGAATAGTTGAAAGTAAAAAAAAAAAATTTATACTGAGGAGATTTAAAAGGAAAATAAAGAAATTAAAGAACTAGAATCTAAGGGAATATTTGTCAATTGTAGAATGACTAATCAAATTGTGATACATGAATGTAATAGGATATTATTTCACCATAAAAAATTTGACTCGAGATGGTTTCAGAAAATCTTGAATAGTATAGATTTATACTAAAACAGAGACATTGTAAACCTTGATCAATGCAATATCCAACCATGAGTGAGAAACATGATACTCACCTATGATACATTTAGCTTAGCTGTGTTTATATGGTATGAAGATTTTTTTTTCCTTTTTAGCTTTTAATTAAAAGTGAAAGAAGAGATAAGAAATACAATTGCCAAAGGAGGGGAGGGAGGGCTGATGCTATTGAAACATTAATGCACAAAAGAGAATAGAAAGTTCAGCAGAAAGCACTGATAAGGTAGGCAGTTTTAAAAGCATCATGTGGAATTTTTTATAGCAAGGGCTGTCCCACACATGTAGCATGGAGATATTGTTATATGGCTCGAAGGGAATAAAATCTCTGGCTTTTTCTCACCCCACCCTTCTTCGAGGTAGGTTTTATTTCCTACCAGGAGGAGATATAATAGTTCAGAAACTTGTCCACTCTGCTTGTCTCAGAGAGAGAGAGAGAGAGACAGAGAGAGAGAGACAGAGAGAGAGAGACAGACAGACAGACAGAGAGAGAGAGAGACAGAGAGAGAGAGTATTAGTCTACAGAGTATTATCTAGTTTGTTTATATACTCCCTTAAATATTAGTGTAGGCAACATGATTTTCAAGGTCAAGGTCATTTCTAATCACTATTCATTTTTGGAGGAAACAGGACCATAACCTCAGTAAGCAAAAATTGACTCCCTTTCTGCCAAAAACCAATTCCACAATGAATATATACATAGCAACTAGTCATGAAACCTCATTTATCCAAGAACATATCAGAACAAATAAAAAAAAAGAAATCAGAAAAAACATTCACAGGTAAATGTATATTTTACAGTACAGAATGAAAGAGCTCTTAGAATGACAGGGGAAAATAATGTGCAATGTTGGAGGAGATGTGGGAAAACAGGGAGAGTGATACATTGTTGGTGGAATTGTAAATACATCCAGCCATTCTGGAGAGCAATTTGGAACTATGCTCAAAAAGTTGTCAAACTGTGCATACCCTTTGATCCAGCCGTGTTACTACTGGGCTTATATCCCAAAGAGATCTTAAAGAAGGGAAAGGGACCTGTATGTGCAAGAATGTTTGTGGCAGCCCTCTTTGTGGTGGTCAGAAACTGGAAACTGAGTGGATGCCCATCAATTAGAGAATGGCTGACTAAATTAGGGTATATGAATATTATGGAATATTATTGTTCTATAAGAAATGACCAACAGGATGATTTCAGAAAGGCCTGGAGAGACTTACATGAACTGATGCTGAGTGAAATGAGCAGGACCAGGAGATCATTATATACTTCAACAACAATATACTATATGATGATCAATTCTGATGTTGTGGCCATCTTTAACAATGAGATGAACCAAATCAGTTCCAATAGAGCAATAATGAACTGAACCAGCTACAGCCAGGGAAAGAACTCTGGGAGATGACTATGAACCACTATATAGAATTCCCAATCCCTCTATTTTTGTCTGCCTGCATTTTGAATTTCCTTCACAAGCTAAATGTACATTATTTCAAAGTCTGATTCTTTCTGTACAGCAAAACAACTGTTTGGACATGTATACATATATTGTATTATTATAAAATATTGTAAAATTACCCATGCATATATCTGGTAAATAAAAACTATTTTTAAAAATAAATAAATAATGAAAGAGCTCTCCCATTAGGAATGAGATAGATAATTCAGCTCACCTAAGAGAGAGAGTCTCAGATCTCATCCAAGGAGAAGTTCCCCAAAGTCCCTAGAATAACAAGTTGGAAATGGAGACATGATATAGACAGCCAGCTCCTTTTATGTTGGCTTCTTCCTAGAGCCTTTCCTCCAGCAAACTGAATAGGATTGAAATTAATGTGCATACACATACACATATACATGAACTCAGACACATATATATATATAATATATATTTGAATATATGCATATATTTGTTCATATACACATGTTAACATACTCAAAATATATATGAAATATAAGATATTTACTGTCTTATGTACAATCCTTTTTTTTATTAGGTATACAAAAATGCACTCTCTGTTTAAATAAGAATAAGAAAACAATTTTTTTAAAGAAACCTTGGCAGAAATGACTTGGCTAAAGTTAAAGAAGTCCTGTACAGAGTCATTGGGATAGTAAATCTAGTAAGCATAAGCAGTAGAAAATTTGATTGTCATGTCATCCAATTAAAGTCCAACAAAAAGAAGCATGTAGAACAGAATCTAGAAAACAAAAATATATTAGAAATTCAAGGTTCTCTTACAATTGAAAGTAAGAGTCAAAAGGTTAAGGAAATAGTAGTAATTAAAACAACAGAAAAAATAAACAGTTTGATATGAATCAAAAACTTGACTTCTTGAAAAGCTTTGAAAAGCAAAGTAAATTAGAAATTAAAGAAAGAAACAAGATATGAAAAATTAATAGTCAAATATATGAGTACAAGAAAACCAGTATACAAAAGCTCATATTAGATCAAACTGTTAAAAATTAATTAATATAACATACAACTGAGCAATTATGTCAAGAAAGGTGACTGGAATAATAGTTTTCTTCAAAATTGTAATCAAACAATTAATAAGCATTTATTATTTGCTTTGTGTCAAGCATTGTGCTAGGTGATGGAAATACAAGGATAAAAATGAGACATGCAACATACATACAGATGAGCAAATAAAGGATAATAAGAGTCTCATTTCATCTTCCTTAATAGAAGGGAAGACATACACACTGACAAAAGATGAAAACTATGGTGAACCATCCAAATATTGGCCAATTATACATGTGTGCATATACTTTATGTAAAGAATATAAACTTTGATGTTTGTGCAGTCCTCTTTGTAGTGGCCAGAAACTGGAAACTAAGTGGAGGCCCATCAATTGGAGAATGGCTGAATAAATTGTGGAAATGAATATTATGGAATATTATTGTTCTCTAAGAAATGACCCACAGGATGATTTCAGAAAGGCCTGGAGAGACTTATATGAACTGATGCTGAGTGAAATGAGCAGGACCAGGAGATCATTATATACTTCAACAACAATACTATATGATGATCAATTCCGATGTTGTGGCCATCTTCAACAATGAGATGAACCAAACCAGTTCCAATAGAGCAGTAATGGAACCAGCTACAGCCAGGGAAAGAACTCTGGGAGATGACTATGAACCACTATATGGAATTCCCAGTCCCTCTATTTTTGTCCACCTGCGTTTTATATTTCCTTCACAGGCTAATGGTACACTGTTTCAAAGTCTGATCCTTTCTGTGCAGCAAAACAACTGTTTTGACATGTATACATATATTGCATTTAACTTACACTTTAACATATTTAACATGTATTGGTCAACCTGACATCTGGGGGAGGGAGTGGGGGGAAGGAGGGGAAAAGTTGGAACAAAAGATTTTGCAATTGTCAATGTTGAAAAATTACCCATACATATATCTTATAAATAAAAATCTATAATTAAAAAAATTTTGAAAACTTATCCGACACATGTTTGAAAATAAAAAGTTTTAAGAAAAAAAAAAGAATATATCCTTTGATAATGACGAATGTTGGAGGGGATATGGGAAAACTGGGACACTAATACATTGTTGGTGGAACTGTGAATGGATCCAACCATTCTAGAGAGCAATTTGGAACTATGCTCAAAAAGTTATCAAACTGGGTACATCCTTTGGCCCAGCTGTGCTACTACTGGGCTTATATCCCAAAAAGAGCTTAAAGGCGGAAAAAGGACCCACATGTGCAAAAATGTTTGTGGCAGCCCTCTTTGTGGTGGCAAGAAACTGGAAACTGAGTGGATGCCCATCAACTGGAGAATGGCTGAATAAGTTATGGTATATGAATGTTATGGAATATTACTGTTCTATAAGAAACAATAGGGTGATTTTATGATGAATGGATGATTTTAGAGAGGCCTGGAGAGACTTACATGAACTGGTACTGAGTAAAATGAGCAGAACCAAGAGATCATTGTACATAGCAACATCAATATTATATGACAATCAATTCAGATGGACTTGACTCTTTCCAACAATGAGATGACTGATGCCAGTTCCAATGATCTTGTGATGAAGAGAACCATCTACACCCAGAAAGAAGAATGTAGGAACTGAAGAAGGATCACAACATAACATTCTCATTCTATTTGATGTTGTCACTTGTATTTTGTTTTCTTACTCATTTTCTTTCCTTTTTCATCTGACTTTTCTTGTGCAACAAGAGAATTGTATAAATATGTTTATATATATTGGATTTAATATATATTTTAATATGTATAACATATATTGGATTGCTTGCCATCGAGGGGAAGGGGTGGGAGGAAAAAGGGAAAATATGAAACACAAGGCTATGCAAGGGTCAATGTTGAGAAATTATCTGTGCATATGTTTTGAAAATAAAAAGCTTAAAAAAAAAAAAAAAAGAATATGTCCTTTGCCTATAATTCTTACTGCAAGGAAAGCCAAGGCTGATAAGAATCTCAAAAAAGAAAAAAAGTACACTTTGTATTGCACATCTATAAAAGTATTTATTTTTAAAATTACATGATGAATAGGGAACAAAATGAATGTCAAAAGGCCTTAAAGTAAAAAGTGCCTGGCACATGTAAAAGCTATATCAATGTTACTTATTATTCATTATTATTATTATTATTATTATTATTATTATTATTATTATTATTTCAGTAATGATTGGAAAAGCTACTCAAAAATATCTTATTATGTATGTTGCTTAAATAAATATTGCTAAGCCTTTTTACTCTGTTTCATAGATGTGGCTTACTACTAAACAGTGGATAACTAGATAAATAGATGAAGTCCAAATATAATTAGAATATAAGAATATTTATAGTTCAATGATTCAACAAGCATTTATTAAGCCTTTACTATCTTCTGCGGGAGGGCAGCTAGGTGGCATAGTCTTTCTGAAACATTTCCATAATGGCACCAGTTGGGTGCCATTAACTTCTCTATGTGATTACTCTAGTTGCATTGTGATCTATAAATGTATCTTTGGAATAGATTCTGCATTTCTAAGTACCAAACATAAATCTCCTTTTGGTAATTACTTTTTTTTCCCCTAAAGGATGAAAAAAAGAGGGAAAATGGCAAACACTTTAGTATCTTTGCCAAGAAAACTGCAAATGGGTTCATGAAGAGTCAAACCCAATTGAAATGACTCAATAACAAGAGCAACAGTAACAACAATAATATCACTAATTGTGTGACTATGAGTTAGTCATTGTATTGTGTAAACCCATAAAAAACTATAAATGTCAGTTATTACTCTTGTTATTATTAACTTTTGCACTATCTACTTCACAGTACTAATATAAACATTTTAGGATAAACAAATGAGTTAGTGTAATTATAATAATAACAAATTGAGAATAAATCCAAATTGGAGAGAGTTTTGTAAGGCATTTCCGGATGCTGCTTTCGACATGGATTGTTGAGGGTTCTGGGGAGGAGAGGAAGAAGTAGAATGCAAAAGCACTAAGCCCTAAGGTCTCATAATCATCATTGTCAATTAGAAAGGATCTTAGAGGTCCTTGAATCAAAACCCCTCATTTTACAAAAAAAAGGAAACAGAGGCCTAGAGACATTGTCACTTGTCCATTATCATACATGTAATAAATACATTAGAGACAAGATCTGAACCCAGGAGCTCTGATTCTAGAGACAGGGATATGTCTAATGTGCTAAGCAATTTCTGTACCCTAGAATTCCATCCTTAAAAAAAAAAAAAGAACTGCTTCCTCCCTCCCTCCCTTCCCTCCTCTCTACCTACTTAGTAGCATTTGTTTTTGAGTTGGTTTATAATAGTTCTTTTAAAATCAATCACTATATGAGCCAGTACTCTACTGAATAAAAATTCTAGAACGTCAGTTGATACTCATACTATGAAAAAGGAGACGATGCATTCTTTATTTCTCTTCCTGTTTCCACAGGTGTCTTGACCCAACAAAAATATGATATAATCTGTCAGTATTGCCTAATGAAAAAACTGAGCTTTTGAATATACTACAAGGGAATATAACCAGGAAATTTCTTAAATTGATTCATTGACTGAAGATCCTTCACATAAAAGTAAAATGAAGAAACAGGTCCAACTAATTAAAATTTAAAAAACTAAATTGCTAATCAATCAATGGGACTGTAAAATTCATTGTTTATCATGAAGAGGGTTCAAATGAATTCATTCACCAGACTAAACTCTGGCTTACCTAACATTCATTCATTCATTCATTCACTCACTTTTAAGAGCCTTCCAATAGTCTTGGCATCTCTAGTTTGTCCATAAACAGGATCACACATGCTCATATATTCAGAACCACTCATAGCCAGCAGAAAATGGAGTATAAACAACCACTGAGGTGTGTCCTAACTGAGACAGAGTTGGGAGAGGACAATCCTGGCCTGGACCCAAGAAATAGTAGCCCAGGTTGGGAAAAGAGCAACTATAAACTAAAAAGCCAAGATGGTTTGGCTCCAAGTAGGCCGGAGAGGACTAGGATTCAAGGGGCTAATCTTAGCTGGAAAATCAATTGTTAGAGCAAGAGGAGCCCATGAAAGATTAGAAAGCCATCATATGAGGAGACCAAGTGTGACTATATGAGAAGATCAATCTATTTCTAAAAGATTTGTTTTTTACAATAGCATCCTCTGAACCCTCTCCTAACATTGCTATGGGGGCATGGTGCATTTTGCCATGCTTATCTAAAAAGAGCTAGCAAATAAGAGAAATATGATTTCATCTTAGAACTTCTTGTGACTGAGTATAACATTCTATCACTTCATCAACTAGTTCCTTATGCCCCTATTAGAGAGTAAGCACTATGAGGACAAGATTTTTGTTTATTATAATCTATGTGTCTTCTCCAAGACCAGAAGAAAGCTCTACATACAGATGAATGTTTTTGAATGCACAAATAAATATTGGATGAACAGAAATTTTTAGTTGATACAATACCAACTGGAAAATAAGCCAGCTTTTACTCTTAAAAAATAAGACATCAAAATAGTAAGCAACAGAGAAGATAACCCCACAAAGAAAAGTGACTACTTTCTCTGCAGACATAACCTTAATAGTAGCTGCAGCTCCAGTCTTAATAAGAAGCTGAAGGGAAAGCCAGAGAGCTTTTCTAACAGAAAAAGCATCTTTTCAGAAGTAGAATAATACTTGAGATGGAAAAGGAAACTATCCCTTACTTTCCTCCTTTGACAGGGAGGATGGCTTGCATTGTTTGAGAGAATGAAATCTTTTTCACATCCTTTAGGGGGAAAAAAAGTAATTACCAAAAGGAGATTTATGCTTGGTACTTAGAAATGCAGAAGCCATTCCAAAGATACATTTATAGATCACAATGCAACTAGAGTAATCACACAGAGAAGTTAATGGCACCCAACTGAGCTCTGGAAATATGTTTCAGAAAGATGTCCAAAAACCAAAGTGAGGAATTAATCTTCCCACAGAATTATTTAAGGCTTCTAATTTGTTGAGAAAGGAATTACTGGCTCAAGACTATGCAAAGCTGCAGTAATTAAACTAACAAATTATAAGTATATTTATCTGGGTAGAAGAAATTCATCACTCAGAGGGTGTGACTGCCCGGGCCATATGCTCCCTATTGGTAGAGCAATTATTATTTTCATCAGGGCATCCATTCACCCTCCTTGCATTGGAACACATTGAGCTTCTAAAGTGCAGAACATCATGTATAAACTTTCCCTTCCCAGGCAATTTTGACAGCCTGAATGGGGATTAAGGGGACTGGTCAGCTCATTTTGATGTCTCTGCAGCTGGCAATTAAACTTCACCTGTGTGCAAAGGGCTTCATTAAGGCAGTTCGAGCAAAAAATATGAATAAGTGTCTACATGTGGCTATAAATGAGAAAGGTCAAAGTTTTATTTTTCTTTTTCACTCATGTGCAATTTATTGAGAAATTGACACATCATTATTCAAAATGATAGAATTGGGACTGTTATAGTTACTTTGCTTTGCTCTCCCAGTCAAATTTTGCAGTTGGGGGCAGTTTCTCATGGGAAAAATGAGAATGAAAATGACTGACACTGGCAACCCTGAGTGCATTATTGGTTAATGATGTGCACACTGTTAAATGATATATATGGTGTCCCCTGTAAATTTTATGCCACCTGTGACCAAGTACCAAAGTTCAGGGTTTATACAGACTGGGTTCAGTCGGTATCAGACAGTGATTTCTCACTATCTCATTAATTATTACCCACCCAGTGCCACTCTTCACATACACACACACACACATACACACACACACACACACACACACACACACACACACACATACACCACATCCATGATTTCCTTTGGAAAGATCAAAATTTGGCTTTTGTATAGGTTTCTATGTGGGGAAAAAAGATTTAAAAGTTCCTCAGATTCCAAGTAATCATTCAGTGTAATGAAATATCAAATTTAGAACAGGCTTTACTTTACCCTATATAAAATGCAAAGGATTTGAATTTGAAATCCATGTCAAGACAAGGTGAGTCTTATTTTCTCTCTGAAGAGCTGCACTTCCCCCAAGGTTCAATACTGTCCCTGGGGTTTGAGCCCCCTAACTACAAAGTGATAGAATTCAGGTTTATTGGAGAATTGATCCCTTTCCCTTAACCTCCTTGGGAAATTTAATTAAATGGAAAGGTCCATATTTGCCCTTTTATAGCATCGTTCTATCTCTTGCTATTCTTTAGCTCCAGCTCCCACTTGGACCAGGACCTGCTCCAATAAGTCCAAGAATAGCTTCTTTTGTTCTACTTTACTCATTTCAGCACTACCAGTTTGCATTCCTATTGGTTCAGTAAGTCCTTGAAGCTGTACTACTGTTTCCATCCACAGCCACCTCAGGGGCTACATATTTGGTGCCCTGTCTCCAAGAGGAGAGGGGGACAACATTATTTCTTTATGTGCATGGTTGTCTGGTGCAAACAATTCCCTGAAGGGACTGTATGTATGTCCTAAAGGACTTCCCCTCTCCCCAAGGAACCAGTCTGGGCTCCAAGTAAACCCCCCCCTCCTTTCTGATTGTCTCAGCTCTCATTCTCTCCATCTGGTTGTCTGGAGGGCCTGCTTTCCCTTATAGAAATCAAGTGCAGATCAATATGACCCAATTGTCATCCTGTCTCACAAGATTATTGTGAGAAGCAAGTGAAGTAACACATATAAAGCATCTTGCAGCAATGTATACAGATGTGTACCTGAAAATGACCCATAAAGTGCAGGTCAAATAGTAACTTGAACCATGAATTTTAAATGTGTTGGCACTCTGATCTGGATTGTTTAACCTTGTCTCTTTATAATTCATCCATTCATTTCATTGTTTAGATCTCCTAGTACATCAATCTAGCTTATTGCCATAATTAATGCATAATACTTGGGTCTGGAATCAGGAAGACTCATCTTCCTCAGTGTAAATCTAGCCCCAGATACTGACCCCAAATAGCTGGACAAGTCACTTAACCCCATTTGCCTCAGTTTCTTCATCTGTAAAATGAGTTGAAGAAGGAAATTGCAAGTCATTCTGGTATAATTGCCAAGAAAACTGCAATACAGTCATGAAGAGTTGGACATGACTGAAAAATGACTGAACAATAGCACATCAGCCTAAACATAGGACCCCAGTCTGACTTCAGGCACACAAATGCTAAGTCAAAATTGTAGCTATTAATTAAAACAAGATCTAGAATGTCAGAATAGCATGGGGCCTTGGCTGGACATGAATATCATGCATGATACTTGAAGAAGATGGCAGGAAAAAGAAAAGGATAGACCCATGGAAAGTAGAGTCCAAGGATTATTCTGCTGAACTGCCAAGAATAGAATTCAAATTAAAGGAGTCTGCTCTTATATGCACATTATCTGCTGAGCAGGATTGACTGGTTCTGAAACTTCAATTGGTCTAGGTCCATTCATTTTACATAGATTGAAGAAGATAGGAGCTGAGATTTGCTCCAGATGGAACTGGCAGCCCAGAGTCAGGAAGGAAGCAAATTCAGCACTGAGGAGCAGAAGTAGATCTCCATTTTACTACTAAAAAACATGTTGAGAAAAGAAACAGGGTTTCTAACTTCCTCACCTGTTATCTTGGGAAGCATGGGAAATTGTACACATCTGAGTATGGGGGGTTAGAAAATGATTTTATGTGCGTAATTCTCCCTTATTTACTTACACTAACTTGAGGTCTTAATCAATTGTTTTTACAATATATTTGCAGCACTTATATGCTCTAAAAGGAGCTTCACCAGGTAGGGTCTGGGTCATAATTTTCATAAGTGATTACCTAGAACATCCACACTGAATATGAAATTTAAAATCCTATCAATTGACTCATTATATTCATATGTTCACATTTGAGCTTGGAGGAACCAAGTGTTACATATTTGTATATATATGACCAACATATATAGCTAAGTCCTAGAGTCTGGAAAAAGTAAGCTTAATTGAGGTCTCAGACACTTAGTAACTATGTGACCCTGGGCAAGTAACTTAGCAATTTCTTACTTTGCCTCAATTTCATCAATTG
This sequence comes from Sminthopsis crassicaudata, assembly GCF_048593235.1. Lineage (NCBI taxonomy): Eukaryota > Metazoa > Chordata > Mammalia > Dasyuromorphia > Dasyuridae > Sminthopsis > Sminthopsis crassicaudata. The sequence continues at coordinate 374,735,993 of NC_133617.1, read as the reverse complement.
TAAAATAAGCATTTTTATTGTGGGTTATTATGAGGATCAGATGAGATAATATTCATAAAGCCTGTCTGGTACAGAATAAGCACTTGATAAGCAATTGTTCTCTTTCCTTTCCTTCCTTCAGCAAATGAAGACACCCTCATGTGTATGCAAACTCTGTTCAAATATATTATTTTAAGCTCCTAATTTAAGAAGGACATATTCTGTTAGAGAGCCATGGGCAAATTGGAGTATATCCAGAAGAAGGTAAAAGAGGAATTGACAATTCTTGAAAAGCCTAATTTTAGAGAATATGTTTAGTCTGGAAAAAAAAAAAGAATAATTGAAAATGGTTAAGGCACCATTATGACTGCCTTTGAATATATCAAAGATTATAATGCATAAAGTATTTATTCTATGTAGACCAAGAAGGCAGAACTAAGATAGTAAGTTTCAAAGAGATTTTTGATCAATAAAATGAGGCAATTAGGTGGCATAATGGATGAGTGTGACCCCGGGGCAAGTCATTTAACCTGTTGTACCTCAGCTTTTTTTTTTTTTTTCTGTAAAATGTTGACAATAATAGAACCTACCTCCCAGGGTTGTCATGAGGAAGAATTCTAAAACACTATAACTAACAGAGCCAACTCCCAAGGTATCAAACTCCCATTTACTGAAAGAGTTCCAGTAAAGTCAAGTGATCATCTGTGCAAGTTTTAGGGAAATAATTTCTTCTTTTGTAGTAAAGGCTAGATTAGATGACCCCTATGGTCTTTTCCAAATCTGAGTAGATGGTTCCATGTAAAACTTAGATATAATAATAATAATTGATATTCATATTGAGCTCCTTGAGAACAAGGAATATCTATTGATTCTTGTTGTGTTCCCAAAACATTGCACAGTAGCTGGCACACAGTAGACATTTAATAATTTTTTTAATCTAATTGACTAGTACTTTTAAGCTTTGCAAATTATGCTATCTTGTTTGACACTTTATTTCATTATCTACATTATCTCATTTGACTCAAAATAATCCTATGAATTTAATGAAATGAGCATTATTATTCCCATTTTATACGTTAAGAAATTGAGGCTGAGAACAATTAAATGATTTGCCTAAGTTCATATAGTTATTTTGTGCCTAAAATAGAATTCAAATTTAGGACTTCCTGATATGATCTCCAATGCTCCATCCACTATTCCATGTCATTTCTTAGAGATAATTAAAGAATTGGAAAACAAGACTTCTGAGGAAAGTATTAAAAAATCATGACTATTAAGCCAAGAGCCCACATGGCATAGTGGATAGGGAGTTTGTCCTGAAGCCAGGAAGAACTAGAGTCTTCCTGGGGTACTTAAGTCATGCCTTTCTCTAGGATTTTGTGATTGGACACACACCCACACACCCACAGCCACACCCACAGCCACACACACACACACACACACACACACATACATATACACACACACACACACACACATACACACACACACACAGATGCTCCAAGACTTTATAACTATATTATTTTTCTTCCTATTGGGAAGAAATAAAAGCTGAAGGAATTCCTACAAATATAAAACACCTTCTAGGCCTAGAATCATTCTGATCCTGAAAGTGTGAATAGGTTTTCACAAAATCAGATTATTTTGAAGCAAAAAAAAAAAAAAAAACCCAACAAAACACATACTCATCAGTACTACCATTCAGAGCATGATTTCAAGTACTACAAGGAATACAAAGTTGTATAAGATGCAATGCCTGACTCCAAGAAATATATGGTGTACTTGGGATATATATATATACATATATATATATGCTTATATATTTAATATATAATATATATAAGGAGATAATAACACAAAATAGTATGTGATAAGTAGCAAATAAATAGTATGGCTCTTAAGTTCAATAAAAGTTCAGAGAAAGAAGAAATAGATTGTTGTGGCCTAGAGTAGTCAAGGAAGGCTTCTGAAAGGGACGTACCTAAATGGCAATGATTTATATCATCTGAGAGAAAGGGAAAGTATTGCATCATCAAGGGATAGAGAAGAAGAAGAAAGAAGAAAAAAAAAGAAGAAAGAAAGAAGAAGAAGAAGAAGAAGAAGAAGAAGAAGAAGAAGAAGAAGAAGAAGAGGAGGAGGAGGAGGAGGAGGAGGAGGAGGAGGAGGAGGAGGAGGAGGAGGAGGAGGAGGAGGAGGAGGAGGAGGAGGAGGAGGAGGAGGAGGAGGAGGAGGAGGAGGAGGAGGAGGAGGAGGAGGAGGAGGAGGAGGAGGAGGAGGAAGTGGTGGTAGTGATGGTGGTAGAGGAGGAGGTAGAGGAAGAGGTAGAAAAGAAAAAGTAATACATGTACATAATATTTTAATATTTGAGGCAAAGGCTTTAACCTTTAAGTTCTAAGGTAAAAAGGCAGCTCTATAGCTATAGCAAATAGAGGACCAGCCTCATAATCAGAAGGCCTTGCTTCAAAATCTATCGCTGACAGATACTGGTTGTATGGCCCTGAATAAGATACCCTCTAAGTGCCCAGGGAAATGCTCTAAGACTATAACTTGCAGAGAAACACTGATTTGTATTGGTAAAGGGAGTTTCTTCACCAAGGTTCCCTATAACCATGATATCACATGTCCACTCAAAAAAAAAGAAAAAAGTTTACAGACCACTTCACAAATATTTCATTTTAACCTTACAATGATCCTGTTAGCTAAGTATACCAATTTTATCCCAATTTTACAGGTAAGGAAACTAAGGATTAAAGAAGTTAAGTGATCTGCCTGTGGCTATCCAGAAGAGGGATTTGAAATTAGGTCTTTCTGTTTCAGGACAATAAATAAACTAATTAGGTGGAAGTAGAGAGTTTGTATAGGGAAGTAACACACCATCTAAAAAGTAAATTTAATCTCAGATCTTGAAGACTAAGGAATCTATATATTATCCTGAAGAAGACAATGATGAGTTTTTGTTTTTGCAGGCATTTTTTATGGTATTTTGAGTTCAAGTTGAGAGAGAATGTGATATCATGAAAACTATGTTTTAGGGAGATGAATATGACAGAGGCATGCAAAATGGATTAGAAATTGGAAGAGACTAGAGGCAGGAAGAATAGTTAGAAGAGGATAGTGATAATGCAGAGATGGGAAAAAATAATGCAGAATAAAATAATAAAGACCAGAAATTCAGTGTAAGTTTTTTGATGGAAGGGTTGAACCATGGGATATACAACCCCTGTCAGAATTACAAGTCTTAATCCATTTGTTGACATAAAAAAAAAATCACTGTGTTATAAATGACAAGGAGAGTTTCTTTTCCTCTTCTCTCTTTCTGAAGACATATATAATTTTGCTTTTTCAATTATTCTTGCCATGTGCTCCCAGCCACCCCTTTGGCTCTGCAAATACACAGATTCCCAAGAGAGTTAATGGTTTCTATCAGAAGAACCTGCAAAATATACTGGCTTCATTATTGGGGATTACATAAGCTTTTTGTGAGCAAATACTCACGAATAAACCTTAGTATTGTGGAATGCAAAATCAAATACACCTTTGGAATTCCTTTCTGGAAACAAAAAAGGAAGAGGCCAGTAAAGAGGTGAAAGTAAGAGAGGGAGAGAGACAGAGATAGACAGACAGGGAGAGATAGAGACAGAAAGAAGAAAGGAAGGAAGGAAGGAAGGAAGGAAGGAAGGAAGGAAGGAAGGAAGGAAGGAAGGAAGGAAGGAAGGAAGGAAGGAAGGAAGGAAGGAAGGAAGGAAGGAAGGAAGGAAGGAAGGAAGGAAGGAAGGAAGGACAGAGGGAGAGAGGGAAGGAGGGAGAGACAGAGGGAGGGAAGGAAGGAAGGAAGGAGAAGGAAAGAAGAGAAAGAAAGAAGGAGGGATGAAAGAAGAAAGGAAGGAAGGAAAAGAAAGAAAGAGAGTGAGGGATGAAAGAAGGAAGGAAAGAAAGAGTCCAACACCACTTACAAAAAGTAATAAAGCAAGCAATTTTATTGTACTGTGACTAAAGTGGCTAGTATGTGGCAGATTTCATTATTCCCATTTGACAGATGAGGATACAGAAGAAGGTGACTGTGGAAAAAATACTAAATGGAGGGTTAAAAGACCTGGATGATTGTCCCAACTCTGTCACTAACTATGAAAGTTTGGGAAGTCTCTGTAGGTCAAGTAAATTCAGAGGTTCATTAACATGGCAGACTTAGCAATTACAAACATGGCAAGCCCTTGAGGAATATATAGCCCAGTGAAAAAATGGGACCTGTTCTCATTGTTACAATCCACTTCTAGGGGTCTCTCAGACTTTGTTGCCAGTGTTGGTAAATACAGACCATTAAGCTCTATACTTTAATTTATCAGTATGTAAATGAGACAAGAATATATAGGTACCATAGATTTTTCCATGATATAACTTAGGCAATTGACTTAACTTTTCTGGGCTTCAGTTTCTTCATCTATAAAATGAAAGGCTTAGATCAAATGATCTCCAAGAATCCTTCCATTTGGGGTATTCTATGACATCCCGAAGTATACATGTAATGTTACTTCAAAACATGTGATTCTTCTATTTGTTCCCTTAAAAAATACAAGTAAGAGCAAAATCATTTTTATTCTCATTTCACTTCCACCACTGTGGGAGCAGGGAGGGGGACAGGTATCAGATTTGTTTCCGTTCCATTCCAGGGTTAGTCATAATCCTGAGTGCAATGATTTGGAGATGGGGTGGGGGCAGAAATGGTGAGGAGAATAGTGTAAAGAAGAGAAAGGCAATAAAAACCAACAAAATCTTTTCAGTCACTTTTTCTGAATTCTGTGAACATAAAAAGAGTTATACCTTTTTTGTAAGCCTTCATAAATTCCCCCTCACATAACACCAGTGATAAGGGAAAACTTGTAGCTCTCTGATGAAATATGTGTAATAGATATATAACTTTGTATCAGTATATTTTCATTATGACATCCTATGAGTTCTCCTTTACCATATGAAAATAAATTACATAACCTTAGTCATACTGTAACATTAAATAACAAGGCACAAATAGATCATTGTAATGGTATTCCGTTCCTTTAATGACTATATCTCAAAGCACTATTCCACCATGAATTAATTAACTCCAGTACAACAAAAGATGAGTATTATTTTCCTCATTTAAGAGATTTTATAGTGTTAGAGAGCAACCCTTTAAAGAATTCATGTATACATTTGTGTTTATAATATATCTATACACACATTTACACATATAGTGTACCAAAAAGTCTTAGTGAAGTTTTAAGCTTTAATAACTTTCTAAAGTCTAAGTTCTACAAACTCATTTTAAAAGTGGGGGGGGGAGCAACTAGGTAACTCAGTGGATTGAGCAACAGTCCTGAAGTCTGTAGGATCCGAGTTCAAATGTGATCTCAGACACTTAACACTTCCTAGCTATGTGGCCCTGGGCAAGTCATTTAACCCCAATTGCCTCAGCAAAAAAATTAAAAATTGGAAGGCTAATTATTTTTAAAAATTTTAAATGTTGATATTGTTCCCAATAATGTTCAACATACCCATTCTCTTGTGCTATGGTTGATTTTTGAACTTATAAAATTTTGAGCAGTCACTGCTCAGTGATTAAAACAATAGGATTATATTTACAAGTCTAGCCTTAGGATAATCCAAAGAACAAAGTTTGATGGATAGATGAAAGTTTTGACATAATTCCAAAGAAAAAGAATAATGAAGATCAGGAGATAGAACTGGTTAGGCAAGAGAACCTCCTTTGCTGACCTGCTAATGTAAGAAAAATAATCATTCAGAAACTGTCATGCTTGAAATATAACACACCGTCTAGTGACTTACTAGAGATCCCATAGTCATTAAGTGAAGAAGCTAGAAATTGAACATCATAAAAAAAAACAAAAGATCACCACCACAAATACCAACATAACAAAAAAACTTCCATTCCTGGTTACAAAAGGACTAAACAAGAGATGACTGGAATATGCTTATCCCCATTTTGCCTAAGCTATGAAGAATGAGTTTGTTTTCCACCTTAAATTCCATTCATTTGCTGCAAATTAAGACAACTCTGAGATACCACTACACACCTGTCAGATTGGCTAAGATGACAGGAACAAATAATGATGAATGTTGGAGGGGATGTGGGAAAACTGGGACACTGATGCATTGTTGGTGGAGTTGTGAAAGAATCCAGCCATTCTGGAGAGCAATTTGGAACTATGCCCAAAAAGTTATCAAACTGTTCATCCCCTTTGACCCAGCATTGCTGCTATTGGGATTATATCTCAAAGAAATACTAAAGAGCGGGAAGGGACCTGTATGTGCCAAAATGTTTGTGGCAGCTCTTTTTGTTGTAGCTAGAAACTGGAAGATGAATGGATGTCCATCAATTGGAGAATGGTTTGGTAAATTGTGGTATATGAAGGTTATGGAACATTATTGCTCTGTAAGAAATGACCAGCAGGAGGAATACAGAGAGGCTTGGAGAGACTTACATCAACTGATGCTGAGTGAAATGAATAGAACCAGAAGATCACTGCACACTTCAATGCTGTATGAAGATGTATTCTGATGGAAGTGGATATCTTCAACATAAAGAAGATCCAACTCACTTCCAGTTGATCAATGATGGACAGAAACAACTACACCCAGACAAGGAACACTGGGAAGTGAATGTAAACTGTTAGCACTACTGTCTATCTACCCAGGTCACTTATACCTTCAGAAGCTAATACTTAATGTGCAACAAGAAAATGGTATCTACACACATATATTGTATCTAGGTTATATTGTAACACATGTAAAATGTATGGGATTGCTTGTCATGGGGGGAGGGAGTGGAGGGAGGAGGGGGATAATTTGGAAAAATGAATACAAGGGATAATATTATAAAAAAATTACTCATGCATATATATTGTGGTAAAAAATTCTAAATAAAAAGAAAAGAAAGGGAAACAATTCCATTCATTTGCAAGAGATAACATATTAGAATCTGATTACTTTATTGAATTTTTTGGAGGGTTGTGTGGGAGGTGAAAATAAGAGAGGAAGGAAGAGAAAGAGGAGGGAAGAAATGAGACAGACAGACAGAGAGATGGAGAGAGAGAAAGAGTCTTGCTCTTTTTCTACAACTTTACCAACATCCTACTAATAACTTTCACTCTGATTCTTACCTTTCTCAAGGGCAAGTGAAATAACCAAAGGTTTAAAAGTTGAAATCTGCTACGTTGTCAAATTCTAATTCCAATTACTTCTGTGAACAAATTTTGCAATAGCACTATTAAATGGATTGATTTGAAATTCTAATTCTTTTATTTCCCCTATCAACACCAAAGCAAAAATGCTGGTTCTCAGTGAAATAAGTAAAAGGAGAAGGGAAGGCTTTAGAAATAGGAGATGGCATCAGACCATCTCTCAAAATCCTTTCCAGCTCTGTGAGTCCAGGCAGATTCATTGAGCATCTCCTATGTGTTCAACACTATAGGAGGCCCTATTCACAATAATAATGAAAACTGATATTTACAGAACAGCTTTAAGATCTAGAAAGCATTCAACACACATCATCTTGTTTAATTTCCTTAATGATTCTGTGCAGGAAATGGAAGAGAAAATATGCTGAGAGAGCTTTTCCCCATAGACACACATTCTACACCAGGTTTCTCTGGTGTCCAAATCCCGAATTCTTTTGACTAAATCACACAACAAGCTACTGCAATCAGCCTCTGACTAATCAATCAGCAAATATTTATTGAGAGCTTCCTAGCATATTTTCTTATTTCATGAAGAGCAAAGACAGGAGACACTAGGATGGACTCAGTAAATATTTACTCATATATAACATTATGCTAGGCACTTTGGGGGATACCAGCAAGTAGAATATATCGTCCCTGACCTTAGGGCAATCTAATTGGGAAGATAATTCACACACACAAACACTTTTGAAAAGTTAATTGAAGCATATGCCAAATGTAAGATGATGCCTGAAGACAGTGCTAGAGTTCAGAAGAGAAAAAGAACACCCAGGAATAAGGTAAGTGAGAAGTTTTCTGGATAAAGTGGGATTTATGCTAGGCCTTAAAAGAAAGTTAGGATTAAAATAGACTTAAAGGTAGTTGGGAGGAAGCATTATGAGGAAGGAAGTATAAACAAAAATTCAAAGGTCAAAATGTGCCTTTGTTCCAAAAGCCTGGATGAAACAGTGAGTGGATACATATTGAAAAATAGTAAGTTATAAAAGGAAAACTAGAAACCTGGTTTTAGAGAATCCTAGATTTTTAACTTGTAGTTTAGAGGTTCCTAATCTATAACCTAATCTCTAAGTAATAAAATCATACATCTAGAGTGGGAAAGGATCTTAGAAGTCACTAAGTTCAGCCCTCTTCTTTTAAAATGAGAGGTTAAGTGACTGGACCAAGATCACATAGATATTAAGTACCAAAGTGTGGTTTTTAATTTAGGGATTGTGATTCCAAGTTTGGCACTCTTGCCACATACTGCTTCTCAAAAATAATCTGTCTCTAAGGCATGTCCATAGGGAGAGTGAAGTTCCCTTCTTAGCCATCAGCATTCATTCTTCCCACTTCTCAGATAAAAAATATTAAGATTTTTGACTTTCCAAAAAGAAGGACATCAGGAAAAGGCAGGAGCCCCAGAAGAGAACAATGAAAAACTATAGAAATTTTGGGAGAGAGAGAGGGCATGATGGTTGATATTTCACAATCCAGGGATGACTGTAAGAAGGAACCTATATAACTGCTGAGTATGTTTATTGAGAAGGAGACAACTCCTATCTGTCCATAACTTGTAACCAACAGAAAGTTCAATGCTGCTACTGCTGTTACCTGGAATACATTTTCCTGGGTTTTATTATAACTGTTTAAATTGGCTCCAACACAGCAGGCTGCTGAGGCACCTGTGCTGAAGGGTTTACCTGCTGTTTGGGGAGATGAGACATGTCATACATTCTCTTTTGGTACATATCTGGGTTTCTCTTCCTCTTTTATTTTCACTTCTCAGCTGTATTAATTAACCCTGGAAAGGGTCTTAGGAGCCTGCTTAAATGTTTGCTTTCAAAGGTAAATAGTACCATTATCAAGTCTGAACTGCACAACAGTCTTAAAAGAAAGGTTTTATTTGTGCATTCTGTGGCAAGTGATCCATCTTTCATCTTTAAAAGCCCTATAAAAAGTAAATAAAGAAATAAAAGTAGAGAAAACACCAAACAAATAATGGCAAGATAAGTTACCAGGAACAGGACAAGGTAGAGTTTTTCTTTCTTCCTTGTTGGAGAGTAGAGGACTGGAGGCTTACCTAAATTTTATCATCACAAGAAGCATGCTATGGAAAGAGACCCTGGTGTAAATCAGAAGACCTGAACTCATTTCCACTCTGACCCTCCCAAGTGAACCCATCTCAGGCAAGTCTCTTCATTTCTCTAAGTCTTTTTCTTATTCTGTAAAATGACAAACTCTGAAGATTCTAAAAACTAGCTCCTTCAGATTCAAATGATGTTTTTCCAAGTTTGTATAAGCATTAACTTTTACATAATTGGGTTCCACTTTTTCTAATGAAAGGCACTTTCCTGTAAATATCAGCAGGTTTAGGAGCAGGGTTTCCACATTCTCAGGAAAACATACTTCTAAATAGAAATAAAAATGAGAAACTTTTTAATATATCATCAAAATGCATTCTCTCTCTCTTTCTCTCTCTCTCTCTCTTTCTCTCTCTCCTTTTCTTCCCATTTTCCTCTCAGAGACCACAATGAACAGCACAATTCAGAGAGTTTTCTATTTTCAAATTTTAAAAAAATTTTCTTATATGACAGATAACAGTTCTAAAATGGCCTCGGTTTTAAATGCAAGTTACAAGATCAGAGGTAGCAGGAAAACATTTAATTCAACAACAAATGATTATTTCTCCCCAAAATTCTTTCCTGTCCATTTGCTGTTGATTTTAAAGTAGAGTTAAAAGAAGGATGGCCTTTTAAATCAATTTATCAGTGAGTATTTATTAAGTGCCTATGTCAGGCATGGTTCTAATTACTAATTGTACTAAAAAAATTATGGAATATATTTTTGAAAAATACATGAGGATGGAAGGTAGAGACTGGGAAGCCTGGTACCAATAACCATGGGAATCAGTAGACTTCTTGAAGCTACACGTACATAACCTAAGTCTTGAAGAGAGCTAAAAATGAGAAGAGAAAAAAATTCAAGCATAGGAGACAAACTATGTGAAGACACATAAAGACAGAATGGTCTCCCATGGACACTATAGAAGGAGAGGGTTGAGTTGGAGATATAATCAAATGTTGCCTTCTTTCTCTCCATTACAAGGAAGGAAAAGGAATTCCCCAAATATGAGTCCTTTTTCTTTAGTTCTTAAAGTTTCTACTAAAGGCCCCCCTCTTTCATTGAATTATTCTGGATTCACAACCTCTGATAGGGCCCCATATGCTGATCTAGCAAGGCTCCATCAATAAACTGTCTCCCAAGAACTAGATGAGGTGGGTTCAGAAAAATTTATTACCAGAAAGTTGGCTGTCAGGTGAGGAATTTCAATGATCTCATTAACTGATGAAGAATTATCTGTATTGAAGGGCTGCAATCTGTGTCAGTGAAGGAAGCACCCATAGCACTGGAATCATAGATCTTTCAAAGTACTGAAAAAAGCTAGTATAAGAGATTCAAAAACTCAGCTTGTGGTTGAAAAGGTTGAGGATAGAACAGGGGGGAAAGAGGAAGGAGCCAAAAAGTGAGAGTAGATAAGCTTGATGTAGGAAATTTTCATCAAGACTCTATGATTCCCAAATCTATCTTCTAGCTCTCCGAGCCCAGGTAGTCACCCATTAGAAATGGGTTTTCACTCTCCATATTTTCTCCACAAATAGAATAAATTTGCACTCAGAGAGAACATAGACTAGTGAAAAATCAAGAAAATTTGAGACAGAACAGGGGTCCTCCTGGTACAAACTGAGAAGATCCAAAGAAAGATTTAGGGCCTGAGATTAACCCATGTGAAGTACTAACAAACTAGCTCCCTAAAAACACCAAGTGGGACCCTTCAGACTAGCTGGATATGGCTGAAGCCTCAGCAGGAACCACAGAAACTTTCACCTCCCCTGACTGTGAAGTCCAAGTCTGAGTCTGGGAAGACTGTAGGAACCTCAGCTGATTGGGAACAACAAGCCAAGCTGTGCTGCCAAGATACAGCTCTGAATGAGAAAGAACCAGCACACCAGTGAGTGTAGAGGCAGTGGGGCAGGGATGATACTAGCTGCAGGCACTTACTGGACAGAGGAGCTCATTGGTTTGGAATTCCAGATCAGAAGGGAAGAGCTGAGGTGAAGCCAGAGGCACCATTCCTCACATCCCAGGATTAGAGATGCTTACATTAATACCTTTTATTTAAAAAATGAACTGGCAAAAAAAGAAAGAATCTCATCATAGAAACACATATGAACAGGAAAGACCAGGGTTCATCTTCAGAAGAAGACACTGAAGTAAAAAAAAAAAAAAAAAAAAAGCTTCTACCTCAAAGAATAACATTAAATGGCTTCCTTCCCAGAGAGAATTTATGGAAGAACTCAAAAAAGAATTTAAAAATCAAATGAAAGACATTGAGGAAAAACTAAAAAAAGAAAAGAAAAACTATCCAAGAAAAGCAAGAAAAATATGAAAAAAAAGTCAATTAGAAAAGGAGATATCAAAGTCTCCAAGACAAAAATAACTCTTCAAAAATTGGAAATGGGCAAAGAGAAGCCAGTGAAGTTATGAGAGACCAAGAAATAACAGAACAGATTATAAAGAATGAAAAAATAGAACAGAATCTTAAACATAAGAAAAACAATAGATTTGGAGAACAGATCAAGAAGAAAAAAATATAAGAATAATTGGACTGCCTAAAAATTGTGACCAAAAAAAAGGGCCTTGACACAATAATGTAAGAAATAATCTAAGAAAACTGTCCTGGAGTGCTACAACATGAGGGGAAAATAAATATAGAAAAAAAAAATCCACCAATCACCATCTCAATGAGATGCTTTGTGAAAAACACATAGGAATATTACTACCAAATTTTGAAAACCCCAGATCAAAGAGAACATTTTGCAAGAAACAAACAAACAAAAAAAAAAAAAAAAAAAAACAATTCAAATATGCTGGAGCTACAATTAGAATTGTACAGGATTTATCAGCAATCACAATCAAAGACCACAGATCCTGGAATCATATCTCCTGACAATCAAAAGAACTATTCCTGTGGCCAAAAATATCATACCAAGCAAAATTATCTATAATATTGAATGAGGAAAAATGAACATTCAACAAACTTGCAGATTTTCAAGACTTTCTATTTCCAAAAAAAAGTGAAACTTAAGAGAAAATTTAACATATTTCAAGGATCTCAATATGGACAAATTGTTTTTGTTGTTTTTATATGGGAAATGAATACTGTATGTTTAAGATTACAACAATAGGGCAGCTCAAAAGAAAGACTGAGGCAGAGTTAAGGTAAAAATAGCAATTATATAAATGAGGAAGAATAGACACAGAGGCATTAGAGGGAAGAGGACTCATAGTTCTGAAAAACTATTCACATCAGGAATGGGTTAAATAAGCAACAAAAACTACATATATGCCATGAAGAGTATAGCATCCTACAAAATCTATAACGAAATAAGTGGGGAGGAATGAACAGAGAAAGCAAAGGGTATGGGAAGAAGACAAGGGAGAGGTCCATGGATGGAGGGAGGTTAAGTAATCTCCCTCAAGGCAAGTTAGGATAAGAATTAAAGCAAAAAGGCAGCAGGAATAGAAAATATATGTATGTGTACATGTGGGTATCTGTATGTGTATATCTATATACACATACATAAATATATCTTTTCTTAACTAGCCTGCTTGAAGAAGGGGGAATGAAAGGGGGAAAAAAACAATAAAGTAAAAAAAGGTGAGCAGCAGAGAACAAAAGAACAGTTTATAAGGAAATAAAGAAAAGATGGACATTCATGAATATAATTTCTTCTACTAATATATATATACTTTCTTGATCTGGGCATTTGTTGTTATATATTTTGAATTCTTCCTGATGTTCAGCTGGGCACATGACAATGTTCTTTTTGTTTTGTTTCATTTTGTTTTCTGTTCCTTTTCTGTTTTTCTTATTCTGCTTTTTCAAATAAAATACATTTCTAAAAAAGAAATGGATTTTCATCTAATTCAGAAAATAGATCATTTCTTCACCCTGTCTCCAATCTGTGCCCTCAACAAATAGTACTCTTTTCTATTATAATACATTCTCTTATATTATTCCCTTGACATAAATGCCCTGTCTTCTATATACTCAGATTCCACCAATATTACAAGATTCAGTTCAAGTTCCATTTTCTCTGTTACTTTCTAGTTGGTCTCTCTGCTTCACTTCTCTCCCTGCTTCCTTCCATTCATCTTCTACTCAGTTGTCAAATTGACCTTCCTAAAAAATTAGTCTGATCAGATTCTAATTCAATAAACCCCAGTGGCTCCCTGTTACTTCCAGGATCAAAAATAAAATCCTCTGTTTGGCTTTTAAGTTCCTTCCTATCTTTTCAATCTTCTTATACATTACATTCTACCACATATCTGCAATCCAATGATATCAATTTCCTTATTGTTTCTTGAACAAATTTGTGTTTTTTATTAACTCTCCCCTATGCCAGAAATGACCTCCCTCCTCATAACTGTCTTCTGGCTTCCTTCAAAACCAGCTAAAATTCTTCTTTCTATAGGAAACTTTTCTCAATTCTTCTTGATTCTAATGTCCTCCCTCTGTCAATTTCCTCCAAAAGCTAATGAAGTCTGCCTGACTAATTAATAGACAATCCATGCTCATAGAAGTACAATGGTAAGTGTCATGGAACTATAGGACTAGGGGAAACAACACCAACCTCTCAGGGAATACCCTTACAATCCTTAAGAGAAAGATGTAGCCTTTGCTCTCTGAGAACTCAACTCATCAGTTGAATGAGTAAGAATTAGAATAAGGACCTCCATAGTCTAAATATCTGTGATTATACTCTCAAAGCCTGGAAGGGACCTTGGAGTTTACATATTTCAGGTTCTTAGAAGCCCCATCATAGGAGGTTTCTAACATTCTAAAATATTACCAAAGTTCACACATTAGTAAATTACAGAGCCAGGATTTGGATACAGGTTTTCTGACCTATTCTCTTATACTCTACTATCTCTTCCCTTTAATTTATTCTGCCTTGTCATGATGAAAGGGCTTGTGTAGCTCAATGAAAGTATGAACTATAACATGCAGGCTTATCCAATTCAGTCAGGTCACAGTTGAGAATTCTGACAAAATGTGATCTACTAGAGAAGGAAATGGCAAACCACTTCAGTATCTTTGCCAAGAAAACCCCAGGAATACTACTAAAATTTAAAAAAAAAAAAAAAAAAAAAAAAAAGATGATTTCAGAAAATAAGCTCCTCAGGTTGGAAGTTGTCCGACTCACTACTGTGGAAGAAGAGAGGACAAGTACAAATAACTCCAGGATTAATGAAGCAGCTGGGTTAAAACTGAAAGGAAGCTCAGCTACAGATGCATCTAGTATTGAAAGGAAAGTCCTATGCTATAAAGATCAATACTTGTATAAGAAACCTGGAAAGTAAAATCTATAAACCAAGGCAAGTTGGATATTGTCAAATAGGAGATGAAAAGATTAAAAATTGACATCTTGGATGTCAATGAACTAAATGGATGGGAATGGCTGAATTTAATTTAGATGATTACTACATATCTTATTGTGGGCAAGAATCCTTTAGAAGAAATGGAGTTTCCCTATTAATAAATAAAAGGATGAGAAAAGTAATATTGGGATACAATGTCGAAAATGAACACATGATATTTGTTCCAATCCAAATCAAACTGTTCAACATCATAGTAATGCAACTGATGCCAAGAAGCCAAAGTTGATCAGTTGTATGAAGATATATAACTATAACATCTTCTAGAAATAGCACCAAAAAGAGAAGTTGGAATGCTAAAGTAGGAAATGAAAAGAAAATTGGAATAACAGGCAAGTTTAGCCTTGCAGTACAAAATGAAACAGGGCAGAGACTAATGGAGTTGTGTCTAGATAATTAATTGGTCATAGCAAATACTTTTTTTTAACAACCAAAAAGTTGACTATAAATGTCAAAAATTGTTAGGATTTAATAGAAGCAGAAGAGATTAAGAAGAGGTGACAAGAATACACAAAAATACTCTACAAGAAAGATTTTAATAATGTTGATAACCACCATGGTATGATTACTGATCCAGAGTCAGCCATCCTGGAGAATGAAGTTAAGTGGGCCTTAGAAAGCACTGTTAACAATTAGGTTGGTAGAGGTGATAGAATTTCAACTGAACTATTTAAAATCCTAAGAGAAGATGCAGTTAAAGTGCTGCCAGCAAA
Organism: Sminthopsis crassicaudata; assembly: GCF_048593235.1. Lineage (NCBI taxonomy): Eukaryota > Metazoa > Chordata > Mammalia > Dasyuromorphia > Dasyuridae > Sminthopsis > Sminthopsis crassicaudata. Next base: position 374,720,590 of record NC_133617.1, on the reverse strand, counting down.
TTTGGAAAACACAATAATGTCCACTAGATTGGAAAAGATCAGTTTATATCCCCATCTTTAAAAAGGATAATGCCAAAGAATGTTCAAATTACTGAACATTGTTCTCATTTCACATACCCCAAAGTTAATCTTAAGATTCTGCAAACTAGGCTTCAGTAATATGTGAACCAAGAAGAACTATTGTTATCCTTCATTTTCGAAGAAAACCAAAATGACATCACTATGTTAGAATCAAGTGTCCAGCTGTGGCTGATCAGGGCAATATGATCTCAGAATGCTCTGCCACAGATCAGACATAAGTAGTCCACATGAACATTTAATGTAGCAGCCAACACCACATCATCCATATTATGGAACCATCAATTACAGTGAATGGTGAAGTATACTTTAGCAATATACTTTCCAAGAATGAACACATTAATAATGAATTTGATACATACATTGCCAGAGATAACTCAGTGTTTGGAAGGCTCCAAAGGAAAGTATGGAAGAATAGAAGTAGTAAACTGACTACCAAACTGAAGGTCTACAAAGCCATTGCGTTGTATGCCAGTGAAACCTGGATAGTACACCAATGCCCGCCAGCAAACTGAATCACTTCCATATGAATTGTCCAGATTCAGATCACCTGGCAGGACAAGATAGCAGACACTGAGGTCCTTTCTCAAACTAAACTACCAAGCATTCCAACTCTACTGCAAAGAGCACAACTCCATTGGGCTGGCAACAACATTGTTTGAATGCCAAATGTACGTGCTCATGAGGTGGTCCGAAAAAGCAATACAAGGACATTCTCTAGGTACTAGAAAAGCAAGCTGGTTTTCAAAGAAACCGAGGAACTAGAGACCAAATTGCCAACATTTACTAAATTGTGGAGAAAACAGAGGCCTTTTAAAAAAATCTACTTCTGCTTCATTGGCTGTACTAAAACCTTTAACTGCATGTATCACAACAAAATGTGGCAAAACAAAACAAACAAAATGTGTCTCCTGAGGAGACAAGGACTTTTATCATGACCATTTTTACACTCCAAGAAGCAACAATTGGTTTAAGATTGGAAAAAGAGTACGACAAGGCTATATGTTGTCATCTTATTTATTTAATTTATTTGAAGAGTTCAGCATGAGAAATGCCAAGCTAGATGAATCAAAAGTCATATTTAAGGTTACTAGGAACAATATCAATTAATCAAAATTATCAATATATTTTTCTCTGGTGTTCAGATCACCACTCTGATAGTAGAAAGTAAAAAGAAATTTAAAAGTTTCTTAGTGAGGGTAAATGAGGAGAGTGTAAAAACTGACTTGAAGTTTACATCCAAAAACTAAGATCTTGGTAACTGGCCCCATTACTTCTTGGCAAATAGAGGGAGAAGAAATGGAAGCAGTATCAGATTTTATATTCTTGGGTTCAAAGATCACTGTAAATGATGACTACAAACATGAAATTTAAAAGGCACTTGATTCTTGGAAAGGAAGCTTTGGCAGATCTGGACATCATAGTAAAAAACAGAAACATCATCTTGTTGACAAAGATCTATATCATCAAAACAACAACAACAAAAGCCAATTCCAACAGCAATGTATGACTGTGAAAGTTAGACTACAAGGAAGCCTAAGTGCCACAGAATTGACGCTTTTGAAATATGGTGCTAGAAAAGAGTTTTGAGAGTCCCTTGGACAGCAAGAAAATTTTAAAAGTTCATATTTAAACAAGTTAATTCAGGCTATTCATTGGAAGGTCAAATACTGAAGTTGAAAATTCAAAACGTTGACCACATAATGAGAATATAAGACATTTTAAAAGATACTAATGTTGAGAAAGATTGAAGGCAAAAGAAAAGGAGGATAGAAAGGTTAAGATGGATAGATAGTATTATGGAAACAGCAAACATAAACTCGGACAGATATTGAGAGATAGTGGAGGATAGAAGGGCCTGGCATGCAATAGTCCATAGGGTCATGAAGAGTTAAACATGACTGAATGATTGAACAACAGCACACACCATTAACTTCATAAAATACAACCTTGTCCATGCCAACTCACTGCTATCCCCATGGCCAAAGTTTTTCCAAGTATCCCCATTGCCTGTTAGGTAAAGTCCAAGAGGGGCAGTTAGATGGTGCAGTGGATAGAGCACCAGTCCTGAAGTCAGGAGGACCCAAGTTCAAATTTGATCTCAGACACTTAACACTTCCTAGCTGTGTGACCCTGGGCAAGTCACTTAGCCCCAAATGCCTCAGGAAAAAAAATAAAAAAAAAAAAAAAGATATCAGGTAAAGTCCAAACCTTTTGGCTTGGCATTCAAGGTCCCTCAGAATCTCAGAATGATAAAACAGATAATAATAAATAGATAATAAACAGATAATATGTTACAATTATTATCCAACCTTTAGAATCTTATTGACCGTATTCCCCTTCATATGCCTGTGTTCTAGCCAAACCATACTAATCATTCTATCCAGACCTAATTTCATACTTTTTAGTACATTTGAAATTTTCACCCTCTAGCTGTCCAGCTCCTACCCATACTTCAGGATCAGGTTTAACTGCTACCTTGTCTTAGGAATTTCCTTAATTGCTACCATCCTTCCCCTGAAGTAGCTTTTCCCTCTATTGAATTCCAAAAATACTTTGTAATTCTCATGTAGCATATCTTCTTTCAATATATCAAAGTTCATGAAATCATACTATGATTTCTTGAAACCTTCAGGACCAGACTATATATCCTGAGGTCTTGTGAGGCTATTCAAGTCTTACCTCAAGGGTCACCTCCAGTTTAATATTCCTCAATTTCCCTTGTGCTAAAATTTTTATACATGTTAGGCCTGAAATGACTTCATGTTTTACAGTATAGCTCTGGAGTATGACCAGAGAATGTTGAGAGCAGAGAATGTTTGAGAGCAGAGAATGTTTTGTTTTTATATTTGTATCTCCAGTACCTGATGCACACATGGTTCATTGTAGGTGTACTTGATAAATTTTTGTTGAATTGAATTTTTTAAGATGCATGAATCTTATTTCTCAAATTCAATTGCAAAGTCCAGGATGACAAAAACAATGTGTCACCTCATAGAATAATTCCTTGTGTACAAGATGAGGTCAATACATTTTTTCAATGAACATTCCTTTTCATAAGACAATGTGATACAGGGGAAAATAAATTTAATTTAGGCGTCATTGTTTGAGTTTAAATTCTGATGAATTTACTGCTACCTTTGTGATCTTACTCCTTTAACTTTCTGGGCCTCAGTTTCCACATCTGTAAAATGAGAGTGTTGGATTGATCAGTGGTGCTTGACCCTATGCATTCCTGGGTAGATTTCATGGAATCCACATATTTACAGGGGAAAAGAATCTTTATTTTCATAGTCTCTAACTGAAATTTAGTATTTTCTTCAGTTATAAGTATTTTTTCAAAACAAAGTATCTTTATAATAAAGAATTCATTGACTTCCTCAGACTCCCAAATAGATCCATGCTACCAAAAATATTAAGAAGCTCTCCACTTAAAGGGACCTGTATGTGCCAAAATGTTTGTGGCAGCCCTTTTTGTAGTGGCCAGAAATTGGAAGATGAATGGATGCCCATCGATTGGAGAATGGTTGGGTAAATTATGGTATATGAAGGTTATGGAATATTATTGTTCTGTAAGAAATGACCAGCAGGATGAATACAGAGAGGCCTGGAGAGACTTACATGAACTGATGCTGAGTGAAATGAGCAGAACCAGGAGATCATTATACACTTCAACAACAATACTGTATGAGGATGTATTCTGATGGAAGTGGATATCTTCAACATAGAGAAGAGCTAATCCAATTCCAATTGATCAATGATGGACAGAATCAGCTACACCCAGAGAAGGAACACTGGGAAATGAGTGTAAACTGTGAGCATTTTGTTTTTGCTTTTGTTTTTCTTCCCAGTTTATTTTACCTTCCGAATACAATTCTTCCTTTGCAACAACAATAACAAAATTCGGTTCTGCACATATATATTGTACCAAACATATACTATAAGATATTTAATATATATGGGAATGCCTGCTATCTAGGGGAGGGGGTGGAGGGAAGGAGGGGAAAATTTGGAACAGAAGGGAGTACAAGGGATAATGTTGTAAAAAATTACCTATGCATATGTACTGTCAAAAAATGTTATAATTATAAAATTAATTTTTAAAAAATTAAAAAAAAAAGCCAATGTGCAGCAGAAAAAAGAAGAAGAGGAAGAAGAAGCTCTCCATTTGATAATCTATTCCAATTCTAAATCTCTGAGTCCAGAAGATTATAATTATTCACCAACACTCTGAGCACTTGGAATGGGTTCAAGGGATTTACTTGGGGCCAGGTATCCCTTCTCACTCCACCCTCAGTATAATTGCAAATTGTGCATCAGACCAAAGTACACCAATGATCCCACAGACTTCTAATTATAGTCAGGCACATTTATTTCCATTCAGAAGAAATAGACACTAGACACCTTGTAAGGGTTTGTATGTATAGGAATGTAGTCTCCACTTAAGCCATATGTCTTTTTAAAAGCATTACATGAAATTGTGAAGGAATCCATTCCTGCCTTCTTAAATTCTAAGGGGAAATGTGTCCATTACAAGGCTAAAACAGCTGCCTTTTATCAGCAGGTAAGCAGGTGGGGTGACATTTGCAGTTTACTAATTAACCTTTCAACCTTCCCAAGCTAAAGGGTGAATTTATTTAGACTCAGACTAGACAGTGATACACGTGTTTAATTAGACATCTTATCTGTGACCTTAGCTAAGTTTATCTTTTTTGGATGGAGCTGTTAGTTTGTTCATTATCTTAGAATCACAGTCAAGCATAAGCTTCAATATCTACAGACACACATGGTTCTACAGAAGAAAAAGGAAAAAAAAGATCCATCCATCTTCCCAGCTGGGCTTGAGCAAGTCTGACCGGCAGTGTCAGGAAAGAAAGTGAAGTGATGGGTAAAGATAGCATAAATCAGGGCTTCTTAAACTTTTTCCCTTTGTGACCTCTTTTTGCCTAAGAAATTTTTACATGACCCCTGCTATATAGGTATTTTAAATTGGTATACAAATCATTTATTGAAAATAAGTCATAATTTCATGATTCCCACATTCAGTTAAGAGACCCCATAGTTTAAGGTCTTTTAACCCTTAAACAGTTTAAGAAACTGGAGCATAAAGCATGACTAAGGTTTCATCACTATTTGTTTTCCATATTTCTCTGCTACTTTATCCTGAGCTATAAGTATAATTTTTTTATTCCTTAGATTTTCCAAGAAATAAAGCATCTTCTTTTAAATGAAAGGTTGGAGCAAAAGCTAATTATTTGTCCAGATTAACAAAATCATTAAATCCTTAAACTGAAAAGGTCCTCCAAGGTCACCTAATCCGTCTTTTACCTGAAAGATGAGTATCCCATACAACAGCTCCCATAAGAGGGAATAAAATTGATCCTCTGCTTAAAGACCTCCAGTCATGAGGAAGCAACTAATTTCTGAAGCAATTCACTCCATTAGCCAACATTAATTGTTAGTCTTTTTTTTTCCTTATGTTGAACCAAAGTCATAAATTCTACCCATTGACTGTAGTTTTTCCCTTCTGATGTCACTCAAATCAAATCTTCCACATAATAACTCTTCAAGTATTTGAACCACTCCCATTCATTTCTTCAGATGATCCTAAGGTAAAAAGAAAACAACTCTTGAGAATTTATTTCTGTGATGGGTATACATAGAGAGTGCATGTATAATTTGATTTTACTATTATAAAAAAGAAACTAGAGGTAGAAACGAGATTGTACCAGTAAAAGGGGAGAGTGAAGTAAAATGAGGGAAATTACATCTCATAAAAAGCCATAGAAAACCTATTTTATTTGAGGGAAAGAAGGGAGGGGTATGAACATTGTGTGTGAATCTTACTCTCATATTTGTCTCAAAGAGAAAATATTAGACATATTTGGTTTCACAGAGAAACTTCTCTCATCTTATACAAAAGTGAGAGGGAAAAGAAGAAAAGGGAAGGGGTAACTTAAATAGAAGGGAAAACAGAAAAAGTAGGGGAAAGGTATAAGAAAGGGGGAGGGATTAAAGGGGGAGGACTGCTCGAGGCAAGGTGTTCATAAGTAAAATGCTGGGGAGGAGGGAATGGGGAAAAGGAAAGCAGAAAGCAGACTAGATTAAAAGTCAGAATCTTATAATATGTTGTTTACAAGAAACACATTTAAAGCAGAGCTATACATATAGAGTAAAGGTAAAAAGCTGGAACAGAATCTATTATGCTTCAGGTGAAGTTTAAAAAAAAAAAAAAGCAGGGTTAGTCATCCTAATCTCAGATCAAGCAAAAGAAAATAGTGATCTAATTAAAAGAGACTATATCTTGCTAAAGGGAACCATAGATAATAAAGCAATATCAATACTAAACATATATGCACCAAGTGGTATAGCATGGAAATTCCTAAAGGAGAAGTTGAGAGCTGCAAGAAGAAATAGTAAAACTATAATAGTGGGAGATCTCAACCTTGCTCTTTCAGAATTAGATAAATCAAACCATAAAATAAATAAGAAAGAAGTTAAAGAGATAAATAGAATACTAGAAAAGTTAGGTACAATAGATCTTTGGAAAAAATTGAATGAAAACAGAAAGGAGTACAAGTTCTTCTCGACAGTTCATGGAACCTATACAAAAAATGACCATATATTAGGGCCTAAAGACCTCAAAATCAAATGCTGAAAGGCAGAAATAATAAATGCATTTTTTCAGATTACGATGCAGTAAAAATTACATTCAATAAAAGGCCAGGGGAAAACAGACTAAAAAGTAATTGGAAACTAAATAATTTCATCCAAGAGAATGACAATAATGAGAAAATATACCAAAATTTGTGGGATGCAGCCAAAGTGGTAATAAGGGGAATTTTTATATCTTTAGATGCTGACTTGCATAAAATAGAAAAATAAAAGATCAATGAATGGGCTTCCAACTAAAAAAGCTAGAAAAACAACAAATCAAATGATCCTAATGAAGCCTGAATTTACAACTTTCTTACCAGGTTATTCTCCTTCGAGACAAGTTTCTTTACGTCTCTTCAGATGTGCATAGGACTGAACTTGGCTCACAGAATCATAAAGCCTAAAAGAACACTTAAGATCATCCAGTCCAGATGAAACCCAGAAAAGTGAAAAAAAAAAAAAAAAAAAAAAAACAAGTGTATCCAGCATTTATAAGTAGCAATACCAACACTAAAAGTCTTATTCCTTGATTCCTCTTCTACTGACATTTCCTCTATACAAATTGTGTCCCCTATAACAAACCACCTCTCTATATACATTAATAAGTAAAATTTCATAATTTTTCACAATCAAATGAACAGAAACCAGATATTTTGATCATTTGAAAACACTATCTCATAAATTCCTTTGAATTGTCCAACAATTACTTTCTATGCTTTTAAGTCCATTTGTGACATTCTCATCTGTGTATATTTGGACAAATCACTTAATATCATCTGACCTCACTTTCCTCTATTGAAATTTAGATGATCTTTAAGATTTCTTCGAGGTTGAAATGCTATGATCTATCAACCAGTGCCAAATTGATCCTACCAAGGTATTATCAGGAAAAGCAACATGAAAGTGGAAAGAGATGCTGTATTAGCACAAAATTATGGGATATGATACTACCAGTTCTATTCAGTGGTTAAAAACACCCACTAGAAACCCTTTTATGAAACTATTTTTATCAAAAATAGACAGCTTTTTTTACCAGGATTATCAGTCTTGAAGCGCCAGCCTATGATTGTCAACAAGAATCCAAAAGGCATCTCTGTCAACCTTAGAACAAAGACATCATCTGAAATCATCATCCACTGGCCCTCAAATCTCTGCTGGCTGGACTCTCCTTTATTTCCTGTGCTATATCTGCCCACAGAACAAATAGGATGTAATTGTCAGACAAGACCCAATAATTACTTTTTCAGACTTTGTTTAAAAGTAGTCAATGTCTTTAGACATTGATGGAGTAAAGGACTTTTTCTCTCCAGGGAAAAGATGAAAAGAAAGCTCTCTCTCTCTCTCTCTCTCTCTCTCTCTCTCTCTCTCTCTCTCTCTCTCTCTCTCTCTCTCTCTCTCCCTCTCTCTCTCTCCCTCTCTCTCTCTCTCTCTCTCTCTCTCTCTCTCTCCCTCTCTCTCTCTCTCTCTCTCTCTCTCTCTCTCTCTCTCTCTCTCTCTCTCTCTCTCTCTCTCTCCTCTCTCTCTCTCTCTCTCTCTCTCTCTCTCTCCCCCCCTCTCTTTTCCTCCTTCCTTCCCTCTCTCTCTCTCCCTCCTTTTCTTTTCTCCTTCCCTCTTTCTCTCTCCCCTTTCCTCCCCTTTCCCTCCTTTTGTACCTCCATTCCTCCCTCCTTCCTCCCTCTCTCTGTCTCTGTCTCTCTGTGTCTCTCTCTCTCTGTCTCTGTCTCTTTCTGTGTTTCTCTGTCTGTCTCTCTCTCTCTGTATCTCTCCCTGTCTCTCTCTCTTCCTCCCCCCCCCTTTCATCTCTTTCTTTCCCTCTCTCTCATTAGAATGGAATAGAAAGGGTGACAGGCTCAGAATCACAAAACGGAACCTGAGACCTAGAAACCTAAAAGGTTTCATTGGTCAGAACCAAACAGTGAAAACCAATATTAATGATCTGCTCAGCTTACAGATTTAATCAGAGTCAGGGAAATGTAGACCTTCACGTTTGCATAATGCCATTTGCTCTCCCCTCATTTCATAGGCATTTTCAATTAATCCTTAGGCAATTAACTGTGCAGCTTAACTGAAATATGTGGCATTCAGGCAAGATTAAACTTAATACAGTCAGTTAGCAAAGCTTTCCATATTCAGGAGTTTAATGATGTGGTAATGGGGAAGAAACTGTCCTAACCCTTGCTAAACCAGGCTAAATAAACCAAGTCTATGGAACTTTGGCAAAACACAAGGAAATAAACAGAGCAGCATTGAATTGTCCCTGCTTTGAGGAAAACTGGGGGCAGGTAATCTCCTGGAAACCACCACCAAAGATTCTGATCCCTTTCTTTAGCCCTCCCTGAAATGGCCCAGGGAATGTAGGTCTTCAGGATATTATGAGTACTTTAAATAACAGTTTAGTATAAGAGATAGGAGGTAGAAAGGGGAGATGTCTCTGTGGGCATAGATGTGTATGTGTGCACATGTGTATTATGTATGCTTTCTACACAACACCAACTCCATCCCTCCACCCACCTCCTCATTGCCAAAATGATTTTCTTCTATTAGCCCAACTATTTGTTTAATTTTGTACATATGTTTTTCTTTTTTCCCCCAAAAATTAGCAAAGCATTATCCTTGGTCAGGCATCTCAAGTTCTGAATTTTAAAGTATGGCACTGAGAAATTTTCTATGAATAAAATGTTAGACTATGGGTTTCCTGTTGTTTTGGAAAGAACAATGGAGTGGAAGTCCAGAGGCCTGGATTCTTAGGTGATTTCAAACAAGTCATTTAAACTCTCTCAGACTTAGTTTCTTCACCTGTTAGCTACCCAGACTGGAACCCGTGACAGAAGTACTTTGCAAATCTTTAAGCCCTAAATAAAGGTAAATTTCTATTATTATTCTACAATTATTTATTTACTGCCTATTAAGGGTGAGGTCAGAGTGATGAGAGATAGGAAAGGGGGAACCCCGTTTTGGTCGGCGCAAAGATAGTAAGATGGTCCCATGATGGCACAGTGTCCCCTGTAAATGAATTTACAGGACCAAAAACCTAGATGGATAAAAAGGTTTATTGTAGAAATTTGGAAGTAAAGTTAAAGGTAGAAAGACGGCAGGGCCAGAGGTGGCCTCTGGGCGGGTAGGAACCTTTACATGGCCGGAAGGATCCATGTTTGGGGGAAGGGCTCCTGCAAAGAGAGAGCTCCAGTTTGGCTCTTTTTATACCTAAAGGGGGGCTTGTGGGTGGTGCCCCAAATTCCTGGCAGGCTTTCAGCCAGGGTCTGCATAGAATAGAATTCAATGGGTTTAAACTGTGGGGGTTGGGAAAAACTCAAGTTAGTTCAGATCCAGTGGGGGCTGGGACAGCTCAGTGACCAGGATTTGTAAATTAAAGGTCAGCTGTGGGGGTTGGGGAAATCAGAAAGGAATCTTAAAGGGATCTCAACCCCCATCAAGAGGAGTAGGCATTATGGAGATTGGCAAGATAAGATATGTATACAAACACCATAAAACAAAGCTATATGAGATAAGGACCCTTGGAGTGGTTGAATTCTAAGTGCTATATGAATTTGAAGGGAGAATTTCCTGGAGTTGGGGAGAGATGGCTGTTAAAAAAAAAAATTAAAAAACAGGAGGTTGGGTTAGATTCTTTCTACAATGCCTCCAGATTTGCATTATCTGAAGTAATTGCTTTATGATTCTATGGTGGAAAAACAGCTCAACAGAAGAAATAGGTGACCCCTAAACTTGACAGGATTAAAAGAAGGTACACAAAGATTGGGGGTAAGGGAGAGAGGGAAGACTGGAGGAAGGAGTAAAAGGGGTATTCAAAGAAAATCCAGTAGTGCACTTGGGTTAGATGATAGTGTTATTTTAAAGGAATAATGGGAAGTGAGACTGAAAAAATAGATCACAGGGAAGATTCTGGGAACAAGTTGGTAAATTTCAAGCTCTCCTGATTCCCCCACAAATAGAATAAATTTGTGTCTCAGGGAGAACATAGATTGGTAAAAAATCAACAAGACTTGGGACAAAATAGGGATTCTATTGATACAACTCCAGAAGATCTGAAGAAAGACATGAGAATTATGGAATATAGCTTCTAGGGGAGACAGCAATACTTTTAAGGTCCCTTGACCTTAAGGGGCTTCTGTTCTAACAATCAGTCAGTGATTCTAAATCTTCTGGCTTTGGAATCTATGATCCTGAGGCCCTCTGATCTAAGAATGCTATTGATCTGTCAATGATTATAAAATTCCTCTGGCCTAAGAATATAATAATATTTCTTCCTTTAGATTTTAGGAAAGATATATTAGAGATCCTGAGGCTCTCTAACTTTAGAGTGCTATTGCTCTCTGTCAATGATTCTAAAGTCTTCTGGCTTTAGGATAGTCCTAGGTCTGCTGGTCAGAGATAACCAAATTCCGGAGTCATTCCTTGGTTCTACCTCTAGGCCATAAAATTAACATATCAATCTTATGGACAATTGCAAAAAGGTGTCTCCTTTCTCCAGATTCCTTACTAAATTCATTGGCATTTTGCTGTTTCAATTGGCATTCAATTATAATAAACTTGCCTCTTGACTTGGATATGGTTCAAATTTGCAAATTCTTTTGAGATGCCTGCAACCCCCAACTTTAGGGGTTTCCTTCTCAACCTCAACAAGATCCAAAGAAAGACTGGCCTGGATTAACCCAAGTGAAGTACAAACACCTCCAAAGTAGCTCCCTAAAAACATCTAGTGGGGACCCCTCAGGCTAGCTGGATTTGGTTGGATCCTCAACAGGAACCACAGAGACTTTCACCTTCCAGACTATTTGTAGCCTCAGGGTCTGAGTCTCGAAGACTGATAGAATCTTAGCTGATTAGGAAAGTTAGGCCCTACAGTGATGATGGACAGGGCCCTGGGCAAGAAAGAGCCATCACACCAGTGACTGAATAGGCTGAGGGCAAGGGATTGCTGCTAGCTGCAGACACTTGCAGGAGCGGAGAGCTCTTGGTTTGGGGTTCCTAGTCAGAGGAAAGAGCTGAAGTAAAGTCAGAGTACCAGAGGCAGCTAGGTGGCGCAGTGAATAGAGCACCAGCCCTGAATTCAGGAGGACCCGAGTTCAAATCTGGTCTCAGACACTTAACACTTCCTAGCTGTGTGACCCTGGGCAAGTCACTTAACCCCAGCCTCAGGAAAAAAAAAAAAAAAAGTCAGAGTACCATCCCTCCGCCCCAGGATTAGAATGTTTACACTAATATTAGTGTATTATTTAAAAAAAAAAAAAAAAAAAAAAAAGAACTGGCAAAGAAGAAAGAATCCCACCATACAAACATACAAACATGCTATGGGAACAGGGAAGACCAGGGCTCATTTTCAGAGGAGGACACTGAAGTTTAAAAAAAAAAAAAAAATTCTACCCCAAAGAATAACATTAATGGCTCCCTATCCAAAAAGAATTTATAGAAGAACTCAAAAAAAAAATTAAAAATCAAATTTTCTCAAATGGCATTGAGGAAAAATCATAAAAGAAAATAAAAACTATCCAAGAAAAAGAAATCATGGGGGGAGGGGGAAAAGTCAACTAACGAAAAAAGGAGATTCAGAATCTCAAAGATGAAAATAACTCCTTGAAAATTAGAATTGGGCATGGGGAAGCCAGTGAAGCTATGAGAGACCAAGAAATAACAAAATAGATTGTAAAGAATGAAAAAATAGAATAAAATGTAAAACATCTTATAAGAAAAACAACAGATCAAGAAGAAAAAAAATCTAAGAATAATTAGATTGCCTGAAAGTTGTGATCAAAAAAAGGACTTCAACACAATAATGCAAGAAATAATCCAAGAAAATTGTCCTGAAGTGATATAATAGGAGGGGAAAATAGAAAAAACCACCAATCACTACCTCAATAAGATCCTTTGCAAAAAAAAAAAAAAAAAAAAATTAGGAATTACTGCCAAATTTTGAACCCCCCAAATCAAAGAGAACATTCTGCAAGAAACAAACAAACAAACAAACAAAAAAAAAAAACAATTCAAATATGCTGGAACTACAATTAGAATTGTACAAAATTTATTAGCAACCATAATAAAAGATCACAGGTACTGGAATCATACCTACTGACAATCAAAAGAACTAGGCCTGTGGTCAAAAATATCATATCCAGCAAAATTATCTATAATATTGAATGAGAAAAAATAATGGACATTCAATGAACTTGCAGATTTTCAGGACTTCCTATCAGCCAAGCTGGAATTTAATAGAAAATTTAACATATGGAGCCAATATCGAAGATCACTTTCAAGGAACTCAATATAGACAAATTGTTTATGTTTCTTTTTACATGGGAAATGTATATATAGCATGTGTTTAAAATTGACATCTACAATAGGGAAGCTCAAAGGAAAGATTGGGGCAAAGTAAGGTAAAAATAATAATTATGTCATGAAACTGAAGTGCCAAGGAAGAATAGACAGAGGCATTAGGGGGGGAAGGAGGGCTCATAGTTCTTAAAATCCATATCAGGAATGGGTTAAATAGGCAACACTACATATATGCTATGAAGGGCATAGTACTCTCTAAAATCTATAAAGACATAAGTGAGGAGGATGGATATATTGTAAAACAAAGAGAATGAGAAGAAGACAAGGGAGGGATCCATGGATGGAGGGAGGTTAACTAATAGCAAGGTAAATTAGAAGCAGAATTAAAAAGAATGATCAGGGATAGAAAAGATCTGTGTGTGTGTGTGTGTGTATGTATTGTGCAGATATGCATGTGTAGGTATGTATATATATCTACATATGTGTACATAATATATCCTTTCTAACTATAACTTGCTTGGGGGATGGGAAGGGCGGAAGGGAGTATGTGGTGGAGTAGAAGTGGGGGGGGGAAGAATAAACTAAACATTGCACAGCAGAGAACAAAACAACAATTTACAAGGAGGTAAAGAAAAGATGGACATTCATGAATATAATTTCTTCTACTAACATATATACTTTCTTGAACTGATATTTCTTGTTATAAATTTTGAATCCACCCTGATGTTCTGCTGGGCACATGACAATGTTATTTTTTGTTTTGTTTCATTTTGTTATTTTTTTCTTTTCTGTTTTTCTTTTTTCTTATTCTGTTTCTTTAAACAAAATAAATTTGAAAAAAAACAAATGAAACAAAAAAAAAATAGATCACAGAAATCCTTGAATACAAATTAATCAACTTCTGTTCCATTAAAAAATTTATTAAGTGCCTACTATGTGCAAAAACTATACTAGGAAAGAATTGGAAAATGAATAGATGCCCATCAATTGGAGAATGGTTGAGTAAATTGTGGTATATGAAGATAATGGAATATCTAGCTGCCTTTATGGAGACATGGAGGTAATGGAGGTAAGAAAAGAGTTGAGGATGTAATATTTGTCCATGTTCAAAGTAATAAGGAAATAGTTTCCCCCAACTAGTAAGCTTTTGAAGTCAGATTTTAATCAAGGTATTTCTGATTCCAAAAGTTTATTCCTAGCTGTTTTATGGAGGTAGAGAATGGAGGTGAGAAGAATTGAGGGTATTACATTTATCCATGTCTGAAGTAATAAAAGTAATAGGATTGGATTGGAAAGCAGTGATAGAAGTGGTGGTTGCCCTTCATTCATGAAGAGGACCAAAATGGCATTACTAGATTGAGTCAAGTTAGTGTGTCCCACCATGGCTTATCAAACCAAAATGAACTTGGAATGCTCTGCCACAAATCAGGCACAAATTGTCCCTATGGATGGACTCTAACTTTGCACAGCTTGTGTTTCTTCTGAGCTACTTCAATTCTGCATTGTTCATAGGGCACAGCACTTGATGAGGGCACAGCATGCTGGGTAGTCCTGTACCACATCTCCAGTCATCCTGATCCATGTCTGGCCATTGCACCCAGATGGCTCTGGATGGGAAAGTGAGGCCGGTGACCTTGCACAGCCCTCCCTCACTTAAATCCAGTTCACTTGTATGTCATGGGATCATTTCCTGGATGTCATGGTCCTCTTCAAAATGAAAGACAAACAGCAACCTCCTGTGTTGTACAATAATTCTAATGTTCCTAAGAGAGTATCCTTGTAACACTTTTTTCTGGGCATTTTATGAGAGCTATTGGAAAGCAAGAGACTTTGGGAAGAAGTTATCCATATGTTTGGTGACTGAATAGATGTGATGGATAAGAGAGATTACTGCCTTGAGATCCAGCTGACCCAAAGGGGTAATACCATGATGAGAAGAGGAAAATCAGGAGGCACAGCTGGTTTGAAAAGAAAAAATGAGTTCCCTTTTAGTCATTTAGATTTGTGGTGTCAGCAGCCCATCCAGAGAGGGACAGGCCTAATGTGCCTATCTTCCCACAACTCCTTCAATGTTGACTATTGCCATCTTTACTATCTTTGCCAATTTTCAGTGTGTGAAGAGTTGTTTTAATTTACAAATCTCTTAATATACGATATAGAACATTCTTTCATGTGTTTATTTGATCCTTTGCAATTCTTCTTTTGAGGACTGTTCATATTCTTTGACCAGATATCTATTGAGAGGGAGATTCCTCATTTAGTAGCTTCTACTAATGAAAACATGGGCCCTGTTCCTATTCCTTTGTAAGCAAAACAAAAACAACAACAAAAAAATTGTTTGAATAGCTTGTACTAAAATTTTCAAAATGAAAGGGAGAAAAAAACCCACTAAATTCACCTTTGTACAAGGAACAGACTGGAGAGGATGTTGGCTTCAAGCAATTATGTGATCCCAAGAGAGATAAGAATGTGATAAATCATCCCTCCCTAGAGTGACAGGGGACAGTTTGGAAGGCTTTTGAAGATCTCCACAAAGGAACTAAGGACTGAAGATTAGGATCTTCAGCTCCTGGGGAGTCACAAAGCTGGAACTCTAAAGTCCCTCCATGCTAGAACTAGGTCTGCCTTGCCTCCACTCCTGCCAAAACTGCATTAAATTAGGGGCAGATAGATGGCTCAGTGGATAGAGCATCAGCCTTGAATTCAGGAGGACCCGAGTTTAAATCTGATCTCAGACACTTAACACTTCCTAGCTGTGTGACCCTGGGCAAGTCACTTAACCCTAATTGCTTCAAGGGGAAAAAATCTGCATTACAGATTTAGATTTTCTCTCTACACTGATGTACGCCATTTAGAATGCGTGGGCAATCCTGATCCTTGAAGGCTACCAGCAGACTACATGGTTTCATAATAAACTCAAGGCTAAATCACCTTATCTAAGGGTGACGGTGACAGCCCAGCCACCTTCAGAGAACCTTGTTCCCAGATTGCATTTCAAGATGACGAATTTTTCAGTCAAAGCAATTCATGGCTATACAGAGAAGCTGTAAAGAGATTTGTTTTGTTTTTTTTTTCCAAGACAATTGAGGTTAAGTGACTTGCCTAGGGTCATAGAGCTATGTTAAGTATCTGAGGTCAAATTTGCACTCAGGTTCTCCTTACTTCAGGGCCAGTGCTCTGTCCCTGTCCCCTCTAGCAGTCCTCTAAAAAAAAAAAGATTCTTAACCCTTCTTGTGACATGGGCCCTCTGGTTCTCTGGCGAAGTCTATGGACTGCTTTAATGCTTTTAAATGTATTTAAATGTACAATTGCCAAAGCATTTTTTAAAGTTCAAAAACTCCACTCACTCTGTGTCACTGTGAAGTGAGAAAGGATATACTCTGAATAGATCAGAGATAAAATATCATATTTATATAATTTTGTCATATTTATTTATTTATTTTTAACAGTCTGAGTTCCAAATTTTCTTCCTCTCTCAACCCCCTTCTCACCCATTGAGAAGACAAGCAGTATGATATCAATTATAAAATGTGAATTCATGCAAAACATTTCAATTTTTAAAAATTTAAGCAAGAAAAAGCAAATAGACATAAGGTTTTTTTTAAAGTATGCTTCATTTTACACTGAGAAGTTCATTAGTTCTCTCTCTAGAGATAGAAAGCATTTTTCATTGCAAATCCTTTGAAAGTATCTTAGAATTTTATGCCTTTCAAATTTTTTTCCTATACATAAACTTGTTTATTCCCCACAATAATCTTCTGAAATATTTTGCACAGGAATTATAACACCATTCTACATGTGAAGAAACTGAGGTCCAAAGAATTTAAATGAGTCATCCAGCTTTAAACAGGAAATCTTTGATAGAGCTAAGACCAGATCTTTAGCCTCCAGTAAGAGCACTTTAGGTCATACTAGGTTTCCTCCAAAACAGTGAGGCATATGGGGAATAAGGAAGATAAATAACTTCCAGTAAAAACCAAACCTGTTGTTTTTTTGTTTTTTTTTCTTTACTAAATGTTTTATTTTTTCTGGTTTCTGGTTATAATATATATTTCTGTTTTTTCTGGTTTATTTATTCTGTTTTTAATATACATTTCTTTTTTTTATTAAATTTTATTTTTTTTTTACAAAAATTTTATGCATAGGTAATTTTCCAGCATTGACAATTGCAAAACCTTGTGCTTCAACTTTTCCCCTCCTTCCCCTTCCCCCTTCCTCTTCCCCCTTCCCCCAGATGGCAGGTTAATCAATACATGTTAAATATTTCTTTATGTCATGTTGGAAGCAAATCTATTTTTAGGCATCTTCCTTCACAATGTCCTTTATTAATAGATCTACTAATAAGTAGCTAGTGAACGAGATGAGGTGAGATCTTTCAAGACAGTTGTGAAAATCGAGTAAGGCTTCATCTACTTCAGAGTTTGAGTAGGCCTGAAGCACTTTGAGGATTGAGTCAAGGACATATGTGAGTGCCCTTCCTGCTATCCTCCCATGATATCATTTCCTCCTATATCAGTCAAATATGGGCAACTACGTACTTATTGGTCAAGTTGAATTTCTTGCAAGAACTTGCGTTTAGAATGTAAGACTCTCAGCCAATGAGGATGAGTGGGACGCTCTTCTCACAACAATGTACGATATACTTTGCTTTGCTTCTAGAGATCTCTCCAGCTTTTTTTATTAAATGGTGACCCCTCACCATTTTCTGTGCCACACACTAGGTAGGCTAATTTAGATTTCATTTCCTTTTATTACCTTTAATTCCACTGGGCCTCAGTTTCCTTATGTAGATCCTGGAATGGATGATATCTAAAATTCTTGCTAGCTCTAATATTGTTTGACTCTTCAATT
Organism: Sminthopsis crassicaudata; assembly: GCF_048593235.1. Lineage (NCBI taxonomy): Eukaryota > Metazoa > Chordata > Mammalia > Dasyuromorphia > Dasyuridae > Sminthopsis > Sminthopsis crassicaudata. The sequence continues at coordinate 374,702,713 of NC_133617.1, read as the reverse complement.
TCCTCCTTCTCTCACATCCCAAAGACAGAGAAGTGCATAAACAGAGAGAATGCTGGAAAAATTAGCTGTCAGAAAAAATAGAGAAAGCAAATAATCTGAATAAGTTGGTGAGTCCAATCTGGAATCTACTCAAGTGAAATAAAATGGCTACTCATGAGTAATCCATGAAATGCATTAAGAAAGCTAAAAATTGACCAATTCACCTACATAGCTGCTTTAGTTAAATTATCCTGAACGATAACTTCCATTTCTTCCCTCTTCTGGGACCAAGATAACCAGATTTGGGAATATATGGGTCTCTCTGTGTCTATCTATCTTTGCATGTTTTAAATCTACATCAGTCTCTCCCCATCTAGGTTGCAATGAAACTTACTCCATTAAAAAATCTCTTAAGTAAACCCATGAACAGGTGAGTGGCATGGAAGATAAAATTCAGGTCCTGAAGTCAGGAAGACATATAAATTCAAATTCATCCTCAGATATTTACTAGCTGAGCAAGCCACTGAACCCTGTTTGCCTCAGTTTCCTCATCTATATAATGAGCCAGAGAATGAAATGACAAACTACTCAGGAAGAGCTGAATTTAGATCTGGCCTCAGATACTTACTAGCTATGTGAACCTGGGTAAGTCACTTAATCCTGTATGCCTCAGTTTCCTCATATATAAAAATGAGCTGGAAAAAGAAATGGCTAATGATGCTAGTATCTTTGCCAACAAAACCCCCTCCAAATTAGGTCATGAAGAATTGGGCACAACAACAATTATTGTAAAGTTCTGTTGTCTCCAGAAACTGCTGATCACTCTCTGGGAGGAGATCTGCTGTCTCAACTCAATCTCTCGGCCAGATTCTTCTTCCTCCAGAGTGCAGTCCCGACTCGGACCTAGAGTAGACTCCTATCAGACCCAATGCTGCCCTTCTTTTATCCTCCCAGAGAATAACTACTATCTAGAGACAAACTACTATCTTTACCAAGAAAAATCCAAACTGAGTCATAAAGAGTCAGCATGATGAAAAACAAAGAATAACCAGTAAACCCAACAATAAAGTAATAGCTGAGCATGTTAAATGATGGAATACCATATCACTATTAAAAAGTAAAATTTAAGAACTGAGCTCATCCAGAGGATCACACAGAGTCCTCAGAGATTGTCTAATTCAACTCTCTTCACACTGCAAGTGAGGAAACTAGAAATACATGTATTTTTAAATGATAAGTAAAAAAGAAATGGGGCACAGAATGATATTTGAACAATATTACTTCAGTGTAAAAATGTACTGGGGACATTAATGAAGATCAAGGACTGACATAATTAGAGTTTATGGTCATTAGATTTGTTTTTTATTTAAGGATTTTTTTAAGATGAACAAGTTTAAAAAAATTTTAAGCTTTTTTATTTCAAAAGGGATGCATAGATAATTTTCAACATTCACTCTTGCAAAACCTTGTATTCCAAATTTTTTTCTCCCTCTCTTCCCCCCACCCCTTACCTAGATGGCAAATAATCCAATATAAGTTAAACGTGCAATTCTTCTAAACATATTTCCACAATTATCATGCTGCACAAGAAAAATCAGATCAAAAAGGGAAAAAATGAGAAAGAAAACAAAGTGTAAGCAAATAACAAAAAAAGTGAAAATATTATGTTATGGTCCACACAGTCCTCACAGTCTTCTCTCTGGGCTCTTTTCATCACAAGATCATTGCAAATTTGCTACGTATTGAAAATAGCTACGTCCATCAGAATTGATCATCATATAATCTTGCCGTTGCTGTGTATAATGATCTCCTGGTTCTACTTTCTTCACTCAGAATCAGTTCGTGTAAGTCTCTCCAGGCCTCGATGAAATCATCCTGCTGATCATTTCTTATAGAATAATAATATTCCATAACATTCATATCTCATAACTTATTCAGCCATTCTCCCACTGATAGGCATCCACCCACTCAGTTTCCAGTTTCTTGCTATTACAAAAAGGGCTGCTACAAACCTTTTTTGCACATATGGGTCTTTTTCCCTTTTTGGTGATCTCTTTGGGATACAGGCCCAGTAGAAACACTGCTGGGTCAAATGGTAGCCCTTTGGGAATAGTTCCAAATTGCTCTCCAGAATGATCAGTTCACAACTCCACCAACAATGTTTTAGTGTCCCAGTTTTCCCACATCCCCTCCAGCATTCATCATTATCTTTTCCTGTCATCTTAGCCAATCTGAGAGATGTGTAATGTTACCACAGAGTTGTCTTAATTTGAATTTCTCTAATCAATAGTGATTTAGAGCACTTTTTCATATGATTAGAAATGGTTTTAATTTCTTCATTTGAAAATTGTCTGTTTATATCCTTTGACAATTTATCAATTGGAAAATGGCTTTTGTTCTTATAAATTTGAGTTGATTCTCTATATATTTTAGAAATTAGGTCTTTATCAAAACTCTTGGATATAAAAAAAAAATTTTTCCCAGTTTACTACTTCCTTTCTAATCTTGTCTACATTGATTTAGTTTGTATGAATTTTTTTTACAAGTTTAAAATTGTAGATATAGTTTTAAAAAAAAAACATTTTTTCATATGGGTCACGCTTTATATTAAATTTGAATAGATTTAGAGTTGGCAGTACTAATTAACTAATTTCAGCTTCTGAATATTAAAAGAAAAAAAAAAACTTAAATGACCATGTCAGTGATACAAATGATTTAGTGATCTGCTTTTGTTCCAAAAACTATGGAATTTTTTTTCCACCGGAGAGTAGCATTAAAGAAAGTATCATCAAACAGGAAAGATTCTCCTTAAGCTATTCCTAAGTGGTTTGAATATCAGTCAGAAAGGATCATGCCCCTCTATCTTCACTAGAAGCAATGATAGATTACTATCTGGGCTAGAATCAGGAAAACTAAATTTGGCCTCAGATTTTTACTAATTCTGTGATCCTGGAAACTCACTTAATTTCTCTCTGACTCAGATCACTCATTCGGAAAATGGAGATGATGATAATAACACTTACCTTCCAGGGTTTTTGTGAAAATCAAATGAGACAATATTTGTACATCGCTTTGCATAGTGCCTGGAATATAATGGGTGATAAATAAATTCTTATTTCCTTCCTTTCCCCACCCCAATCAATTAACTAGTAAAGAAAGGTTTATAGAACAACTGTTACTAATGGCAACTAAGCACAAACAGAATTGGATAAGCAGAGAGAAGGGAGAACAGCATTTACAAATGGGTATCATCTTTATGGAATCATGGAATTTTGGTGTGGGAAGATCTCTCAGTGGTCAACTTACCTGACCTTTACCTAAATAGGAATTCTCACTGTATATGCCCAATGACCAAAAGCAACTTTTGCCTGAATATGGTGAAATTTGACCTACTTACTCTGAAGAATTCAAATTGTTGAGAAATTTTCCCTTGTCATAAATCAATTTGCCTCTTTTTAGCTTTTCCCCAAATTCCTTGCATTGCTTCCTAGAGTCCAGAAGAACATGTCTTATCTCTCTACATGTAATAGCTCTTCAAATAAATGAATATTATTACCATATCTTCCGAGAGTCTTGTCTTCTCTTCTTCAATCCAACATTCCCATGACTTTTACCTGATCTACATACATTCTATATTACTGCCAAATTGGCCTCCTTGGTCTTTTCAAAAGAATTTGGAATTATGTAGCTAATGTGACTGAAATGTCTATACCTTTTGATTCAGAAATTTCACCACTGGGCTTTGTTTTTGTTTGTTTTTTTCTTTAATAGGTAAGCAAATAATAGTAAAGCAAAGCAAATTCCCACATTAACTATGTATATAGATATATGTCCTAATGTGCATTTTGAGTTTATCATCTCTCAGTCAGTAGTTGGGGAACACTTTATCTTCATTCCTCCAGAATTTTAAGACATCATTTCATTACAGGATCTTCAACATAGAACATAAAATAATTTTCAAAGGTAAATCTATATTATCTTTCTGTCTTCAAGGAAGTCATTGATAAGCAGAAAGTTATCACATACACCAAAATGTTTTGGCACACTTTTGTGATAATTAAGAATCAGAAATAATTGGGGAGTGTTAAACAAGTTGAAGTACCTGAATGTAAAGAAATATTGTTGTACTGTTAGAAATGATGTGTATAATGAATACAGAGAAGCATGAAAAGATTTATATAAACTGATAAAAGTAAAGTAAGCAAAGCCAAGAAAACAATTCATACAATGACTACGAGATAAAAGGAAAGAGCAATTATACACACAGAGTATCAAAAGTGAATGCTGCAAAATTATAATTATGACTCAAAAGAAGAGATATAAGAAAATATTCCCAATCTCTACAATCCCAATTCTAGAGATCCACAGGTGTTGTACATTGCACATCTTCAGATTTTTCAACATGTTGAACAATTGTGCTGATTGTTCCTCTTCTTTTTCTTTTCTTTCTTGCTTTCTTCTTTTGGGGGAGGATATTAAAATATACCATTTTTTAAATATGAGATGGCTCTCGGGGAGAGGGAGGAAGAGGGATGTAAAAAAACAAAAGATAACAATAAAAACTTAAAAAAAAAAAAAAGAAGGTTTAGACTAGATTCTTCTAAGGGTTCTTCTAGCCCCAAAATTGCATAGTTTAATGAATTCATATGCCTAGAAGCAGACCAACCTCAGAAGATTGCCATGGAGCCTTTGAAGTGACAAGTCCCAGACTCCCCAAATATAATGGGAGGAGGACTGGATTTGGAGTCAAGAGACTTCAGTTGAGATTCTAGTTCTGCTATTGTTACTTATGTTAACTTGGGCAAGTAACTTCACCTGTCCAGTCTGTTTCTTAGCATGTTAATTAAGGTGGTCATACTACCTTTAAATCTTACAATCTGATGACCCTTGGAAATCTGCCCCCATCCTACTGTCCTGCTACCTACTTTGATTTCTTTTGTCCTTAAAGCTGTATGTTTTTTTAATAAAGTCTTAAGCAGAAAGTGAAAGAGATAAATTTCTATATATGGTGTATAAAAATCCCAGGCTAAGACAGGTGAAGCAACTTGCCCTAAAATAATAAATGAAGTGGTTTGCCATTTCCTTCTCCAGCTCATTTTACAGATGAGAAAACTGTGACAAAGATAAATGACTTACCCAGGATCACACAGCTAGTAAGTGTCTGAGGCTGATTTTGAACTGAGGAAGAGAGATGAGTCCTTCCTGACTCCAGGCACAGCACTCTGCACTATGGTGCCACCTTGTAGCCCAAAACATAGGTGGTATACCACCTTCTAAATATTTTCTTGCTTCCAGAGTCATTTCCAAGAAAACTGCCAAAGTATTCTTCCTAAGGCTCTGGTCTGGTAGGATCACTTCCCCATTTAAAAACCATAAATGGTTCTCTATTGCTTTTAGAATAAAATACAAATTTCCTTTTTGATCTGATTCTTTTTGTGCAGCAAGATTATTCTATAAATATGTATACATATATTGGATTTAATATATATTTTAACATGTCTAACATATTTTGGATTACTTGCCATCTAAGGGAGGGGGTGAAGGGAAAGAGGGGAAAATTTGGAACGCAAGATTTTGTAAGGGTCAGTATTGAAAAATTATCCATGCATATGTTTTGAAAATAAAAAGCTTTAATAAAGTAATTAATTAATTGACTTAAAAAAAGAATAAAATACAAACTCCTCAGGCTGGTGAAGAAGGCTCTCCATGGTATGACTCCTACCTACCTTTATAGCCTTTTTTTCACAGTACTCTCTGCATGGACTAAAATTTCCAAATTGAACTATCAACCATCCCCACCGATTTAACATTCCACCCTTCACCTCTGCATTTGCAAAAGGTAAAATCTCTCTTTCTTCAAGGCTTAATATAGGTGCTGTCTTCTCAAATTACCTTATATTTGTATGCTTTGAAAGCAGGGACTTTTTGTTCTTGTTTCAGTATTCCTAGGATCAGTGCCTTGCCTCAATGGATGCTTAGTACTTTTTTAGAGAATTGAAATAGTGGCCCAGACTGATCTGTGAAATACCTGGAGGTCCCTTGAAGTTCAAAGACTGCTTTTAGAATCTCTGGCAAAGCAGTGCTACTAAAAGAATCTCTCTTAAAATTCTTGCTCCACCCACCAAGACAGAGGCTATTTCCTTTCCCAGGAAAGATTCCCTTTCTTATCTGGCTGCTTTCTAAAATCAGAAGAAGTCAGACTAAAATAAATTGCTTTGATACAAGGCTAGAAAAAGAAAGGAAGAACGATAGAACTGGCCTTATTATCAGTGAACTGAAAGAAATTCAGAGTGCAAAGGAATTGGAAAATGTATGATGTGAGAAGTAGATGGGGCTGAAGGAATAAGCCATCTTGGCTTCAGTTTTGTACTCTAAGATACATTATTTTGGTTTTATTTTTCAATTTAATTTTTCTTTAATTGGTATTTATTTTATCGTCTTCCTCTTTTCTATGGAGGGAGTGCTATTATAACAAAAAAGGAAATGCTCATAATGAATATAGTCGAGCAAAGCAAATTTCCACATCACTCATGTCTATAAATATGTGACTCCTTCTGCAACTTGAGTCCATCACTTCTCAGTCAGGAGATGGGGAATACACTTACTCTTCAGTCCTCTAGAATTGTAAGACACATCATTTTGTTGCATTTTTGTTGTCTTTTCCAAACAATTATATAAAATAATTTTCAAAAGCTAATTTGTATTCTCCTTCTGTCCTCATTCCCATGATAGAAATGGAGATGGGGAGAGATATCAAGAAAATAACAAGAAATAGGAATGAATTAAATCAAACAGCTTTACATATAGTAAATAACATTTATTAGCCGTGTGACTTCAGACAAACTATTTAGCTTCTGTCTACCTTAGTTTCTTCAACTATAAAACAGGGTTAAAAATAATAGCAACTACCTCTTAAAAGACTAAAGAGATCAGCAAGAGTAAACTTAACTTCAAAAAAGGTAAAAGATAACCCAGGATGGATTATTAGGGGATAGTCATGTTGAATGAACAGAAGATAGATGATGATCCAGGAAAGGAGATTAAGAAGACGTACATATAGGTAGGAGAACTAAGAGAAAACAATGTTGGGGCAGCTAGATGAAACAGTGGTTAGAGCACCAGATCTGAGGCAGGAGAACCTGAGTTCAAATGTGGCCTCAGACACTTAACACTTACTAACTCCATGAGACCCTGAGCAACTCACTTAATGCCAATTGCTTTACTAATAATAATAATAATAATAAAACAATAATATAAAAAAAACTAAGGTGTTATGAAAATCTAGGAAGGAGAGAGTCTTAGGAGGATCAAATGGTTTAATATTGTTAAAAGCTACATAAAGATCAAGAAAAAGGACTAGAAAAGATCATTGAATTCAGTAGTTAAGAGATTATGGATAATTTTGGAAAGAGAAGTTTCAGTCTAATGGTATATTTGGAAGCCTGATTGTATTGTTTTTACAATATAATAATTTCTCTCCTTTTTTCTAGAATATATTAATAGTTTGCTTTTGAACACGCCCTGTCCAATTTGGAATAATCTTTTTAAAAACAGCCTAAAATCTTTTTTTTTTTGCCTTTTGACCCAGAGATCCCACTGCTAAACTTATTCCCCCCAAGACAACAAAGACAAGATAAATGACCACATATATACCAAAATATTCATGGTAACATTTTTTGTGGTAGCAAAGAATTGGAAACAAAAGTAAATGCACATCAATTAGGGAATTCTGTTGCTTTGATGAGCACCCTCTTAGTTTCCAGTTCTTTGCTACTACAAAAGAAATTCATGTAAATATTTTTGTATATATGGATCCTTTTCCTCGTTATTTGATCTCTGTGGGGCATAGGTCTAGAAAAGGTATTTATGAATCAAAGGAAATGCACAAATTAGTGATTTTGGGCATAGTCCCAAATACCTCTCCACAGCAGGTAGACCAATTTACAGCTCTAATAATAGTACATTAGTGTGCCTGTTTTCCTGTAGTCCTTCCAAATTTTTTTTTCCTATTTTTTCTTCTTTGCCAATCTGATGAGCATAAAGTAGACCTTCAGAGGGTTTGCATAGAATGCTAGACCTAGAGTCAGAAAAACATCTTCCTGATTCATCTTCCTAATTTCCAATCTGGCCTCAAATATTTATTAACCATATGACCCTAATTAAGTCACCTAGCGCTGTTTGCCTCCTTTTCCTTATCTGTAAAATGATCTGGAGAAGAAAATGGCAAACCTCTCCATTATCTTTGCCAAGAAAATGCCAAATGGGGCACAAAGAATCAGACAGTGCCATAACAACTTAACAATAACAAATTATTTGAAATTCAGGCCTTTTATCATATAGCTATTGATAGGTTGGATTTCTTCCCTTGAAAATGATCTATTAATCATTATGGACAATTTATCTATTTGTGGAATGACTTTTATTGAATCAATTCTCTATATATCTTGGACATCTGACTTTGATTAGAGAATTTGCATCAAAGATTTTTTTTTTTCCAGTGAACTATTTCCTTCTCATTGTTAACCGTATTGATTTGTTTGTTTGAAAACCTATTAAATTTTATTTAATTAAAATTGTCCCTTTTATTTCCTATGATTTTTTTCTATCCCTTGTTTGATCGACTCTTCACTATCCAGAATCGTAAAAGATATCTTCTTTCTTGATCATCTACTTTGCTTGTGATGTAACATTTTAAGCCAAAACTCTCTATGTGGTTGGAGCTTATTGTGGTTTAGAATATAAAATATTAATCTAAATCTAAGAAATAATTCTTTAAAAATATTGCTTTAGCAGTCTACATTTATTTGGGTTTTTTAAATCAATGTATATTAATTATAAGTAATGCTCTGAGTCTTCAAATAGTTGGCAACTATTTGAAAACAACTAAGGCCAAGTTTCAACCAGTGCTCATAGTAATCCTTGAGATTAGAGACAGCCAACTGCAAATGGTTCTATCCCAAAGAAAGTTTCAAAAAAAGAATGACAGTATTGTATGTCAAAAAATATGGAACCAAACAGCTTGAGAAGGATGGAGGACTTTATGTAGGGGACTTTCTCCTTAAAGAATGGCCATTCTATATTACTGTTCTGTAAGAAATGACCAACAGGAAGATTTCAGAAAGGCCTGGAGAGACTTACATGAACTGATGCTAAGTGAAATGAGCAGGACCAGGAGATCATTATATACTTCAACAACAATACTATATGATGATCAATTCTGATGGACGTGGCCCTCTCCAACAATGAGATGAACCAAATCAGTTCCAATAGATCAGTAATGAACTGAACCAGCTACACCCAGCAAAAGAACTCTGGGAGATGACTATGAAGCACTACATAGAATTCCCACTCCCTCTATTTTTGTCCACCTGCATTTTGGATTTCCTTCACAGGCTAATTGTACACTATTTCAAAGTCTGATTCTTTTTGTACAGCAAAACAACTGTTTGGACATGTATACATATATTGTATTTAACTTATACTTTAACATATTTAACATGTATTGGTCAACCTGCCATGGGGGGGGGGCAAGGAGAGGAAAAATTAAAACAAAAGATTTGGCAATTGTCAATACTATAAAATTACCCATGCATATATCTGGTAAATAAAAACTATTTTAAAAAATGGTCATTCTAATCAAGAAACAACTATGAAATGATAAAAAAAAAATTTCCATTCAATCTTATCAGGAATGGAAGATTGTATACCTCACTTTGCATATCCATACTTTGTCTTAGGATGGGAAACCAAAAATAAGCTCAGTTGGCACAATTCTCATAAAACAATCAGATCAGGTCTACCTGTACATCTCATCATCACTTGTTTCCTTACATCTGAGACACTCTGAGTGTGGGCTCTGGATCTGAGCCATAAAGTTAGAGCAACATGAGCCTAAGTGAAGAATCCCACAATAAACAGTGACAACATGAAGAGAATAGATATTGGGCATAAAAATAAGAGTATCTCCCTGGCTCCATTGGCTTTTCCCTTGCCAATACTCCACTCCCCTGAATCCTCTAATAACATTAGCCAGATACTTCCTTACCACTGGTTTTCACATATTATCAAAAAACCATAAAGTAGCCCCAATCCTTCTCTGTCAACCCCAAATCCTTTAATGATCTATGATTTTATGCATTGAATTGATGCATATCACAAACCCACCATGTTCTAGTAAAGGGTTTGCTCTCACCAAATAGATAGATCAATAAACTAATAAATAAGCAAATAAATGAATTAATAAATAAATAAATTGTCTGGTAGACAGTTCTCTAGTGATGACTCTCCTTGAACTTAACTCATAAAAAGCCAAAACCCATCTAGAGTTTATGTTCTACTAACCTAGCTATTAAAATCCCAAAGTGATTTCTGTTCCACCGAGTAAGACTTTAGAGGAAGGTCTTTACATATTCCAATGATCATGTTAAGAAAACCAGGCACTCTTTCCCACTTCTAATTCTTCATAACTGATCTCAGCAATTGTATGTCTTTTTTAAATAGTATTTTATTTTTCCAAATACATGTAAAGATAGTTTTCAAAATACATTTTTGTAAAACTGTGTTCGAAATTTTTTCCTTCCTTCCTTCTCCTCTCCCCAAGACAGCAAGCAATCTGATATAGATCAAATATATGCAATCCTTTTAAACATATTTCTATATTTGTCGTGTTATACAAGAAAAATCAGACCAAAAGGGGGAAAAAAAGGCATAAGAAAGAAAAAAAACCAAACAAACAGAAAGGTGAATGTACTATGCTTTCATCCACATTCAATCTCCATAGTTCTTTCTCTGGTTGTGATTGGTATTTTCTATCCCAAATCTGTTGAATTACCTTGAATCACCACATTGTTGAGAAAAGTCAAGTCTATCACAATTGAACACATAATTTTGGTTTTACTGTATACAATATTCTCCTGATTCTGCTCACTTTATTCAGCATCAATTCATGTCTTTCCAGGATTTTCTGAAATCAGCTTGCTCATCTTTCTTTATAGAACAAGCATTCATTCAATTTCCAGTTCCTTGCACTACAAAAGAGCTGCTACAAACATTTTTGCATATATGGATTCTTTTCCCTTTTTTATTATCTGTTTGGATATTTTATTATCTGTTGGATAACCAGGGACTTTGTGGGGGTTTTGTTTCTATATTCCCAGGGCCTACCTCAGTGTCTTGCCTCAGTGGATGTTTAGTACAATGCAAAGGAAACCTCTGTGTACAGGGTTACACATGTGCACTGACTCCCAGTTCCCACTCTGTCTCCTGACAGAGAAAGAAATTCCACAAGACCACCAGAAGGATAGGCAAAATTATGAAAATTTAGATATATTAAGCTGAAGTTTACCACCCCAGTTTCAGCCATGTTCTCAGAGATTATCAACCACAAAGGACAAATGGAAAATAGGAACATTAAAGAAAAGGGAGATTAGGACTAGACCTGGGGTTTCATTAATATCTCAGGGTTCTGTTCTGGCTTCCCTTCTCTTCTCCCTCCATAATTCTTGGTGAGCCCATCAGCTCCCATGGATTTAATTACCTAGGGCCACTGCTTCCCCCAAAGATTAAAGGGGACACAGTTTACATCAGAACCTTTCCAACCCTTCCCCAGTAAAGTTGTATCCCATTAAATTGCAAATTCCTTGACAGCAAGGACTCTTTTGCCTCTTTTTGCATCTCCAAACTTTAAGAAAATGCTTGGCACATAGTACCCACTTAATAAATGTTGTTTGATAATTAAAGAAAGAAAATTCCCTCTACCAATGCAAGTTTCACCTTCCTTGCTCCAGAGCACTTTAACTAGACCAAGTGACTAAGCAATGGGGAAAAAAAAAAAAAAAGCATTACTATAGATGTCTATGTTAGTGCTAAAAGTGCTAAAAGAAGAGGATGGTAGAGACTTTGAGATTTTAAAAAATGAACAGATTAAAATGGTACTGAAAGAACAACTCTGAATAAATAAAGACTGTTGTTAAAACTATTTCAAGTGCAAATGGAACTACTAAGAGTAGAAAGGAAGTCAGCTAATGTGGGGGGGGGACAGTCAAGTTTGGGGGAAAAAAAAGGATTTGACTACAGATATCACAGCTCAAGTAGTGAACCACATGATCAGACTGTCAGAGAGGAGAAACCCTGATTGTAAGTCTTCCTGCTGAGCTCTTCAAAACTTCTGAGCACTGTCTAAGCAAATCTTTGGCTCCTGTTTTCAGTGTGAATGAGATGAGGTGAGATCTTTCAAGACAGTTGTGAAAATCGAGTAAGGCTTCATCTACTTCAGAGTTCGAGTAGGCCTGAAGGACTCTGAAGGGCATTGCCTTCCCCTCCTATGACATCTCCCTATTTCATCCAAATATGGGCAACTATGTACTTATTGGTCAAGTTCAATTTCATGGGTAGATCTCGCGTTTAGAATGTAAGACTCTCAGCCAATGAGGATGAGGCTCAGTGGTGGGAGGGGGAGTTTTGCGTTAGGGATTAAAGGTGCTGTCCTGCCCACAGGAGGCGCTTCCTCTCTTCGATAGTCTACTCGAAGAGTGGGACGCCCTTCTCGCGAGAATGTACTATAAACTTTGCTTTTCTCTAGAGCTCTCTCCAGCTTTTTTATTAAATGGTGTTCCCTCACCATTTCCGTACCACACAAGTGCTGTGGGGAGTAAGATGAAATGAGTAATACAGAGAAATAAGGAATGTTAGAGAAACATTGGGGAATAGAAAAAAGCACTAGACCCCAAAGACATAAAGCCTGAATTCTAATCCTAAACCTAGGTTTGTTATTCAGTCTGCTGTGACCTTACTTTGACCTCAACTTCCTCAACTGTAAAATAACATAGTTTGACTAAATGACCTCTAAACTCCTTTTATGCTCTAAAATACTAAGCTAGTGAAATTAAAAAAAAAAGATAGAAAAGATATTAAATTAAAACAATAATAATCCTGAAAATTAATGCTGCAGGGCCTTTTGTTTTATATCTCAATATCGCTCTTCATTTTTATCTTTTGTATGTCAAAAAAATTATTGATGCCCTTGTTCTTTTTTATTTATTACTTATTTTTGCATTCTCTTTTTATATTTTGAGTTTCAAAATTTTCAGCATATCAATTACACAAGTGAAATCATGTAAAACATATTTTCATGTTAATCATATTACAAAAAAAGAAAGAAAGAAAATGAAAAAATTTTACTTCAATTTGTATTCAGAGTTCATCAACTACCATAAGTATTCTTGTATTCATTTGTCCATTCCCATGCCTTGACCTATTTAGGGCATATTCCCCATACTAATTTCACTGGATCAAAATGAGAAACACCTATATGTATGTGCATATGTATCTTATCATATGGACACACATATATGTTAGCATATAGTAATTAGGTGATTTATTTTATTTGATTATGCATATTTGTTACAAAGAATTTGGGAAGTTGGGGAAAGGGCTCTATTTTTTTTTTCAGTGATGGGGAGTTGAGAGGGAGAAAAAATAGATTTCTGTTAATTTTCATAAAAAGAATTAATAAGTGGGAGTCCTATAGTTACAAGATATTGCATGAACTTTCAATTGAGGCCATTGTAGTTTTACTTATTTTATTTAATTATCTTACTTTGTTTAAAGAGACCCCTGATAACAAAGGGATATGAAATGTGAACAATCTACAAGTATGTATAACTTAAAACAAAATCCTTCAATAAAACCTTTTTTAAATGCCTTATAAAATAATTTCAACTTACAAGAGAAAGGCGAATTAAAACAACTTTGATATTCTCCTTCACACTCAGATTGTCCAATATGATGAAAGTGGAAAATTGTAATTATTAAAGTCATTATTTTCTGTTGAATCTGTGACTAGATTCGACCATTCTGGAAAATAATTGGAGACTACACCCAAAATGTCAATAAAAAGTATTTAACCAAAGCTCACCTTTAAACTAGGCTATTGTTAAAATATATGCCTCATTTGGAGTGCCCCAGTTTTAAATACTAAGTATTTTCTGTTCTCCTAAGTAAAAGAGTGAGCAAAGAAAGAATCACACAGAAAGACCAGCTAGCTATATAGGATGGCCTAAGTCCTTGTCTATGCTAGCTGCCAAACCACATTTTTCTGCTTTCATATGCATAGTCTGCTCAGGTCAGAAAAGGACTTAGACACACCCTTTACTCTGGTAACAAAGAAAGTTAAAAGCAGCAACATTCCATCCATATGGTCCTCTCCTTATCTACCCAGGAAACTGGAGAAAACTTTCATTATCTATTCCCCAGGCACATAATTGGTCTTTCAATTACAATTTGGTTTCCTTTTCCTGTTATTTTCCTTTACATTATTGTTATCTTGTCTGTAGTTCTTAAGTTCTAATTTTTCATCAGTTCCTACTTGTCTTCCAATGTTTCGCTGAATTTTTCATATTCTTTTCACATTTATTAATTCTTACTCTATAATAATATTCTATTACATACATATGCTACAGTTTATTTAGCAATTCTCCAATCAATAGGCATTCATTTTGTTTCTGGTTTTTTGACAGCAAAGGAACAAAATGTTATTATGAAGATTTTGGTAGATACACTGAGTATTTCTTTGTGTTTTTAACAACACCTGGAGAATTTCTAGAAAGATGTTGATAAGAATAGTAATTGGATGTGAAAGATATGATTATTATAATAACCAATTGTTGAATTAGGACCAAGGTTTTTCCCTTTTCTACTTTTTCATCTAGAAATCAATCAGTGTGGGAAATCTTTTTTAAAGGCTTACTATAAGTAAGATTTGAAAGTAATTTCAAGTTTTGGCTAATGGGTAGATTCCTGCTTATTGTGTTTACTCAAACCTATCTGGGAAAATGCAGATTCTACCTTTTGTCATACATATGATATGGAAATTGATGTTTCTTTGATCAAAATGTCTTGCTCAGTATCAAGTTCCACAAGATACTCATTGTTATATAGTTCACCTCTTATTCTCTCATTATTTGTCAGCCAATCAGAGTTGATTACCGCTCTCAGGAACACTTGCTCTTCCAAGGACATATAAATTGTGCCCATAACTATAAGGGGTCTTTAGCATTCAAAAATGCCACTGATTTTTATTAATAACATGCTATCTTTATTTTTAAAATGATTAAATTACCCAGAAATTATGTCTCTCCAACTCTTTAAATGTCACAGATGGGATTCTATGAAGAAATTGTGATCTGCATTTTCAAATTGAAGATCCATCAAAAAGAAAAATGATCCATCAAAAGAAAAGGAAGAACAATTTAATAGAAGGTCTTTGAGGAGAGGGATGTATATCTGTGTTCCTAAAGCTTAAGACAGTGCCTTGAACATACAGTAGAAATCTGTTTGTCATATTAAGCTGACTAGGACAAACTTCATAATTCATGAGAAGGTATTTCTTCTGGATGTCAATGCAGAAATGAGGGCTGACAATGAACCATATAAAATGGAATGTCAGGGTAAGAATATCTTTGTGTTTTATCAGGAAACAAAAGGAAGATGGTAACTGCTAGAGGGCAAGCTTCATATTTTACCTAAATGTTGAAAATTTGATTATAAGGAGTAAAGAAGAAAATTTCAAAATAGTGAAGGGTAACAGAAAAAAGGAGAAATGGAATACATTAATACTTTATTATATTTATATGACACTTAACAGTTTACAAATTACTCTCACATATATTATGTCATTTGATTTTCATCACTACCTAACGAGATAGTTACCACTATTTCCATTTTTAAAATAAAGAACCAAAGCTTGACACACTTTAGCAACAACAACCAATAGGTTGAGAATAGGGCCTATGATTTCATTTATATATGGAACCACCAGAAGAGTGAAGTCCTTCTGTCAATGCAGATGGACACCTTCTCTGAAAAATACAGTCCTACAGAGTTGTCTAGAGTAAGGATTCTTAAACTTTTTGTCTACTCATAAACTCTTTTTACCTGAGAAATTTTTATGCAACCCTATGCATATAAGTATATAAAACAGATAAACAAATCAAACATTTACTAATAACAAATCATAAAGAAATTTATTTTAAAATAATTCTTTGATATACATATAATTTTACTATTTATTAAAGATGAAAAAATTGAATTTGCATACTAATGAGGTGGATATGCTTGTTTATTGTTACATAAAGAATTAAATATTGGCCAAAATGTTTGATAACCTTTTAGATTGGCAAGTTTTTTGCAACCTCAATGTTCAGTTACACTCAGTTTAAGAAACTTTGTTCTAGAGCACTAGCATAAATGATTTGCCCAATGCCATACAGTCAGCCTGGGCCAAAGGCAAGACTAGCATCTTCTTGAGTCCAAGGCTTATCTCTATCTACTACACCATGATGCTTTTCTAGTGAAGCTAGAAGTAAAACTCAGGTCATGGGATTATAGATTTAGTCCTAAAAGCAGATATTTTCTTGTCCAACTAAAGCCCAACATAACTAAGTAACTTACTCAAATTAATAGAGACATTAAGATCAAAATGTAGGTCTTCTGACTGAATGCAACAAATTTTCTTTTTTCCCTGCACTGCCTCTCCATACAAATTTAATTCGATTTAGTAAATATTTAAATCCTCATGTAAGACACCATCCATTGGAGAAACAAATTTTTTAAAAGTCCTTTTCTCCTAGGAGTTTATATTCTCCTGTAGAAATAACATTTACATAGGTAAGCAAATATAAAAATGTATTGAAAGAAAATAACAAAGAAGCTTATAACCTCTCCTATACTGCTATAGTTTCTTCTGTTTTTATTATTGTTTCATTCATCTAAGAATTAATATTTCATCTTTGGTCTTATTCATTTTAGTTGGTCTTCCCAATCTTTGCATCACAGAGCACAGGGCATTGATTATAATAAGTTGTCAATGAATATCTTCTATAATAATTGAGACCTAGCTTATCAATGAGAAACAGAAGATTTAAGGCACAGGGCATTCCAAGGTTCTTGGAGGCTATAGAATATATTAGCATCAGGGCAAAATAGAAATGTTGTATGAAATCTCTTACATAACAAATTTGTGGTTAAAACTAATGCACAGTTTAGGGGCAGGAGAGACAGTTTCACTTCCTGTGAAGACTAGTTGTCAAATAGACCCAGCAATATTTCATCTCTAAACTGGATTAAAGACTTTGGGTACCAATTAGCCAAGATTAGCAAAGATTCAGTCACAAAGAAAGGCATCCTGAAGTTTTAGGAGAAAAAGAAAAGGAAAGAAGGAAAATCAAAGTTCGTCATCAAGGACTTGGGATAACAGAAACATAAATACCTACTAATGACTGAATAATTAAGGAGAACTGGCCAGAAGAGCAACACGTTCTAGAGAAAAGGAGGGTCCCATTACATGAGTAAAGGGAAAACAAGAACAAATTGAGATTTTCAAGCTCATATTCAATAACAATGGAAGTGTTGTTGGCTTTGTTAGCAGAATTTTTAGTATGGATGCTACAGTAAAAGAACACTAACTAGAAGCTATAGGACTCAAGTTTGTGACTACTCAGTCCCTAACTTTTATCACCTTATGCTTAATCTCTCTGGTCCTCAGTTTCCTCATCTGTAAAGACTAAATGACCTCTAAGATCCCTTTCAGCTTTAGACCCATGATTCTATGATCCTCTGACTCTATATGCCAAGCACTGTATTATGTATATGTGAGACTCCTGAGTATACAAAGACAAAAATAAAACAGTCTCTGTCTTCCAAGAGCCTATGATCTATCAGGGAGAGGAAAAAAAGCTAAAGCAAAATATAGATAAAATAAGTATAAGATCTTTTGGGGGAAGGAGAGATTAGGGCATCAGGAAAGAGATGGCCCTTGAATTGAAACTCAAAGGAAGCTAGGAATCTTAGGAGGCCATAGTAAGGAAGGGGTATTTTTCAGACATTGGAGACAGCTTGTAAACAGTGGCACTAAGATAAGAAATGCTCTTCATGCATTCGTTCATTCATTCATTCATGTAGAAGGAAGTAGGCCAGTTAATTAGAACTCAGAATGTATGAAAGGGAATAATATATAGTAAGCTTCAAAAGATGAGCTGAAGCCAGATCATGAAAGGGTTTAAATACCAAACAGGCATTTATATTTGATCCTATAGGTGACAGGGAGCCACAGGAGTCACTTGAGCAGAGGACTTGCATTTTAGAAATATCAATTTGGCATCTGTGTGGAGGAGATACTACAGTCAGGAGAGAAATGAATTAAGGAAACATATTAAGAGGCTATCAAAACTGTTCAGCCAAGAGGTACCAGCATCATAAATTAGGGTAGTAGCTTTGTGATCAGAGAATAAAAAAGAAATGGGTAGAGAGCCAGAACTCTTGAAAAGTATATTTGAAACAAGAATACTTACAGCAGAATGTTAACTCAGTGTGATTGATGAGATAATGGTTCTCTAGTTCATATATACTTAGTACTTAGTATGGTGATGTAATGGGTTATCTAGATCACACATACTTAGTGTGCTGTAATGATGTAATCATACTGAGGTATTTAAGGGCTGAGAGGACAGGAAATGAGACTTTTTATCTTTGACCAGCCTCATGGTGGCTCTCCTGCCTTCATTACTTCTCCACTAAGACCAAAGACTTGGGCTATCCCAAGGTCTTCCAGAAAGCTAGCCAAAACATTACAGGAATGGATTCAACAAGTGTTGTGGAGACCAAAACTACATGGATTGATGACTGAATAGTAAAGGATGACTGAGGTTGCAAGTCTGGTTAACTGGGAAAACAGTGGTTCCTTTGACAGAAGGTTTAAAAAAAAGAGTAGATTGGAGAGTAAGGGAGGAATAATGAATTCTGTTTTAGAGATGCTGAGTTGGAGATGCCAATAGAACATGGAGTTGAAAATATAAGATCATGTATATGAAAGGCTTTTTTTTTTTAACATACAGAGTTATCTACCCAATATAAGCTGCATTACAAACATGAGATGGCAGTCATAATTCCTGAACAGCAGATCGCAAAAATTGTGACTCTATTTCTAAGTGGTAATCAATCACATACCATGTAGATCTTTAATATCTACAAGTTTATAAATTTTCAAAACAAAGTGCAAGGAGCAAATATAGATCTATTACTGTACTTCTGCAGCCCTCTTTAAATCTGAAGTCCTGTGTTGCTTTACTACCCTCATCTATCACCAGTGAGACTTCTGACTGATGGGAGAGGGCAGCATTCACAGGAGAGTGGGAGGCAGGGTGAAATCTTGTGCCACAGCTGTGTCAAGTTGATTTAACTTCTTCAGCCATCTGTGACGGTGAAAACAAGCTTCCCCTGCACACAGGCACAGCCGACAGATGGAGGATTTGGGATGGCAACTGTCCTTCAGGGAGATGCAGTGCCCGATGTCTTCTTTCAGAGCAACCTTTCAGAGAGGATAGCAGACTGTTCAAACACATCCTCCAGAAATCCTGTTAACTACTGGGTGGCCACAGCCATATGCAGTACGCCTGACTGCCTTCTAAGGCATTGTGCCTGCCTGAGAAACACAATTCTTGTCTGGCATCCAGTGGCCAAATTCAGCATCTTGTTTGAATGGACTGAGAAAAAGAGGGATATCTGCCCTTATTCCTATCTTGCTTTCTTATCCAGACACTTCATGGATTGCAATATTCCTGACTCTTCAAACTGTTCTCCTTCCCTACCAACATCCTCAATCCTTAGATATTTCTATTCCTGTCGCCCCACCTCTGATTGGTGAGAGTCTATTCTTTCAGGAAAAATTCAGACCATACATGCTCACTTCTCTCTCTGAACTATTCTGACTTTCAGACTTTGCCACCTTGCCCCTGAGTGGGTACTCCCTCCTACCCCCCCATTTCTCTTTCCTGCTCCCTTTTTCTGTGTTGCTTTCTCCCATTAGAATATAAGATCCTTGAGGGTAAAGACTCTCTAGGGAGGTAGAGGGAGTGGTTGTATTTACATTCCCAGGGCCTAGCAAAATGTCTGGCCCATAATACATGTATAATAAATGCTTTAATCTAGCTATTTATCAGACAGCAAATACCTCAAACCAAAAGGCAATCTTCAAATGCTTATAATGTAGAAAAGCTTTTATGTTGTACATTAGTCTTTTCAGTGATGGCCATACACAGGGCTGGTTATTTGTTAAAAGCAGCATCTATTAGAAGGGCAATAAAATATGTATGGGCAAAGCTGGCCCTAAGAAAAAAACATAAAGTAAGGCAAAGTTTGTTCAGCATCTTTATTGTTCTTTTGTATACCCCACACACACACTTTAGATCCTCTTTTAATCAGTTCTTAATCCTTCTAATATTCCAGTTATTCCAGATAAAAGCATCTTATAAAACTAATTCATACTGAGATATTAGTACTCAATAATCTCACTCCACTGAGAATATTTATCTAGGTGGAATGTAACATTTCACAAAAAATGAATGTCTTTTGTTGAAATTTCAAACACAGCAAGCAAACCAGTAGTAGAGATATTTGGAAATAGGATTGGGGTCTTCTTGGTGATCCACAAAACATAATTTGAATAAATTTAGCAATATTATATATATACATATACATATATGCATATATATATATATATGTTTATACATGTATGTCAAGGAATTGGCCATTGAAGAATGAGTAAAATAAGAGAATGTACCTCATCTTACACTTAGGCTCTCAACATAATGATGTATTGATTTTCTTTATTTTGTTAATGATTGCTCTCCCATTACAGGGTTTTTAGTATAGCAAAAGGGTATTTTGAGGGGAAAAATGTATTAGAGTAAAAGAATAAATCTAAGCATAATGTATCTGTTTCTCTAAACTTCTTGCAGATTCCTCCATTATGTTCTCACTTTCCAATAATCTTTACCCCACTCTGAAAAAAATCAGACTTCCTTTTTGGCTTTCTCCCCACCCCAATTTAATAAGCTTGTTTTTTGCTTTGTTTTACTGGGAACCAGGCCTCTCTAAGACTTCCTGCAATTTGCAGCTTCCTTAACATGCCCATACATAGAGTTATCCCCCTTGTCAATTCCCCTTTTTAACATGTAATGTCTTTCAGGTAAGGACTGTCTTATTTCTTTATATTTGTATCTCCTATACATTGTTAAGTCCTTTTAAAATGTGTAATCATCACTGACATGGAAGTATGTTTTGCATGATTGCACATATATAATCTATGTCAAATTACTTGCCTTTTCAATGGGGGTGGGGGATGAGGGAGGGAAAGAGAAAATTTGAAACTCAGAATTTTGAAAAATGAATGTTGGAAATTTTTTTACATGTAACTGGGGAAAAATAAACATTAAATTTTGTTGATGTGTTATCTATATATTTAAACTGGATCTGCTTTCTAAGTTTCAAACTTCTATCAGATTTCATTGTCTTTAAAACCTTAGAATCTTCCTCCTCTCCCTTTATACCTGTGACTATTTTATTTAGTCGTGTCTTCATAATCCTATATGGGATTTTCTTGGCAAAGATACTGGAATGGTTTGCCATTTCCTTCTCCAACTCATTTTACACATGAGGAAATTGAGGCAAATGGGGTGAAGTGATTTGCCCAGAGTCATACACACATACACACACACATACATCAAAAAAATTTGCTTTCATCATTCCATTTCCTATTCAAAAATCTTTAATGTCTCCCCCATTACTTAAAACATAAATTCCAATGGAGTAAATGGCCATCAGATGGGGAATAGCTAAATAAATTATGGTATATGAATATAATGGAATAGTATTGTTCTATAAAAAACAATCAGCAGGATGATTTCAGAAAGGCCTGAAGAGACTTACATGAACTGATGCTGAGTGAAGTGAATAGAACCAAGAGAACACTGTACACAGCAACAAAAAGATTATCTGATGATCAATTGTGATGGGCTTGGCTTTTTTCAACAATGAGGTGATTCAGACCAATTCCAATAGGCTTGTGATGGAGAGAATTATCTGCAACCAAAGAAAGGACCATAGGGACTAAATGTAGACTATCACATAGTATTTTACCTTTTGTTATTGTTTTTGTTTGCTTGTTCATTTTATTTTTCATTTTTTCTCTTTTGATCTGATTTTTCTTGTGCAGCATGATAAATGTGGAATTATGTTTAGAAGAATTGCACATGTTTAACCTATATTGGATTGGATTGCTCTCTAGGGAGAGCACCTCCATGCCTCTTCCAGAAACATTGTTTTGGGAGCTGGGAGACTATAAGATGCAGCCACATCATCCTGCAGAAACAACACATCATGGGCTCCAATTTGATAGTCCTGCACCTGGCCAACCTCACATCCCTAATACTCAACCAAGATAAAAAATTTAAAAAAAATTTTTGACAAGTGCCAAGCAAGTGTCAAGTGCTGATGCATTTTTTTCCTCATTGAAATGCAACAAAAACCAAATTCAATGAGTTTCAAAGCAGACAAGTGCTAAAGTACCATTGTAGATGGTAATAAAAGAAGTACCCATCAACTGGGAAATGACTGAATGAATTGTGGCATATGAATGGCATGGAATATTATTATGCTAAAAGAAATGTGAATATTTCCTTGAGAAACGTGCAAAAATTTTTATGAACTAAAAGAGAGTTAAGTGAGCAAAATCAGAATAATTTTACAGTGATTTCAATAATGTAAATGACAGTGACTGAAAAATGCTGTTCAACATTGTTGAACAATCATACATATAAGTTTAGAAGTCTCATGATGATAATGAAACATACTTCTCACCACTTGAAAGAGAGGTGATAGACCAGAAGAGCAAAATGAGACATATAGCTGCAGTCATAGCCCCTATGCAAATTTTTTTATCTAATTATATTCATCATAAGAAAGAGTTTAAATAGGGAACAGGGAAGAGGAAAGTAAGTGGGTAATGATTGTTAGACATAAAAAAAGTAGAAAAGAAAGAAGAGTCAATGAAATATATTTTTTAAAAATACACGGGAAAGAACATAAGTTCTAAGGTATACATAAAAGGGACAGCTTTGTTACCATTGTGCTAAATTTAATATGCATTTCAAAATAGCCATATATACAAAATAGAAGTTCACAATTTCTTATAGTCTCATTTTTCTGTTTGTTTTATATTAAGATGTTCATGTTTATTGATATCTGCAAAGTTCATAATAAAGAAAAAAAGAAAAGGCATTGGATTTGGGTCAGACATCTGATTTCAAATCCTAACTCTTCTATTTACTAGCTGGACAAGTCATTTTACTAAACTCTGGGCTTAAGTTTTTCTCATTTACAAGAAATCAGGGCAGATAAACTCTTTTGAAAGTTTCTTCAAACTTTAAATTCTCTAATGCTTCAAAATTACTCTATGGAATCTTTCAACTATTTAGAAGCTTTTTAAATTTACTTCTAGGTTCTTGGCTGTGCTCTGGATGCTTGAAGTTGCTGGATAAGTGACCTCTGAATAAATGAAGTATTACCAGAATATCTCTTTTGATTTTCATCAAAAATAAATAAGTAAAATAGAATTTAAATGACCCTGAATCTATAGCTAAAGTTGGCCAAGAAATGAGTTTTACCAGAGACTCCAAAGCTTGATTTTTAAAAGCACCTGCCACCCGTCATCAAGCCAAATAGACGAAAAAGGAAATAAATTCCTGGTTGTGAGTTTAGCCCAATCTTCTTTGGTGACAGAGAAATTAATGCCTCTAGACACAATTGAACTGACTTTCAGTGGTTCCATTCTATTCCACAAGAGCATAATTACAGCTTCCTGTGATAAGAGGAAAGAGGATGTTTCTTGTGCTGATCATGAAGGATTTTGTTCACCAAAAGAGAATCAAGCCAGTGGCAACTGAAAACCCCAGATTTGTTAGTGATTGTTAATGCTGACAGCCAGTTCTCCTGGGTCTTACTATGCCCCAAAGGGGATAACAAAGCTAAGTGCAATATTCATTCACATTGCATGTCCCATGATGCAGAACTACCTAAAACTGCCTTTTTTCTTCTGTTATTCCTGTCAGAGGGTCCCCAGAGACCCATTTCCAAACCAATATACTAAATTCACAAGCATAAAAAAATGGGCCATCTTCAGAAAACCCTGCCAGATGGTGAGAAATGAAACTGCTTTCCTTTCTGAAATATACGTGAGAGAGAATACAGGTAATAGTAGGGATGCCTCCTGTTGGGCAAGTAGAGGAATGGAGGACACAAACCATTTTGGTCACAGTGGAAAGGACACTGGCTATAAAGTCCTGGAGTTTAACCTGAGGTTTAACTTCTCTTCTGCTACTATCTATTTAAACTCCCCAAGTCTCAGTTTTCTCATCTGTAAAATGAAGGAGTTTGATTAGATGATCTTTGAGGTCTCTTCTAGCTCTAACTTTATGATTTTATGATTCCCCTTGCCTTTCTCTGATGAATGAACATGATGACAGGACTAAAAGTTGACCAAAATTCTCTGCATCTCTCATCTTTCTACCTGGCAATTACATCTCCCTCTTTAAGACATCAAAGTAACAAAATAACTCTCTAAAGAAAGAGTATTTTATTCCTCCTACCTAGAGAGAAAGCCCATTCTTTAACAATTAATCACTGATATCTACTCAGCATAGTGCTGTTCACAAAAGATGATGAAGTTGGAGGATACAAAAAGCAGAAGGCACCATCCTACCATCAAAGAGCTTACATTCTAATTGTTGTTTTTTTTTTAGAAGAGGACCAATGAGGGGCAGCTGAGTAGTGCAGCAGATAGAGCACTAGCCTTGGAGTCAGGAGAACCTGAATTCAAATCAAGCTGGTGACACTTACTAGCTGTGTAACTCCAGGCAAGTCGCTTGCCTGTGAAAAAAGAGAACTAATAACATCACAGAGTGATGTTTTATTTATCAGGTGAATTGGATTTAAGTGAGGCAGACTTGAGCGAAGCCATCAGCCTTACTTTGTCTTCCAAAGTTATCAAAGTCCAGTGGCAAAGCAAAAGTCAAGACAATTAGTGGCAGCCCAGGATGCAGTGGAGGATCCATGGTGTCTTCAATGTCTGATCAACCTCTAAACACCCTATAAAGCCTACTTTAGCCACCTTCACACTCACTGGAACAAATTGTTCTCATCTGCCCATTCCACAGGGGGTGGGAAGGTCCTTCACATGTTTGGGATAGACCTTCCCTAATTCACCAATGGGTTTGAGGCTTGCCATTACTCTCAACTTAGTTTAGTCCATCTGCTAAGATGGTTTTATCAGGGGATGGCTACTATGCATGCTACAGCTTCTTGAAGCTAAGAGTTGAGTGATAGGTGGACGGTTTTCATGAAGAACTAGCACTTCTGGTGTAAGGGCTTACTGAACTTTTGAGTTCCAAATTTTCTCCTTCCATCCTTCCCTTAACTCCCTAAAATGGTGAACGGGAATGCAAATATAAGTATCCATCAACTACAACTAGAAAGTGAATAAATTGTTGTGTGTTAGGGGTATGAAATATTATTATGCGAAATAGAAATGTAAACCCTTCCTTGAGAACCTCAAACATTTTTATGAACTAATGAACAGAAATAAGGGAGAAGAATCAGAATAATTTTTATAGGAATTTCAAGTAAATTTACTTTGAAAAAAATTTCAAAATTCCATTCAACAGTGACCAATTATGACTTTAGAAGATAATGAAGCATGAATTATTTTATGACTATATTTATTTGTCATAAGGAAGAGCTTAAATTGGGAAGGAGAAAGAGAAGAATAAGTAGGCAATGATTGTTATCTAAGGAGATATTTATATTTTTACTGGAAGCAGATGGACAATACTGCAGCGCAGGCTTTCCCTATCCTTTGGTTCCTTCATTCCTACCTTCCAACATGTTTAAATTTTATTCATTTTGGAAAAAAGAAGAAACTTTAGCTTATTCCCTCTAGCTATTAGCCTATATCTTTCCTCTTTCAGCCAAATTCCCCCCCACAAAAATGTTACTTCCATTTTTATTTCATTCCTTTCAACTTTTCAACTTTTTACTATCTGACTTTTAACCTCATCACCCTACTGAAACTTTTCTCTACAAATCTACCAATAATCCCTTAATTGTGAAATCTGATAGTCTTTTTTTTTTAAGTCCTCATTTTTCTCAACTTATTTGCTACATTCACTTGATTACACTCTATTTGCTCTCTTTCCTCTGGGATTTTGTGATACTGTTCTTTCCCGGTTTGTCTTCTACTTATCTAACCATTCATTCTTGGTCTTTTTAGCTGGTTTATCTTGCATCCTATGCCAAGTGCAGGTGTTCCTCTAGGTTATGTCCTAAGCATCCTACACTTATCTATTTAGCTCTGTTTTAATCACCTCATCACTTGCCATGGATTTAATTATCATTTCTTGGCTAAAGATTCACATTTCCATGTATCTAGCCCTAGTATCTACAGAACTCCATTTCTGCATCATTAATTGCCTATTGGACATTTTACAACATCTCTCAACACCACCTCCTTCTCTAATCACATGGTTACCCCCTTAATTTAGACTCACCTCCTTTCACCTAAACTATTGTAACAGTCTTCTAAATGGTCTCCTTCCCAAAGTACATCCTGCTACATCAATCTACATACTATTCCTCAAACATGATGCTCCATCTCCTATCTCTGTCTCTTTGTACTCACCATCTCTTCTCCCACTTGTAGAATGTTCTCCCTTCTCTCCAATTTTTCAAGGCTCAGCTCAAGACTACTATTTTGATCCCTATTCCCTTTCCATCCTCCCTCAGTACTGTCTTTTCTGATATTAACTTCTATTTACTCTCTGTGTGTATATATATATGTATATGTATATATAATATATTTATATATGTATGTATAGTTTTCATGTTGTTTCTTTCATTAGATTAGAAGTTCCTTGAGGGCAGGGATTGTATTTAAGTCACTAGTGTCTAAAAATAGGAAGCGCTTGGGGCAGCTAGGTGGTGCAGTGGATAGAGCACCAGCCCTGAATTCAGGAGGACCCGAGTTCAAATCTGGCCTCAGACACTTCCTAGTATGTGACCCTGGGCAAGTCACTTAACCCCAGACTCAAAAAAACAAATAGATAATTAAATAAATAAAATAAAAATAGGAAGTGCTTAAAATGCTTGTTGGCTAAATTTGCTAATTTACTAATTTACTAAAGATGGGAACTTGAGAGTCATGATCTGAAAAAGATTCTGATTTGCAAAGTATCGACAACCAGGGCAGTTTACTGAGAGCTCATGGGTGAGGAGGGTCAAGAGCACTTTCATGGAAAAATAAAAAGAATAAAAATGCCTAATGTCTAGGCAATGATTTTCAAATCAAATGATTCAAATATTTTGTTTATGTATCCCTATCAATAAAAAAATTAAGCATATATCCTTTATAAATGCATATTTACATATTTATGTGTCACAAATATGTATGATTATACTAATAATGTCATTAACTACAAAAGTCAAAATTAAAGAAGATTTAAATATAAAATAATGTTTGACACTCAAGTCCATAAAAAGCCACTGAAATTTACTAAGTAGAGGAATAACTTGACCACAACTGCACTTTAAGAAAATCACTTAGCTTTAGGTGACTACTAATTCAGTAATTATTTTCTGGCTCTTTGAAGGATTGATTGGAGAGTCAAGAGGCTTGAAGGAGGGAGACCAATTAAGAGTCTCTTGAATTAGTTCAGGCTAGAGGAGATGAAGGCCTAAACTCTGAGGAGCAAGAGATAGATGTGAAAGATGTAGAGAGAAGTGAAAAGTTTTGTTAAATCTTTGAATACATGGAGTGAGAAAGAGTGGAGTCACAGAGAATATCTAAATTGCAAGCCTAGGTGACAGAAGAATTTTGATGCCTTAACTAGCAATAGGGACATTCACAATAGGGGTAAAAGAGAATGTAATGGAAAATAATCCAACCCTGCTCATCCAGTTCTAAATTATTCTCTCTTTTCCAGTGGAAAATGAAAAGTGAAAGACTTTCTTAACCCATGACTACCCTAGAGTTCAAAGCCATTGAGGGAAATTTGCCTGTTCAACTGCCATAAGTACCTGGATTGAGTCGAATTACTACCTCCCTAAGGCTCAGCACTCATGCCCAAGTCACTTACAATGAAGGCCAGAGATAGGAGGGAACAGAAAATGTTGAAGGGATTAGAATAATTATGTTGAAAATAAGTCAACAATTGATTAGAGAGTGGGAACAGAAAAGATGGATTTGACCCATCTTCCTTCTATCTTATTGTTGATCACAAATTTCATGGGGGCAAGCCCCAGAATGCCCTTATTTTGGGGACCACTGGGCTAGACTACTACATGGATGACCAATCCATTGAGTTAATACACCAGTAAATATATGAGACAAGCACTGCTCATCAATAGTGAGTTGGTCTCAGAATTGATTAGAGCAGAGAAAGTAGATTAGATTATATTAGGGAAATTGCATAATTTTTGTTTAATTGCTTTTCTTTGTTATAAGGGAGGGTTCTGTTTTGATGTGTATGGGGGAGGGTGAATTTCCAGAAATAGCTATTTGTGAAAACAAAATAATCATCTCCCTCTCTCTCATATTTGCAGAGGTGGGAAATTATGAGTGTAGAACACTGCATACATTAGCATACATGATCCATGTGTTGATCTTTTTTCCTGAATTGTTCTTTTTTCTTATTTCTTTTTTGTTGTTGTTGTTGTTTTTTAAATAAAGGATGGCTTCCTTAGTCAAGAAAAGTGAATAAATATATTAGGAAATAAAAGTAGTATAAAAAAATTTGGGTTTACCCAAGATATTTTTCAGCATGAAAGTTTAGCTATTAAACTCAAATGTTCTTATAGAAATGCTAGTGTCTATCTTGAAATACCAAAGTCTTCAAGTAATCAAAGAAGTCACCCAAAGGGCAGTGGAGACTATCACAATGGATTGGAAAAGAGGCTACATCATATTTCCAGTGATGACCTATGTCTAAGAAGTGATGTAAAGAAGATATCCAGGGGTATGTTAGGTCCAGCTCAAACTGACTCATGAGAACCAATTTTTAAAGTTTCAATATAAGCATCAGAAAGCATCAGAAATTGGCAAACACTACAGATTGGTGCACTACTTTTTTATTGTCTAGAATGAAGAAAGTGATAGGGGAATTGTAGTGCAAATTGAATTTTTGAGAGAACCTTACTTTTTTTGTTGAAACATTTAACAGTATACTCTTGGACACAATCTGTAAAACATGTGACTAAAAAGGAATGGGGATCATAATGTATCAAGAGATAATGATAACACATGGACATCATAAATATTTCACAGGTATGAACAAAATGAGAAAAGAACATAAATTAACATCTCAATTACATTGGGTAGATGCTCTATGGTAAAGATTCAAAGAAACAAAGTCAAGAGTCACACAGAATAAGGAGGAGAGAATGGGTTGTAATCTGAATCGATGGAGAAAATGTTCATGTTCATCTATTGAAGGATGGTGGTTCTGAATAGCACAGATTCATAGATTCTAAAAGTTGAAAGGAACCTCAGGAATTGCCTAGTCCAACTTGTTCTAATCAAGAGATTCCTCTACAATGGGTCCTACAACTGATGTCATTAAGCATATGTAAAATGAAACTTGGTATCTTGTTTGCCTATTGATCTTTGCATCTACATGTGTTTAGTCTTCAGAGTTCATTGTTCATATATCAGGATCAATAGCTTTTAATCAATTAAAAACCTGGTGGAAACATTGGCCCAGTCTGTATACAATGAAATCAACAATTATTATTCTTTATCTCTCTCTCTTTTGGAAAAGGAATTGAAGTTAAGTGATTTGCCCAGGGTCACACAGCTAGTAAGTTTTAAGTGTCTGAGGCCGATTTGAACTCAGGTCCTCCTGATTGCAGGCCAGTGATCTATCTACTGCACCATCCAGCTGCCTCCAACTATTATTTGCCATGTGTGAAAATACTACACTAGATGCTGTGGGGAATACAAAGATGTATTTTATGCTTTACCAACTGAATTTATTATGAATGAATATTATATATTATTTTCTGTATGCAAGTCATGTATGTATAATATCTGGTATATATAACATCTGCAAATTTGTGGATGAGGAGAAAAAAATGTAGCTAGCATTCACACAAGGAAAATATATTCCAAAGAATATCACAATCCAATAAGAATTGTATGAGAAGTACTAAGGCCCAGAAGAATTGATACTAGTTTTGAATGTAAAGTATAATAAAAAAGGGCTTGCATATGTTTTTTTTTCCCTTTAGGTGTGTTGCAGACAAGAGAAGGATAAAAGACTGCATAGATCTCAGACTGAATGAGAAATAATGATGGACAATAGTGAGAGAGCTGAAGTTTTGAATCAGGTTATTTTTACCTTCTGAATCCAATTCTTCCTGTGCAACAAAAAATTCAGTTCTGCATACATTTATTTTATCTAGGATATACTATAACATATCTAACATGTATGGGACTGCCTGCCATGTAGGGGATAGAGTGGAGGAAAGGAGGGGAAAATTCGGAACAGAAGTGAGCGCAAGGGATAATGTTGTAAAAAATTACCCATGCATATGTACTGTCAAAAAAAAGTTATAATTATAAAACTAATTTTTAAAATTTAAATTAAAAAAAAAGAAAAATAATGGGAAAAAGACAAATAATTGACAAAAGACTAGAAACCCCAAATAAGTGAGTAATTGTCCATGTTACATTTCACAAATTATTATGTTCCATAGAATACATGGTGCTGAAAGAATAAACATATATGAGTGGTGAACTATAATCAATAACCTATCACGGAATGGGGGGGAAAAAGAAAGATCACAGAGGACAGAAGAAGAGGAGTAAGGTAAATATTATCCAGATTTTCAAAATAGGGAATGGGGAAAGTTGGCAAATTACAAAGTTGGGGACTTAATTCCAGGTAAAATTCTAGAACACATATTAAGAAGATGATTTGCAAAAATTAGGAAAAGGAAGCAGTGATTCCTCAAAGTCAGCATGGAATCATTAGGAACTATCTATGTTCATCTAAACTCACTTATTTTTCTGACTTTTTATGCTTCTAAATCATTGGAATGCTGTATATAGCATTTTTTTTAGCAAAGCATTAGAACACATGAACAAGATAGAGAGCTGGGCTAAGTGAAAGATATGTTGTATTTGACATTGGTTAAAGAACCAGACACAATGAGCAATTATTAATAAGTCAATGACAATTTGGAAGGAAGCCTATTGGACTACCATAGGACTCTCTCCTTTGCTATTCTTTGTTTTTATCAATTACTTTGAGAAGGGAAAAAATAACATGTCTATGAAATTTTCAGAAAGCATGAAGTTTGGGTAGCTAATAAGTTATATGACCGAATCAAGACCCTAAAAATACCAAATCTAAAAAGATGAAATTTTATTGGAACAAAAGTTAAGTTTTACTTTGGGGTTTCAAAAAAATTAACCCTGCAAATACAGGATGAAAAAAAATGTAGAGGGACAACTAAGTGGTGCAGTGGATAGAGCACCAGCTCTGGAGTTAGGAGGATTTGAGTTCAAATCTGATCTCAGACACTTCACACTTCCTAGTTGTGTGATCCCTATTGCCTCAACAAAAAAGAAAAGAAAAGAAAGATGTAGCTATACAATAATTACTGTCAAAAAATATGAGTTTTTATTGGATTGCAAGATCAATAAGTATCAATAATACAACAGAACAGCCAAAGAAATTAATTCTAACCTAGGTTGTAGCTAGAAGTATTTTGTCCAGAACAAGGGAAACAACAACTCCTCTAAACTTTGCCTTAATCTGCAATATAATACCAGATCTGGGCATCTCATTTCAAAAAAGTTAGGATAACTCTTCTCTAATAACATTAACTCAAGCCCTTTACTGTGTGTATAACCCACTCTTTAAACCAGTAGTAATTAATATCCTGTTTCCACTTAACCAATTAGTATCAGTTTTCAAAGAGATATTCACTAGAAAGATATATTTAAAACAAAAGTACAAATATTTCTCCCCCACCTACCAATATCTAGGGGCAGATTTTCCATTGGTTGATTATTGTCCTTTGTTCTCAAAAAGGACCAAAATGACATCATTGAATCCCGGCTGATCAACTCTACCACAGGTGGGGCACAAATAGTTTTTTGGTGTTTTAACTGTAAGAAGGGATCCCTGCATACCAAAATAGGCTTGGCCAGACTTAGGTGACACAAACAATTTTGAGAGCACCTTATCCCAGGAGGTAAGCACTGTGATCCTTTATAAAGGATGCTCAGAAACCTAGGGGACTGTCCAATCCCATTGCTGCATGTTCAGTGAAGAGATAATCTTATGGCCTGGACCACTTGTGACTACAGCTTCCAGGTTATTTACACCCACTGCTTCATCATTTACAGGACTTAGGGGTGGGTAAACATTTTATGTATGGTATCTTTTGATTCATGCATAAATTGGATTTAAGTGAAGCAGAGATGCACACTCATCAGCCTCATTCTTTCAGAGTCATTAAAGTCCAATGGAAAGACAAAAATCAAGACCACTTGCAATTGCCATGTAGTAAATTTAGTAATGAGTTTTGATGTTTTTGATGTCTAACCAAGTTCTAAGAACTCCACAGCAGCTGCTTGAGCTGCCTTTATGTCCATTGGAACAAATTATTCTCATCTGCCTATTATGTCAGGGGAACTCTTCACATGCTTGGGGCAGACATTTCTCAAACTCACTGATGGGTTAGAGGTCTGTCAGTTATCCTCCCTCATTTGGCCGACCTTGTTTATAAGTTAGCATTGGGGAAGAAGGGTTTCAAACTTAAAAGTTTCTGCATAATGTTTCTATAACATAGTGTTTTCTACAACAGCTCATAAGATCATTTTCAAAGATGATTTCTTCTTGGCTGTCTAAAATCTATTCTGAATCAAACCGTCCAACTGGGATATTGTCTTGGCTGGAAGCAGATCCAACATAATCTCTCTCTTGAACTTCTCATGGCATGGACTTGATCTTTACTCAGTTGGCTCATCTTTCTGATCTTTTAAAGCACACAAGGTCATCACTGTCTCTAATACTCTTCCACCTAAATAGAGAAAGAAAAAAATGTGAAAAAACAAATCACAGAGACCTAGCCCATATATTTTGAAAGCTTATAAAAAGGAATATTTACTTCTATAGGTATAATCACAGATATAAAAACTGAATCCCCCAACACTCATAGAAGACATAACTCCCAGATCCTTTTATATCACTTCAGTCTGTAAGGAGGAAAAGATGATTAGGTCAGTTCCTAGAGAACATAGTTGTAGTTCTAAGTCTAACTTTGAACAACATGGAATCCTGATTTCAAAGTTGCTTTGGCTCAAAATGGAAGGTCCAGATATCACTCCCATCATCAGAACTGAGGAGTACAAATGACACAGAACAAAAACAAACACTTCCCAAGTCCATTTCTCAGAGCGAGGCTACAAGATGAAAATAGGGGTAGGGATTTCTACCCTTCTCAGTTCATGCCACCCACATTGTGGATAAAGTATGTTTTTTATCCTGTAGGATTCAGAAAACATTCAGAAGCCAGAAAAAGAGATCAACTGTCTTGAGATCATTCTATTTTAAAGATGCAGCCACATTAACTTCAGATGGGAGAGCCTGAAGCCTTTCCCCTACCCAAAAGGTGATAGCATTGTCTTTCTTCAAATACAGGTAGAAAGGAAAAGATGAAGGGCAAGAGAGATGGTTAGCACACTAGAACCAATCAAAAAATACTTGTGCGTGCTCTAAATTAAGGAGCAAGATCCTTCTATTTTATGTCATCATGCTTTTGGGAGTATGAGTAAGAGAGAGGAGTACCTCTAGTTTGAGGGCTGTTGAGCTCTTTTCAGGGTTACTTTCCACCTTTGACATCCAGCTAATCACTCAATTCCACAAGAAACTGAAGCATTGCAACAGCCACACCCCTTTTGGCAGACAAACTAACACCAAGGGGTCTCAAATCCTTCAGTGAGTTGGGAAGGTGTTTATCCCAAGCAGGTGAAGATTTCCCCCAATGATGTGAGAAGGTGAGCACAATTTATTCCAAGGCCATGAAGGTGGTTGTGGTCAGATATGGAAGACATTAAAGTAGTCAGTCACTGCACTCAGGCCATTGCAAGTCATCTTGACTTTTGTCTTGCCACTGGACTTCTGGAAGAGACAGTGAGGCTGAGTACTTTGTGACTCTGCTTCACTTAAATCCAATTTATGGATAAGTCAAAAGTCATTACCTCTACAATTTTTACAATTTTTTTACCTTACATCAAAGTCCTGTGGCAAGGCAAATGACAAAGCAACAGATATGGATACACTGGGAACTGTGGTCACAGTTGTGCACAAGTGACCATAGGGTCATCTTCTCACTTACATGAAGTAGCAGTGGGATTTGGTAGCCTCCCTGGATATCTCAGTAAACTTTTTGAAGGATCATACTACTTACCTCCTGGCTCGAGGCAGGAGCTAGAAAAGATGCCTTAAAAATATTGTCTGCTTCTCTTCTCAGTAATGCAGTGATTCAAGGCAATTCCAATAAACTGGTGATGGAAAATGTCATCTGCATGCAGAGAGAGAATTGTAGAAATGGAATATGGATCAAAGCATAGTATTTTTATTATTTTTTTCTTTCTCATAGTTCTTTTTTCCCCTTTTGCTCTGATTTTCCTTGTACAACATGACTATCATGGAAATAGTTTAAAAGAATTGTACATATTTAACCTCTATCAGATAACTTGCTGTCTTGGGGAGGGAGGGAAAAAAGGAAGGGACAGAAAAAAATTTGGATTAAAAAATCTTACAGAAGTGAATATTGAAAACTATCTTTACATATACTTGGAAAAATAAAATACTATTGATAATTTTAAATAAAAAAAACTTATTGTCCTTCTCCCCCCAAAAAGAAAGAAAGAAATGAATTGGTTTTAGAAATGTTGAGGATTAAGCAATAACACAAATTCAACTTGATTATAAGATCTAGAGTCAAGAAATATACTGGGTTACAAAAAGTTGTCTGCTTCACCCAACTTTTACCAGCTTGCTTTTGTAAGTAGGAATTCCCCCTTTGCAATTAAAACACAAAAAATTTTTTGCAAAAATGATCCCACTCACATTGTGCACATGCTTATGAACAACATGAAACCAAGTAGACTTGAAAGACAAATAACTCTTGTTGCAAGAAAATTCAGCAGGTATTGCATCCAAATAGCAGTCTGAATGAAACAAGGCTGTAAATGAAGGCCAGTTTGCTGAAATCAGAACTTGATAGATATTATTCTGTGAAGGCAAGCACTGTATAGCTGGCACAGTTTTTTTCAATCAAAATTAATCTAGTCAATGAGACTGTATGTCTCCCAAAGGAAGTAAACAACAGATTCATGACAATGTGATTATCCCTTGCAGGAAAGTGCATCTTTCATGATCAGTGCATATGCTCCTATCATGAAAAATCCGGATGAGGTTAAATAAAAATTTTATGAAGAACTAGAGACCCTCATCAATGTGGTGAAAGAGGACAAGCTTATAATTCTGGGCAATGTTAATGTTAGAATAGGCCTAGGATATCAGACATGGCAAAGGAAGAATAGAGTTGGAAACAATAATAGCAAGAGTCACTTAGTAGTGAAGACTTGTGTGTCTTATGAACCTCTCTTCACCAACATTGTCTTCTCTTTACCTAAATACAATAAAACTTCATGAATGTATCTTATAGCAAACACTAACATTTACTAGACTATGTCATTGTAAGGAGAAGGACATGACAATGAAGGAAGTGATGTGTGATAGAGTGCCAGATCAATCTTAAACCTAATTTTCTCTAAGTTAAATATTTGCATTCAAGAAAAGCAGCCGCTCTGAGTCAAGATACTACCAGAAGATTTAATGTCAATATCTCGGACTACTCCTCCCTAGTGAACCGTATGTTGCTAACTTAGAAGAAAAACTGAGCCAACATAAGTGACTACAGTGAAGCAGAAAAAGAGTGGGCAGCTTTTAGAGATTTGGTGCATACAACCATATTTACTCATCTGGGGCAGAATGCTCACAAACATCAAAGTGGTTTGATGAAAATGATGGGAAAATTCAGAAGCTGCTGAGAGAAAAACAAAACCTCTATGGTGTTTATTAGCAGAATAGTTTCTCCATCTCTAAGAGAAGGTATTTAATGCCATCAAAAATAAAGTGCAAATAAAGTTTAAAGAAATGCAGGATTCTTGACTCAGTAAGAATACAGATGAAATTCAGTTTTACACTGATAGTAGAAATCCAAAGAGTTTTTATGATGTCCTGAAAGCTATCTATGGGCAAAGATCTATAGTGCATCTCAACTACTCAGTGCTGATTGAAAAGGGTATAAGCCTACACTAAAGTAGAAGGAGAGATGAAGCATGATTATTTTTGTTCTATTTACAGATGACTGTGAACTCAATGCAGTCTCTGAGGCTGAAATACAACAGACTATAGATTGATTCTCTGCTGTTTATACTCATTTTGGCCTGAAAATTAACATAAGAAAATAGAAGTTCTCCACCAGCCAGCACCACACATTCATATGGAATCATTGGTTACAAGAAATAGAAAAGTTCTGTGGATAGGTTCACTTACCTAGGCAGCAAACTTTCCACGGTGTCTATAGAGATGATGAAATTTATGCACACATTGCCAGAACTAGCTCAGTGTCTGGGAGACTCTGAAGGAAAGCAGGGGAGAGAAAAAGTATTCGACTACTTACCAACCTGAAGGTCTACAGAGTTCTGTCTTTGTTGTTGTTTAGCTGTGAAACTAGGCAGCACACCAGCACCATACCAGAAAACTGAATCACTGACATTCGAATTATATCTTAGGAAGATTCTGAAGATCATGTGGCAAGATAAGATACCAGGTCCTTTCTCAAGCTGAGCTGCCAAGCAAGGAGTACAATTCTGATGGGCTGGCCACATTGTTCAAATGCCAAAAGTATGTGTGCCTAAAATATTATTTTATGGAGAATTCACACAAGGCAAGCACTGATATAGAGGTTAAAAGAAACAATACAAGGTCACTTTCAAAGTCTCTCTGAAGAACTACGGAATCAATTGTGAGAGATGGAAGACACTGGCACTGGACCATCCAGAATGGCATGCCCACATTAAAGAAGGTGCTGGGCTCCATGACCAAAGCAGAATTGCAATAACTCAAAAGAAACATGAAATGTGCAAATTTAAAGATATCTCCACTCCAAAAGCTCATAGGGATTATTTGTGCCCAACTTGTGGTAGGATCCTTGAAAGCTCATATATATGATCAGCCACAGTCAGACACACTGTACCTTGACCCCAACATAATAATGGCATTTAGTCCTCTTCAAGAAAGAACAATAATCAACCAACCATGCCTTTCCTGCACATGGGGATTACATCAGTTCAGTAAATTCTGCATGCTGCTCAGGACTCACCATCTCTCCATTATATGCGGGTGAGTAAATATCGCTTCTCTCTCAAATTTTATTGCCAGTATCTTGAGAGTGTGGACTGTGTCTTGCTATCATGTATGTTATAGCTAGGTACAATGATAAAATATTACTGATTCTTATTGTTTGATGGTATTCTTATTAGTAGCTTCCTGATTTTGAGTTCTTGAAATTGGATGCTGCAGTGATTTCTTCAGTAGAATTTTCTACAGTAATTTCCACAATAATATAATTATCATGTGGAAATCCTTACTATCCCTTACTAATACTGATGCAACACTTTTTCTAAGCAATTCATATTTGATCTTATTAAAGTAGAAAAATTCTACATTACTTGCAAATACAACTAGAAAGAAATTGAATACATCTCTTACAAATGTATTCTCTAAATAGATAGTTTGGAATATATTGAAGTGTTTATGTCAGTCATTTTCCTGGAATTCATATATGAGAAACAAACCTTCTACCTTAAACAAAATAGTCCTGAACATAAAATATGTTTGGTCCAAGCTTGTGGGACCCAAACATATGCTATAGATAATAGATTCTTTTATCATTTCTACTTAACTTAAGACTAAGATTTTAGAAATAGTGGGATTGTTGAAAGCACATTACTCCCTAGCACAATTGGTCGTTGTGCAAAGAAAAAAAAATCACAAATAGAATCAAGACTTACCTAAGGTTTTCACTGTAGGGCTGTGTCATCTATTTAACCAATTCAATTTGGGGAATTTCTTATTTATCATGTTAAGGATAACCTTTTATATGAAGTTCATGATGAAGCATTCCCCAAATCCTCTTGACAAAATCAAACTTTATATCTGTAATTGTCTAAGACAAAGTGCTATCAATTATACTGTAGTATTACCTGGGAAAAAATGGAATTTTTTCTTTGGAATTCTATTAAATACAGTGTCTTTTGTTTCCCATAATTTGCTTTGTAGATTCACAGGAACTTAAGAGTTGAAAAGGAGTTTAGAAGTCATCTACTCCAATCCTTTCATTTTACAGCTGGGGAATCTAAAAACTGACTAGTCATATGGGACAGACACTATCAGCTTTTAATTCCATGCTAGCTATAAAACTCAAAATATACTTGCCTACAGGTCAGTAAAATGAAGGTTGTGCATGCTACACAAAATTTACAAATCATATAAGCTCCTTCTCAGACTGTGAAGTGTTGCTCAACATTTCTCACATTTCTCTATATTTACAAGCATGTAGAATTCAGACAAACTAGAAATTCACATGGAATTTGGAGAAGGTAAGAATTTATGACCAGAGAAGACCTAGAGAACATTATGAAATGCAAAATGGATAACTTTGATTATATTAAATTAAAAAGGTTTTACACAAACAAGACCTATGTGGCTTAGAATTTTCCAGATGATTTGACTGTACAAACAACTAACAGCAAGACCCTAAAGTGTGATGATATTTAAAAGATTAATGACAGGATGCTTCAAGATACTTCAACATTTGCAAAAATCTTCAGAAATGACCACGAGAGGAACTCTGGCATATCACACAATATTTTCTCATAAGATTGATTGCCAAAACTGATAAGATACCCATGAGTCTTGTACAATTACAGTAATCAAGGATCAATCAGGCTGTAAATCTAGCATGTAGCTGAAAGACACTTTACCTGGAGACCATCTATCTAAATTCAAATCCTATCTCTGATACTTCCTCACTTCCTAATCATGGACAAGCAATCCAACCTCTCTAATTCTGTTTCTTCATCTATAAAATGTGGTTAATAATCCTCATGTACATCCCATAGGGTCACTGTGGGAAAAAGCACTTAAAGCACTACATAACATGAGTTGTTAATATTATTGCCCAGCTGGTATTGCTGGGAGCTCTATTGTATAAAATGTTTCCTTCATAGGAAAGATCTCACTCAGTATTTCCAAGAAGAGATATAAAAGCCTTTAAGAGGAAATTGGCTCACAGAACCAGCAAATAATGCCTAAGACTTTATAAGATTGAAAAAGCCCCACTACAGAGGGTTGTCAACAGATTTACTAAGGACTCTCCAAAAAACTAGGAAATCTCATAAGGAAAATTCAGTGCCATCCCATCCAGATAGAACCATGGCACTAATATACAGGAAAGCCAAAAATGTGCCTTTTGTTCTAAAGGGAAATAGTGAAAAGCTTAAGCATCTAACTAAAGTGCCCTTGAGGCAATTACACATACCTAGTGGGCTACATCTAAAGTTAATGTGAGACTGTGTAAACTCCAAAGACTGTGTAAACTTGAGTAGGTCTAAATATAAGTATTTTTCCCAACAGTACAGATCTATATCTTCTCATCCAATATAACTCTTGCTTATATCCTCCAATAAATCTTCCCCAGTGGAATCTACCCATCATCATGCCAGAAGTCTTACTCTAGGTATCTTATAAGTACCAGTTTACATGTAGATTTATCATCTATTATCTTTTATTCTCGCTACATGACCAGCCCATTTCCTTTTTTCAAATTTTCAGAGTATCTTTGTAACCACTTCTTGCCTTAGAGTTAGGATTAAAATGTAGCCTATTTATGCCTACCACTCCTCTCTTTATTGCCCTTTGGATTCTCTATAATTTGTATAATTTAGAGACTGTGATGAATCACAATTCTCAACCACAGAACATTACTGGAAGACTATTGATGCTTTAAAAAAAAAAGTTTTGTTATAAAGATGAGACTAGCTGAAGTCAGGAGGATCTAAATTCAAATCCAGCTTCAGACACTAGCTGTGTGACTCCGGGCAAGTCATTTAATCCTAATTGCCCTCAAAAGGAAAAAAAAAAAAAAAAAAAGAAAAAAAAAAAGGAGGGAATTGGGATTGTGACAACATCACAGAATTTCCCAAGCATGACTCAACATGATTGATCCTTGAATTCAATTCTGGACTTTGTCAGTGATCTATATGCAGTACCTGTTCTAGATACATAGATGTGTTGAAAACCAACTAGATGGTCTGCCCATCCTACTGGACATCACAGTATGAACAATAGAC
This sequence comes from Sminthopsis crassicaudata, assembly GCF_048593235.1. Classification (NCBI taxonomy): domain Eukaryota; kingdom Metazoa; phylum Chordata; class Mammalia; order Dasyuromorphia; family Dasyuridae; genus Sminthopsis; species Sminthopsis crassicaudata. Next base: position 374,662,353 of record NC_133617.1, on the reverse strand, counting down.
ATTTTTTATCCACTGTCTTTTCCCCTTTTCCCCCTGGATTTTTGGGTTGAATTCTTTTGAGTAATAATGAATTTCATTCTTAAGACTGCTTGATACAATGTATGCAATGGTTTGGAGTATTTTTGTTTTTTGTTTTGCAAACAAGCACAGCTGGCAGATCTCACCATCTCTAGAGAATTCAATGAATAATCTTCCCTAGATATCTTTCAAGACAGGGGCAAACATTTTGGTGAGCATATTATGCTCTATTTTATGCTTTACTCTATCTTTGTTGTAGTATTCATTAAGGAATCTCATGTGCTTTTAGCAATGCATGTTTGTTTGAAAACAACCTTCAAGGATTTCCTGGATAACTGATGTGTGCCAGCCACTTTTATCCTCTTTGTTATCTTTAATATCATTTCTACTTCTTCATACAGAATATCTGGGACTATGATATTAAAGCTCAAAGAGCTCCTTGGTCATTGATGAAGAAAAGAGTTTGTTATATTCAATTCAGTAAAAGTATGGAATTCCTGAATATCCCCAATTAGAATTTTTCAAAATCAAATTGTCCCAGAAATAGTGGGTTTCTTGAAAACTATTTTTGTATGCATTTTGAAAAATAAAAAGCTATTATTTAAAAAAAGAAATGGTGGGTTCCTTAGGCAAAGACTGGATTTCTTATATGTGAATGTATAATCATAGGAATTGAAAAGGCATAATGAATGAGCTTTTGATATTTTTATCTGTATATTTATACACTGTATAATTTAGTACTATATTGATACAACCTTATAATTGATATTATTTTTAATATTTGCAGAAGTACATGGGTAAATATTTAACAACAAGCTCTTCCAAAAAATGTACACAGGATACACTTTTGACTTTAATCTGTAATAATAGCATTTTCTCCATCATTTTCTTAAGTATGGACAAGCAAAAAAAAAAAAAATTAATCAAGTCCTGATATGTAGTGTTTGCTAATTTTTGAGGTATAAATAAATTTTCACACTGAAAATGTAACACAACTCTCATAAACCAGTCAAGCTGGCTTCCATATACCTCTGGGTTTCATGCCCATATGATGGCATCAGTGTCATAAAGCCCTGGGTTCAAATTCTACTATGACAAATACTGGTTGTGTGACCTTGAGCAAGTTACTTAACTTCTCAGTTCTACCAGCTAAATATTTCAGAGATTGGTTAAGAAAGTTGAAAGACTTTGGTAAAGTTTCTTTTACCAAAGGTTATATACATCTCCACAAATACATAAATGTGGGTTATTATTATCACAGAAAGTATCTTATAAAAGGTCATTTCCTTGATGGTTAAAAGATTATGGGGACATCTAGGTGACACAGTGGATTAGTCTTGAAGTCAGGAGGGCCCGAATTCAAATCCAGCCTCAGACACGTAACTTTTACTAGCTGTGTGAACCTGGGCCCAATTACCTCAGCAAAAAAAATAAAGATTATGATAATTGAGGAGAGAAAGATAACATGGTGGGTTTGTGTCTATGGATGCATGAAGTATGTGGTTCAATATTAAAGCTTTTGAGTTTTATTTTGAGTTGCTATTAGTCTTTTGTCCCTTATGAATTCTTACACATAGCAATGTTTTCTGTTAAGTAGATTTCACAGCATTATTTTGCAGCAATAAAAAACTTCCATGATGAAGGTTCTTCACCTTTTTTTCTAATAAAACACAGCGTTTTAATCATTGTTTTTCTCTTTGATTGCACCTAGCATTGGGCACTACAAATAGTAAACAATTGGTGATGTTTTGCCATGGTTTTTTTTTTAATCTGAGAATTAGAACTGGGAAGTAGAGAGGCTCTCAGTTAAAGTGTGATCTTGAAGTCCTATATTTGAAGAGTGCTGGAGGTAGCTGGAACAGGCTCTTCCTGAGATTGTTAAATGCTCAGTAAGCCTTTTTTCCCTGGAAATCTAACTCTAATGTCAAATAAACGTATACTCAGGATTGTGCTGTAGTCAGATGAGAGCTAATGGTCAAATTTTTCAAATTCTCATTTACACCTCAGAATTCAGCAAACACTACAACTCAAGGCCTAGTTTATTATTTTGTTGATTGTCTAAACTTAAGAAAGTAATGGAAAGAATGTTGTTAATGTAAATTAAACTTAAAAGAGTATCATTGGTACATTTTTATTTTTCAATTGTTAAACAAAAGCTAGAAGACCTTAATTCAAATTCAGCCTCATAAACTTACTAGCTGGGCAAGACCTTTAACCTTGCTGGCCTCAGTCCCCTCATCTGTAAAATGGACTGGAGGAAAAAAAATGGCAAATCACTACAGTACCTTCACCAAGAAAACCCCAAATTGGATTACAGAGAGTCAGTCATGACTGAAAAATGACAAAATCACCACCACCACAACAAAACATGATCCTGCCCATGTTCAGTTCTAAATCCTGCAAAAGTATTGATTTGTGAATCTTTAACTCTAAGGAATCTGTTTTTCCTTTCTTTAAACTAAAGAAAAAAATTGCCTTTCTAACCAATAAATCAGACATTAATCTATGGAGTGAAATGTAAATTGATTATTTGTGTCAAGAAAGGGTTTCTCAAGTTTCTTGGCAAAGACACTAAAGTGATTTATCATTTTCTTCTCCAGTTTATTTTACAGATGAGGAAACTGAGGCAAACAGGGTTAAATGACCTGTCCAAGGTCCCACAGTTGATAAGTATCTAAGGTCAGATTTGAACTCAGGAAGAATCTTTCTGATTCCAGGTTTAGCACTCTGTGCACTATGACCACCTAGTCATATTATATTATTATCTCATATTATTATATCATTATTATTATCATATTATTATCTCATAATATTATATCATATTATAAAATATTATAAACCATATTTTATCTATTATTAGTTTGGATTATCATATGAAATTGAATATATTAAAATAAAACTTCCTTAAAATATCCCTTTTATCCTTGCTATAAGAATTGTGGGTAGAATATAGCACTACAGGACTTAGTAAATTAACCATATGTCAGAAGCTCTATTTGGATTCTCCCTTTGCTGTTCACAACACCTAAAAGGATTTTAAAAAGTATGATTAACATTTTTTTCCTTTTTGATTTGATTTTTCTTATGCAGCAAGATAATTGTATAAATAAGTATACATAAGTATATTGGAGTTAACATATACTTTACCACCACGTTTAATATATATTGGATATTATTGCCATCTGGGGTGGGGAGAACAGAAAAAAAAAAAGAAGAAAAAAAAAAAAAAAGGATGAGTAAGCACCAAGGGTATCAGATAATGGGAATGGGGATGAAATTTTTGTATGTTGACCTATAATGGTGATAAGAATATTTGGTGAGAGCTAGTAAGTAGGACAATATGGAAAAGAATTATGGTAAGACTTACTGAGAATAGTATGGCAGAGGAGAATTCATTTGTGGCTGGGAAGTACTACATAGCTATGATAATTTTGTGCTTTTATCTAGGATCTTCTCCCTTTAAATCATCACTTAGTGAGTATGAGTATCTGCTTTGCTTAGTGGTCATAAAATGTGCTGCTCCTAGAGTCCAAGCCTACTCCAGGATTGGAAGAGTAGACACAGATGAGGACTGGGGCTAGATCCAGTTTAGTATAACTTCTCTAAATGCTGTCAGCTAAACATGCTTCCAATTTGTCATCACTAGTGAACGTTGCCTAGATTTGGGGATTAGGTATATATAACCATAAACCAGAATTGTCATAGAGACAGCTCCTCCTTCTGTCATATGAGACGTATTGGTATGGATCCTGGAGGTGCAATTATAAAAACACCAGCTCTCCCTGTACAAGTTTGGCAGACAGCTTCCCATGTCAGTTGCCCCATACACAGTTAAGGATAATTGTCAACTAAATCTTCAGACTCAATTCAGTACTTTTAAATCCATCCATATATGTGTATGTATACATATATATGTGTGTGTGCTCACATACACACATATATTTTATTTAGCTATATTTTATTTTTCCCCAGTTACATATTAAAACATTTTTAAGAATAGCTAAGTCATCCACAGTTGATTGTATAATATTACTTTTACTGAATATAACATTCACCTAGTTCTGTTCATTTCATTTTGCATCAAGTCTTTCCAGATTCTTCTAAAATCATCCTGCTTGTCATTTCTTATAGCACAATAATATTACTTTTCAATCTTATACCACTGTTTATTTAGCCATTCCCCAGCTGATGGGTATTCCTTCGATTTTTAATTCTTCACCAACACAAAAAGAGCTGCTATAAATAGGTTTTGTACAAATAGATCCTTTTCTCTTTTTTATGTCTTTGAAGCCCAATAATTTTGTATTAATTCAAGCCCAAGTAATAGTGCATGGAGGAGGAATAGCAATAGCTGGCATTTATATTTTTACAAAATGCTTTACAAATATTATCTCAACTTATCCTCATAATAACCCTGTCAGGGAGGTACTATCATTATTCTCACTTTACAGATGAGAATATTGACGTATTGAGTCACACAACTAGTCTGAAGTTCTCTCTGAATTTGAGTCTTCCTAACTCCAGAGCTAGCACTCTATTACATCACCTAGTTGCCTAAATGGACTTTATTACTAGGAAGTTTTGAGAAGCTGTATTTGATTGCCTGGTGCCACTGGGGGATTATTAAGGCTCTGAGGGAGAGTTCCTGACCATGTTTAAGTAGTCTAATAGGACACATGGATGACAATTTAGATCGATGATTTGGATAAAAGCATAAAGATTGTGCTTATCAAATGGAAAGATGACACAAATCTGGGAAGGATGACAGAATCAGAATTCAAAAAAACCTTGACAGATTAAAATATTGTACCAAATATAAGAAAATTAAATGTATTAGGGCAAATGCAAAGTTTTACCTATTAGGTTCTAAAAATTAGCATCACAAATACAAGATGTGAGGAAAGGGAAAAACAGCATATCTCAACAGAAAGCCATAAAAATAAAACTAAAATAAAAATTTAAAACTCCGGGGCAGCTAGGGTGGTGTAGTGGATAGAGCACCAGCCTTGAATTCAGAAGGACCTGAGTTCAAATCTGGTCTCAGACACTCAACACTTCCTAGCTGTGTGACCCTGGGCAAGTCACTTAACCCCAGCCTCAAAAAAAAAAAAAAAAAAAAATTTAAATCCAAAATAACATACATTGAAAAATCAATGTAACTCAATAGTATCATATGATGATTAAAAAATACAATGCAATCATAGATTGCATTAAGAGATTTACAACATCTAGGTGAGGGGAACAGAGGTAGGAGTGGTAATCCATTCTACTCTGCCCTGGTAAAACCTCATCTAGATTAGGGTACTACTCTTAATTTTGGGTGCCATAGTTGAAAGGACATTTATAAGGTGGAAACCATCCAGAAAAGAAAAGAAAACCAAGATCAAGAAAACTTGAAGATCATATTATACCATGAACAGCTGGAAATGTTTGCATACAAAAAAGAGGATTTAGGTGAAATTCCCTAGGTGTTCCCCACAAAGTCTGGATGATGGGCCTCTAATAGAGAATACTGTAGAAAAACTTCTCCTTCAGGCCATGGCTACACTACTGAATGGCCTCCAATGTCTCTTAGATCTGAGTCTGCTTGTTACTATCCTTGCCTGAAATTAATATGAATTAAATTAATGTGAGGTTGTAATATTATCCAAGAGATAAACTAAAGAAAAAATCAGTGAGGACATAAAGAATGCAGGAAAGTAAGTGTAAAAAATCATTTAAAATTAGCAAGCAAAATGAAAAGGGCAAAGGGAAAACCAGTTTTGCAGAAAGGGAGAAAGATTGAGGTAGAATCTCACCAAAGTAGCTCCTGGTATTGTCATTGCTCCATGAAGAGTTGGAATTTCCTGCCAAAATTGCTTTTAACCTAAAATACAAACATAAAGACAAGATTTTCTTGAACTTATTTGGGTCAATTCCTTTAGGGTGGGGCAAAGGGATAAGGATAGACCATTAGGAAGTAAGGCAGGACTTCTTTCAGTGTTTTTCCAGGTGGACTAGTTCAAGGCCACCCATGGATATCATTACTCATACATTATCATAATCATTAGCAGCCACTCGAACTCTATCTTTGACTTGCTCAGGGAAATGAAATCATACTTACACTGTCTCCCAAGAAATTGGTCTCATACAGACAATATCACTTTTGCATACTTACGTGCCAGGTACTGCGTTAAGCACTAGGGATACAAAGGTCAAAGACAATACCTGTTCTTAGGGAGTTCACTATCTAATAAGGGAGACAACAAGCAAACAAATATGTGCAAACAAACTGTGTACAGCATAAATAAGTAATGATCAACAGAGGAAATTATCAATTGCCTTCTTTGTAGTATTAGAGTTCATGATTATTCTCTCTGGCACCACTAATACTACCCACATACCTCTTGGTTATGGCCCCGTGTACCAAATCTTGGCTACTTGATACAGCCTGGCTCTTTTCTTATACTATTAACCTTAGAGCCAGCTCTCAGATAAGTTCTTTAAAATTTGGGATGCAGTAGCACTTATTCTCCAAATTGGGGCAGCAATGAATATTTCTAAAACTATGATTGTACATTGTCCACCCCTATTATTCCCCACACTCCTGTACATACACATATACATATGTACTGTGGCTAGAGACAAAATAAGACAGAGAAGATAAACAGCCAGAGTGGCTGATCTTTGTCACTTATGTTCTTCCCTAAATGCAAAGCTCTCCTTAGCTATAAAATAAGAGGGTTAGGCTAGATAACTTCTAAGGTGTTCCAGCTGTAAATCTGCACTCTCCAAGAGCCACTCCCAAAGTTTACCATGTCTTCTTGCTGCCCTTATACCCAAACTTCTTTCTAATACCACCACAACCTCAGACCCCACAAGGGAAGGCCTGCAAATATTCTCTCATGATTCAGCAAAAGACTAAAGTAAAGATTAAAGCTCTATGGCCTAAGATTATTTTCTATTGATACTATTCATAATAACCTTATATTTCACCAAAAAAAAAAAAAAAAGAACTATTTACAGAAGAAATTTTGGGTTTTGATTTTTTTAATATAATATGGGTCAATAGATCAATCTCTCCTCCTGGTGTAATAATACATTCATTACACAGTAGAATTTCCTAAACAGTCAGCATAAAAATACACAAGATCAAGGGAAACATAAGGATATGGAAATATTGTTCTATTTAGTCCTATCGTATTTATGGAGCTAAAATTCAACTCTTCCTGAAAACTAAATTAGCTTCTTCCAAGCAATAACCCTCCCGTCTGACACAGGCTCTATCTGTATCTGGCACACTCACAAAACACACATAAGAGAAAGGGCTAAATCATAAAATAGAGTGACTGTGAGATGAAATTACACTCTGCATAGGAATGTTATTCTCTGAGACAATAGATACAAGACAACTAGTTCTTTTTGACAGTGAACTATAGCTGAATATTCAGACCTCTCAATTCCGTCTTAAGAAAAAAATTCATGTTTTCTATAGCAACATTGTTGGTCCTGTACCAATCATCTTTCTCATTCCCATTACTCCACACACATGTAAAGTCTGATTATCCTCTCTTCCCAGAGGAGACAATAGAGAGGGCTCACACCTTCAGTGGTAGACAAACTAATACTAGAACTCAGGTATCCTGCCTCGTCCTTCAGTCTTCTCTCCACTATTAAATACCATACTGCCTTTATGTGATATATATGTCTAAATTGTGTTTTTTCTCTTTCTGAGTTCCACACTTCTGAGATAATCAGCAAATTAGGAAAAGGTATTGATTACCACTACCCACCCAAAAAGAGAACAGTTATCTCTTCCACGTCACAACTTTCTCTATCCCTATTTCTATATATCATGGGTTAGCAAAAGAAATTAAATGGAAATTAGGGGGGGAGAGTTTTATAGAAGATAAAAATGGCATTTGAAGGCCAGAATATGACACAGAAAAAAACTTAGAAACTCAGAAATGCATAAAACGTGTGTATTATTTTATACAATATCAACATAGTTTGTCTTTTTAATATCATAATAATTCAGATTTCATCTCTGGTACAAAGGGAAAATCAAAATATTTTATACAAATTTTTCAGATTGCAGGAGTGCTGCATCTCTAACCCCCAAAATGTGGAAGGGATAACTGTAATATGAAATATTTATGGCTGGTCCTTTGTGCTAATATAAAATTGCTGTGGGGCATGTCTCTGAGGGTACAGAAGATTGTATAGGATGGCCACATTTTCAGAAAAAAAGGGACAACAGGGAAAAATTTGAAGACAAACTGAGATGATGGTTGGGATTGAAGAGCTGAGAATGAAAGTATGAATATTTGAGAAAAGCAAATGGGAAAACCAGCTAGAACTTGGAATTGCTAGAAATTGAGGTGATTGTAAAATCAGAAAAGGGAGCAAAATAAGAGAACATTACATTTTGGCACCCAACATGGGACAGACAGGATCCTGATTTCAGTGGAAAAGTTTCCTTGATCCAGAAATTAGGGTGAGTACAACAAGAAAACTTTGTTAAAGGGCTAAAATAGTATTTCAGCTAAAATGGGACAGATGTTTAAAAACAGCCTTCTGTTTCTCTTCAAGGAAAATGTGTAGAGAGCATTGTCAGGGTTATGAAAAGCCAAGGTTTGATTACAATTTGGGAGCAGATCACTGAACTTTTAGAAACTGTACAGTACACATCTCCTTGGTTCTCTAAGGAAAAAGAATTGGATCCAAATGGAGTGGAAATTATTAGGAGAGCAACTTTGTCAATTCTACAATGAAAATGGGCCTGATTCAATTTCCAAAGACACATTTAATGCCTATAATTTAATACAATTGGCTTTAGGAAATTATATAAGTTATAGAATAAGGAAAAAGAAGAAAGAGCAGGAGGGGGAGGTGCCAACTAAACTAGGTGAAAAGGATGAAGAATCAGATAAGAATGAAGTTAAGTACAATTCTGAGTATGGCACTTCACAAGAGGAGCATTTCTGATCCCCCAACCTACCTCCCTCAATGAACCCTTCATGGGTGGAGGAAGAAGGAGAAGGGGGAGAGGCAGAAATACAATCAGCATCTCCTATGAAGCAGCCTATGACAAAATTACAAAAGACATTGGTTAAGGCAAAAAATGAAGGTCATGATGTATTTGATTTTATAAATGCATGTCCTGTGATTGAAGAGCTTGACTCTTCAGGTCAAAAAAAGAACATACACTCCTTTTGATCTGGAAAAAAATTAAGGATTTAAAAAAGGGTTGCACTCCTTATAGGGCTACATTATCTTATGTTAAGATGTTACTAGATCATTTGTCTTATGAAATCCTAATCCCCAGTGATTGGAAATTCATAGCAAAGACATGTTTAGAATCTGGACAAAACTTGTGGCTTTCGGAGTATCATGAATTAAGTAGGATTCAAGCCAGAAGCAATAGGCAAACAGGCAGTAATGTACAAATCACTTTTGATCAACTAGCAGGTGAAGGTTAGTATGGAGAGAATTCAGAACAGATTAATTACCCCACAACAGCTTATAAACAGATCGCAAATGCTGCAACAAAAGCTTGGGGTTCCCTCCCCAGACAAAAAGATCAAGGGGAAGTCTTCACAAAAATAGAGCAAGGTCCCAATGAACCCTTTGCAAATTTTGTGGGACATTTGCAAACAGCTGTCACAAGAACCATTGGAGAAAATGCAGCTATAGAAATAATGACCAGACATCTGGCTAAGGAAAATGCCAGTGAGGGTTGCAGAAGAATTATATGGGGACTACACAAAGATGCTCCTTTAGAAGAGATCATAAGACACTGTGCCACAGTGGGCACAAATGATTATTATACCCAAACTATGATGAACATGGAAAGACAGGGTCTCTCTTGGCAAGGGTCTTCTAGAGAAACTCATCAATGTTTTCAGTGTGGAAAACTAGGACATCTGAGAGCCCAGTGTTGATACGGAGATAGAGTGAGAAGACAGGGTAAGAAAAGACCTAAAACCCTATGTCCAAAATGCCACAAGGGCTTCCACTGGGCCTCAGAATGTAGATTGACCTAGGGAAATGAGAGGTGAGGCCCAGCTCCAAGACCTCAATCAAAAGATAGGTGGGGCATGATGGCAGCCCAGGTTACACCTTTAGAAGATTAGGACTCTGACGTGATCCATCAGCCAAAAAGCAATCACATGGCAGAAAGGGATTACAATTGGGGAAAATACAGGCTTTTTAAACCAACAGGGTAGTGTCCAGTGCAAGCAGCTCTTATGTAATTGCCAGGTGATGAGGAGAGATTTAGAAAGTGGTAAATAGAAGGGACTAGATAGGTTAATTGCCTGGGAGAGAGGATTTGCTTGCATTTCTACAGACGAAGAAGGAAACAGATGGAGAAGGAGACAGATGGGTGGCAATGAGCACCTGGAGAGAGACAGAAAAGGAGAAAAACCTCAAAACAAAGGAGAAGATCTAAGAAACATCTGACACTGAAAGAGCATGGCTGATGATAAAGACTGTTGCAGGACTTGAAATCCAGCAAGAATCACTGCATTCCCTAACATAAGATGAGACTATTGCAGGACTTCAAAACTTGCAGGAATTATTGGATTCCTGGCACATGAACTAATGGACAATAGATTCCTTTTGGACCATTTCTAGGACTTATAGACATGTATAATTCCTCATGTTGATTCATGTTATTTGTTACATCACTACTAGCCTGTGTTATGTTACTGTGTGCTTATGTAATTTATGTAATTATGTGTAATTACATATTGATGGATTTATGTAACCTGTTTTAATCTGATTTGATTTCCCATTTCCTTTGATGTTTTCATCTCCCTTCTGAAGAAGTCAGGGAGGGTGTGACCATTTCCTTTTATGGTGTTTTCACTTCTTTTTTGAGGAGTCAGGGAAAGTGTGATCACCTTCTTTTTGGGGGCTCTCATCTCCTTGACAAGTCAGGGAAGTCATGACCACCTATGTTCTAAATCAAAAGAAAGCAAGAGATGTTAGAATTCTTACAAGGTGCTAAGACAGTGGAATTGATAGAGACAATAATTATGTACTTAGTACTTACTAGAGTTCTGCAAGAGTCACACCTTTAAGAGAGCATATATAAGGAGGAGCTCTCACAAGCCCACTCTTGAAGGTGGAGGAAGATTCATTCCATATTCCACATTTGTGCTGACTTGGCTTTGGATTCAGAGAGAGCTAGAGGCAGAAGCTGGCAGAGACAAAAGACAAGCAGCAAGAGCTCTCAGAACCAAGGAGAGAGATAGGCCTCTAAGAAAGCTAACCGGGCTATTTTGAAGGAGAAAATAAAGGATTTGGACTTTAACTCCTGGCTGCATTTGAGGTTATTACACTGAACTGAAATGAAGGCTGCCTCCAGAAGCCCCCCAAGAAACCTGCTCCCAGAGAGCAATATATTTTAGAGAAGACTTAAAAACAATTGGTTTGGACAGATGCTAAAGAAGACTGTAAAGTAACTCATTTGAACTAAGAGTTTGAAATGGAAGCTATATCAAGGCAATTGGACCTATTTATCAAGGAGTTAATAATTTAATGGGAAGACAACAAGCAAACAAATATGTACAGGCAAATCGTGTGTAGGATATAAAAGAAATAATTAATAGAGGGAATTATTTGTTGTCTTGCTTTTTAGATAGTTGAGTTCATGACCTTTCTTTCTACTACCATTAAAATCTCCAATATACACTTGGTCATAGCCCTATTTATGACATCTTGGCTATTTGACAGTCTGGATTTTTAAAAAAAATTTTAGGCTGTATATATACATTCTTTTTTACATGTTTCCATATGAGACATGTTGGAAGAGAAAGATCATGGCTTGTGTTGTGTTTATCTCTCTGGATGCAGATGGCATTTTCAATACAAAGTTTATTGGAATTGCCTTAGGTCATTGAATTTCTGAGATGAGTTAAATCTATTACTGTTAATCATCACCCTATTTTGTTGTTACTGTATACAATGTTCTCCTGGTTCTGTTCACATCACTCAGCATCAGTTCATATAAGTCTTTCCCGCTTTTCTGAAATCAGCCTATTCATCATCTCTTAGAGAACAACAATATTCTATTACTTTCATACATACCATAATTTATCCAGCCATTCCCCAATTTCTGAGCATCCACTCATTTTCAAATCTTTGCTACCACAAAAAGAAATGCTATAAATATTTTTGTGCATGTGGGTCCTTTCCTCTCTTTTATGATCATGTTGAAAAATAGACCCAATAGTGGTACTACTAGATCACAAGGGTATGCACAATTTTATGGTTCCAAATTGCTTTCTAGAATGGTTGGATCAAATATTCACAACTCCATCAACAGTGCATTAGTGACCTAGTTTTCCCACATCCCCTCCAACATTAACCATTATCTTTTGCTGTCATCTTAGCCAATCAGAGTGGTGTGAGGTAGTACCTCAGAGTTGTTTTTTCATTTAATTTTAATAGTAATTTAATATTTTAGTATTAATTATGTAACGATAACATTAATATTCCTCTGATTCTAAGAGATAAAGGTCTTTTTCTTTTAAGGTTGTTGAAATAGGATTTCTAAATTCCTTTTGGTCATAGCATATAGATAGTTCATTGATCCTTAATTTTTCTTCTCCTTGATCTCTTGTTTTTGTTATAAGATTTTTACTTTTTTCTATTTTTTAAACTTTCTGACTTTTCAAATATTTCTTGTTACCTCATGAAGTCATTGGCTTCTATCTGGACAATTTGAATTATCAAGGAGTTTGCTGCTTAGGCAGCAAATCCCTTCTTTATACAAGGATTTATATATCTTGTGCCAAACTATTAATTCTCTTTCAGTTCTTGTTTCTTTTCCATTTTATTTCTCAAGCTTGCAATTCATTTAAAAACTTTTTAGCTTTTTATTTAAAGTCTTTATTTCTTCCAGGAATTCTAATAGAGTTTGTGCCTGTTGTGTTTTTCTATTTGTGGGTATTTTAGAGTTATTCTTTTCTTCATTTGTGTCTTAAGTGTCTTTGTCACCATAAAAGCTCATTAAGGTAGAATTCTTTGTTTTCCCATTCTTCCAACTTACTTCCTAATTTCAAATTTAATGTTAGAAATAGGTTATAGCCCACTCCTGAAGGGAAGATCTAGGTTGTTACTTGTTATCTTCTTGTATTGAGAATTGTACTATGCCAGGATCTCAGAAACAAGCTAGGGACAAGTAAGCTTTCAATAATTCCCAAGGAAAAGTCTAATTCCTGTTCCCCTGATCTGAGATCTGCAAGATCTTATCCTGGGTTTGGTTGAGTCTGAACAATAACACTGCTGCTGCATTCAGTCCCTATCAATCATCTAGGTAGCTCTGTTGGTTCAGAATAATAAAACTACAGACTCCCCTTCAGTCTGGGATTCCTATTCCATTTATTCCTCTTTGGACTGGAACAGATGCTCAGCCACACCATTTCCTTCTGAACTTACTCCTCAGTACACTGTTTAGCACATCTCTACCCAGGAAGACCATACCAATGAATAGATTCATTTGAGAAGAATATCTACCTTCGATCTGTAACACAGAACTGGGAACAGGAAACAAGGCCACCAGTCCATACCTGTCTCTATCTCAGTGCCACAGTGTGGGTCTGAAAACTTCTCTTGCCCTGATATACAGCTTCTCTCTGCCGCTGCAATATCTCATATTTACCTGACTTGATCCAATCTCCCTTATCAGGAAACCTATCTCTCTATGCTGAACTGGGCTGGACAAAAGATTTGCTGTGATTAATTTCTAAATTTGATCTGGCACATTTTTTATATCTCTTTGAAGGAGTTGTGTATGGTAGCACATCTGTACTGCTTCCTGATTTTCTACCATATTGGCTTTCCCCCTTAAACATTCTCGAAAAGGTCATGCTGATTTCTAGTGATCACTGTTTCATTGTTAATAAGTCCACACACCATTCCTTTATGAATGTATTCTGGGATTTTTCCAGGAATAGAAGTTAAACTACTGACCTAGATTTACAGACTCAACTTTCTTCCCCTTTTTTGAAATTTATCACAATAGTTGCAGTTCCCTAGTGCTATGGAATTTCTTACATTTTCTAAGTTCTTTTAAAGATCAACAATAGAGGCTCAGCAGCCACATTATCCAATCTTTTCGGTAGCTTGACATATAATTTTATCTGGATCCAGAACTCTATATACATTGAGAGAAGCTAGATGTTCCTTGATCATTATAATGTTTTTCTTAGTTTTCAACTAATGACTGAGATTTGTTCTAATCTTCTGAATACAAAGGCCAATCTCTTTGGTCCAGAAAATAGAAGCAAAACAAGCCTTCTGTCTTCTTTCCACTGTCATCTACACCAACCAGCAGTTTTATAGTTTTATTCCTTTTAAGATCTTTCTCTTGCAGCCAAAATAGCTAAGAATATATATATATACACTTAACTCTTTCTGTTGTCCAAAGTTCTCATCGGCAGCTTCTGAGCATTCTGGACTTTAATAATGCTGACTTGAAGAACTTTATCTTACTCAGTTATTTTCCCCTGAATTCAATGATAAATAGATAGAGAAGAAAAAAAAAAGAGAAAAAGAAAGAAAGAAAGAAAGAAAGAAAGAAAGAAAGAAAGAAAGAAAGAAAGAAAGAAAGAAAGAAAGAAAGAAAGAAAGAAAGAAAGAAAGAAAGAAAGAAAGAAAGAAAGAAAGAAAGAAAGAAAGAAAGAAAGAAAGAAAGAAAGAAAAAGAAAGGAGGGAGAGAAGGAGGGAGGAAGGAAGGAAAGAAGGAAGGAAGGAAGGAAGGAAGGAAGGAAGGAAGGAAGGAAGGAAGGAAGGAAGGAAGGAAGGAAGGAAGGAAGGAAGGAAGGAAGGAAGGAAGGAAGGAAGGAAAGAATAGATATTTGTAGCTATATATCTAGATACAGATAGATAAATATAGATAGATATAGATATCTTTATAAAACCTAAGTTTGTCAGTAAATTCAGTGCGGAACTAGATCAGTCTCTTTAAACATCAGTTGTTTTTTTTTTTTCCTCCTCATCTGAATCATTTCTACTTAGATCTTTATTTTCCTTCTTGAGAGTTTCTCATTTCTCTTAAGCTGATTTTCTCTTCAAAATATTAATCCATTGGATACTGCCTATTCTTTCTCTGAACCTTTTGACATCTGTTCTCCCCAAATCTAAGATGTATCTCAGATCATGAATAAATTTGATCATCTTTACCATAAGAAAATCTATGATAGAGTAGTCACTTGCCTCAAGGTTCCTCTTATTTACATGTTAGGATCAGATCTTGAAAAGCAGTTTCCTGCTGCTCCCTTCACATTTTGAAGGATGAAATTATCATTAGGGCAAGTCATAAATGTATGTGCCATTCCACTTTTGGAAGAAAGGAAGATCTCATAGAGTCCAAATAATTAAATTCCCCTGTCATTACAATATCATTCTTTGATCATAGCTTTGTCACCTGCTTCCCAAGCTCTAATTCTTCCTTCTATCCAGGTGGTCTGTAATGTAATGTAATGTACTCCATGATAACATTCTGTTTCTACCCCCATTTATCCTCATCCAAATGTTCTCTAATATATTTCTCTCTTCAAGTTTCTAGATTTCTTAATATAAGAATATTGTTAATATACAATACTGATCATCCAATCACCCCTTTTTTATCAATTATCTTCATTTTAAATAAAGTATAGTAAATGTGAATCATAAGTTTCAATTCTACCAAGTTTCTATGATATTTGCAAAGCAATAGTTGCCTCTTTATATATACTAGGTTCTTATTTTTCCTTTTTTGTTATCCATACCTTGTGCAGTTGTATATAAAACATCTGTGGCCAATAGCTACTGGATTTGGCAACTTAGAGAACATGGGTAACTTTGGAGAGAGCAGTTTCCATGGAATGATAATGTCAGAAGCCAAATTGAAAGGCATTAAAGAGAGAGCAAGAAGAGACAAAATATAGTTCCATTTTGAAGAGTTTAGCAAAAAAAAAAAAAAGGGGGGGGGCAGAAGAAATATAAAATGCTAGCAAGGATAGTAGGATCAAATGAAGGTTTTTCAGGGTTCAGGAAGCATGTTTGTGGACAGTAGTTAACAAGTCAGTAAAGAAGGAGAGATTGAAAATAAGTAAAAAAGTGGCAATGATATATATATATATATATATATATATATATATATATATATATATATATATATATATATATATATATATATATATATATATAAAACAACTTGTTGGAGGAGAAACAACTTGTTGGAGGAGACAGATTGGAATAGGATCACTAGGTCAGGCAGAGCAATAAATTCATTTCAACAAGTGAAATAAGGTGAAGGAGCAGATAGTAGCATAAAGCACCTGAGTGAAAGGAGATAAAGTGGGGGGAAAAGGAAATCCATTGTGAATGGCTTTTTTTTTCTGTAAAATATGAAACAGGATTCTCATTTGAGAGAGGAAACCCTAGGAGGTTTAAGATGGGGATGAAAAGATTTAGAAGAGCCCCTATAGAGAGATGGATAGTAAATTGATAAGAGAGGTTTAATAGGATTAAGGCTCAGTTGTTACATAACATAAATTTGTAGTGGGCAATGGTTATGTGATTTTCTTCACCTTTATTCAGCAGCAGATGTATAGGAGCATAGGTGACAAATGGTGAATGTGGTTACAGGATGAAATTTGGCTGAAAATAATTTGCAATGTGATAAAGAAGCTAGGGATCCAAGAGAAGAAGACAGTGTTGAATTTAATTAATTAAACAAAGGGTTGTGATGAAGAGGTGAGAATAGCTAGTACAAGGGAGATGGCCTGGGGAAGAACTGAGGGATGCAAAGATTGGAGGTCACCATGTGAATAAAGACCAGAGTTTTATAAGGAAAGGAAGAGGGAAAGGCAAAAAGCCAATAAATGATGATTGGTTAAAAGGAACTCATAATTCTTGAACATAGAGGTGGTATTTTTTTTTTTGGTGGGGGTGATGGCAAGATCAAAGGCAAAACTATATTTGTATATAGTTGAAGTGGCATAGAGGGATAGCTTATGGAAGGTGAGTAGCTTGAGAAACTGAATGGTGAAGACATTGAGGGGAAGACAATTTATATGTTAAAGTCTTATAGTATGAGTGCAAGAGAGGGAAGGAGAGAAAAAATATAAGCTACATATTAAATTTATTTGTATTTATTATATGTATCTGACTGCTTTCTGCTTTCTTTCCTACTTAGTCTCTCATATTCTTCTACCCTCCAACCACATCATAGAGATGACAATTTCCTCTGCCCTTTCTTTAAATCCTTTTTCTCTTATGTTTCCTCCTTGAAATGCTTCTTCCATTTTTTTTTTTTAAGGAAATCTGTCATTTTCCTTAGAACCACAGGTCTTTTCACTTTCTTCTCTAGGACAGATACCAATTTGCATTTTGTATAGACAGAGCTGGTATGTGATACTGACAGAATTATAAGATTCTCATTTCTAAAGTTCACTGAAAATGTTTCCTTGCTCAAAAATAAATTTCTTTAGTCTTTTGTCTTTTGGTAACTCTATGGGACAAAGTGCCTATTTGTTGAAACATGAAATTTGAGGTAGAAAAATAATTACAACTTCCCACTTCGTTTCACCTTTCAGCTGCTCTCCAGGACTTTACTAGATATTGGCCCTGGGGAGATGGTGGAAGGAAGGGGGGCACTTAACTGATTTGAAAGATGGGTAATGTTGAAAAACAGAGGAAAATGCAAACCCAGAGATATTTGGCGATTTTTAAATAAATAATCTTTACACAGGTAATGACTAGGAGTTGTCTGGCTTTCAAAGATTAAAATCAGAAAAGATAATGTTTACTATAAGCACGATTAGAACAAAGCCTAGAACAAACAGACTCAAAGCCCTGAACCAGGAAGTCTAGTCCAAGCAAAAGATAGACTTAAGATTGAAGATACTTAACTTTGAGAGTCTTTGTTCTAAAGAGTTTGGCATCTCAAGCTAAAAATCTACAGCTAGAACTGAAATACTATTATAGTCAAGACTTAAAAGAATATAAAACAAAATTTTATAAGGGAGAGAAAATCTGAGAAGGGTTTTTCCCCTCAAAGCTAAGGGTAGCTACTTCTCCAAAAGAGCAATATCTTCTAACCACTGAACTAAAAGGCCACTAAAGAACCTA
Organism: Sminthopsis crassicaudata; assembly: GCF_048593235.1. Taxonomy (NCBI): domain Eukaryota; kingdom Metazoa; phylum Chordata; class Mammalia; order Dasyuromorphia; family Dasyuridae; genus Sminthopsis; species Sminthopsis crassicaudata. The sequence goes on along the minus strand of NC_133617.1, from coordinate 374,644,227 downwards.
CTCTTCTACTAAAAGATAGCACCATGGCCAAGAATTTCAGCTAAAACCAGAAACTGGACAGCACAGAAAAAGCTCTACAGCTGGGTACCTGATTTGGCTTAGGGCAATGTCTAGAAATCTAATTTCTCTTTTGAACCAAGAGTTCTGTAGTTAAATAGCTAGTATCCTAGGTGGCTAATACTCTGGGTAGCTACTAAGTTAGGTAGTTTGTAAATTTAGCAAGCTAGTACCCTAGGTAATTTGTACCCTACACAATTTATAATCTAGACAAGTAGCAACCTAAGTAGCTTGTATCCTAAATAGCTGGTAATCTAGATAGCTATATATACTATCCTAGGTAGCAAGTATTCTAGTTAGCTAATACCCTAGGTAGCTATCATATAAATAATGCCTTAGGTAGTTAGTATTCTAGATAGCTAGTACCCTAAGAAACTAGTATCCTAGGTAGCTAATACTCTAAGCAGCTTGTATCCTAGGCAGCCAGTACCCTTGGTAGCTAATACTTTAAGTGGTTTACTTGTCCATCAAAGTAACCCTTAACAGAAAGGGGGAGCAGCAGACTATTGCCAGGGACTTCTGCAGCCCACAGTGTCAGAAGGATAAGGGTCCCTTCACTTCCTTACATGGCCACAAATATTCCCCCCCCCCCCCCCCCGCATGCCTCTCTATACACATATTCTTTATGTGCCTTTACTCTCCCATTATTGTAATGTTAGCTTTCTGGAAGTCCTCTGAATGGGCTTTCAGACCAGCCTTGGTCTCAGCAGAATAATCATCATGAGAATAGTCAGGGATAAAGTCCAAAGTCTTTTTTGTTTCCTTTAGTCTTCCATTCTGCATCAGCAGTCTCAGCCAATCAGTCAGTCAGCAGTCTGCACATCCAAATGTAATGTCCTGCTTTCTAGAGCTCTCTGGAGGATCTTGGGACCAGCCAGAGTCCTTGGTCTTAGTGGAGAAGTGATAAAGGCAGAAGAGCCACCATGAGGCTGGTCAAGTCTTCATCTATAACCCTTGTTTTAGCTTTGTCCCTATTCTGTAGCAGTTTCTTTCTCCTTCCTTGGATCTTGGGCTTTTTGGCTCCACTTAATAGAGGGCTTAAGGTATTTAGTAAACAGTAGACAAAGCCCATGTATGCAAGACACAAGTACACAAGGTAATTGTTTAATGAGATCTACATACTTTGTCTCACCTTGTAGAGGTTCTCCAGAAGCTTCCCTCTCTGTCCCTGGATGTTAAGCTCTCTGGCCCCATTTGGCAGATGAGAATCTATTTAGCAAACAACATAAGCACATAAGTCACAAGGTCACACAAGGACACAAGATAAAATCCATTTGTATAACAGAGTCTATATACTTTATTTGACTTTATTGCTTTTATATAGAACTTTCCTTCTATTTCCCTACATATTAGAGGCCCCATTCTCTTACTTTTAGGCAAAATGATAATAAAACAAAATAGGCACGGTAAGAATTTAAAATAATTCTGAAGACATTTAGAGAAGAAACCACAATTATTAGTCTTGTCACATATCCTCATTCAGAATCTAATCATTAAGTCTAGCTAACTTAAATTTGTCTTTTAGAAAATGAAGAACAGCTGCTCAGAACATAGATATAGATGTAGATAAAGATAATGCATAGATATACATACATTCTGAAAAATATATATAGTTTATGACTATATATACAAAATATATATGGATATTTTAAATTTTATATTAATATATGTAATAACCCCCTCTCTTTCTTAATGCCTCATCATGTCATGGAAGTGATTCTAGTTTCCTAAAGGTTATGCCACAGAGTTCTTGCCAAGTTTGAAAAGTTTCAAATATGGAATATCATTAAACCGTATCAGAGTTGTAACTAAGGGTGGACTGGCAGGGCTTTTGACCCTACAATATCAGATATAGAAGGCACTGACAGCACTGGTAATCTAGTCTTTCAATTGGGGGGAACAGGTGTTTGTATAGTGGATAAAGTACCATGCCCAAAAATCAGGAAGACCTGAGTTCATATGTAGTCTCAGACACTTATTAGCTGTTAAATAACTTAAATGCCATTTGCCTCAGTTTCCTCACAGGCAACTACTAATAGCACTTACCTCCCCCCCGTTGGTATGAGGATAAAATGAGATATTTATAAAATACTTAGCACAATACCTATAATGTAGTAGGTATTATATACTTATTAGCTATCATCAGTTTAGTTAATAAGATTAATTAATTCAAGTTGGAAATTAACAGAAGACTGAAGTGAACCTCTCCTGTTCCACCCCAAAACCCACATCACTTAGCAGCCTTAAAGGAGGAAAAAGAGACTTACATGTGCAAAATTGTTTTTGTCAATCCTTTGCCTTTAGTGGCTAGAAACTAGAAACTGAGTGGATGTCCATCAGTTGGGGAATGGCTGAATAAGTTATGGTATATGAATGTTATGGAATATTATTGTTCTATAAAAAAATCAGCAGGATGATTTCAGAAAAGCCTGGAGAGAGTTATATGAACTGATTTTATGTGACTAGAGCCAAGATAATATTGTACACAGCAACAAGAAGATTATGTTATGACCAATTTTGATGGACAAGGCTTTTTTCAATAAGGAGATTATTAAAATCAATTCCAATAGATTTAGGATGGAGAAAGCCATCTGCATGCAGAGAGAAGACTATGGGGACTGAACATGGATCACAACATAATATTTGCACATTTTTTGTTATTGTTTGCTTGCTTTTTTTTCCTTTCTCATTTTTTCCCCTTTTTGATCTGATTTTTTTTATGCAACATGATTAAGTGTGGAAATATGTATAGCAAAATTGCACATTTGATAGTTATTTAGAGTAAAAAAAGAAAGAAAATGAGGCAGGGAAATGAAAAGAAAAGGGAGGAGGAATACACTTGGGAGAAGGAGGAAAGGGAAAGTTAGGGAAAGTTATTTTACATAATGAGAGTATATAAGTAGATTTCTATACAAAGAGGAGTAGGGGGGGGTGACTTGAACTCCCCTCGACACTTGAACCTCGCTCATCTAAATTGGTCAAAAAGAAGGAAGAATAGACATACACACAATTGTGTACAAAAATACATTTCACTCAACAAGGAAATAGGAAGGGTTGAGAAGAAAGGAAGTACAGATTAAGAGAGGAATTTGTCTTTTTTCCCATTATTAAGTTTTATTTTTAATTTGTGTAATAAAACAAGCATTTCCATAACATAGTACAATTAAAGAGATGATTACAAATAAAACTGCAAATATATTATGCATAACTAGCTATTCCTTTCAAATATACAACAAAAGTAACATGTATTTTTTTTGCTTAATGAAACAGCTCTCTAGGAGGGGAAGGATACTGAGGGAAATTAGGATGATGTAAAAAATGACATCAATAAAAATTTATTAAAATGAATAGCTGAATATATAAATAAAGAGAAGGCGCATAATGGGAGGTAATATGATTTATTCACATTTGGATAATGACATATCTTGTGTCCTCTTCTCTTTTCACTCTATGTAGTCTTTCAGTGACCATGTCTTTAGACATATCAAATTCTATGGGCAAAACAAACTCACCTTTCTAACTTCCCTATTTCTATTGGAGTTATCACCATTCTTATACAGGATTGCAACCTTGTGTCATTCTCAAATCTTTCCTCACCCTCACCTGTGATATCAATTGGGTTGTTTTTCAATTCTGCCTCTATACTCTATTACATCTGCCCCATTCATCCTTTTCTTTATAGTTACATGGCCATTCTAGTTCAGGTCCTCATCAGCTCCCTCCTAGAGTATTGCAATAACTTTCTATTAGGATTTCTTCTTCCAGTACTTTCCCCCTTTCCAGTCCATTCTCTATATAATTGCTAAAGTGATCATCTAAAGCCATGTCATTCCCCTTTTCAAGAAATATTGATGACTCCCTATTTCCTCAAGGATAAAATGCAAAATCTTTTGTCATTAGAAATCTTTCACAATATGGCTTCAGTCTGCCTTCCCAGGCTTATTTGGAAAAATAAAATACTATTTAGTTTATGATTCAACTTTTGAGAACTGTTTATATGTGTGTGTATCTTAATAATTTTATATCTTAGTTACCAAACTCTCATCAGAGAAATTTGATAGAAAAATGTTTTCCTTAACCACTTTCCTTTTTATCTTAGGTACATTAGTTTTATCTGTGCAAAAGCTTTTCAGTTTTATATAATCAAAGGTAATCTATTTTGTCATTTGTAATTGCTTCCATCCCTTGTTTGGTTAAAAAAATCTATCTCCTACCCATAGTAGCATAAGATATATAATCTGTTTCTCTTCTACTTTTTTCATATATAATCTTAATATTAGTCATATATCCATTTAGAATGCATTGTAGAATATGGTGTAAAGTATTTATCAAATTCCTTTGCAACTACTTTCCTGTTTTCTTGGCTGTTTTTCTCAAATATAGAGTTCTTTCCTGAGTAACATGTTTTCTGAGTAACAGGTTACTGAATTCTATTGTTTCTGATTTTCCCTTATTTCATTGCTCCATTGATTAATCTTCTATTATTTAACGTATATTTTAATGGCCTCTGATTTATAATATAGATTGAGGTTTGGAACTGATTTCCCCTTTTACCCTAACTTTTTTTTCATTATTCCCCTTAATATTTGAGATTTTTTTCTAAATTGTCATTTTATCAAAATCTGAAAAGTATATAAATTTGATATTTTGATTGGTATAGCATTTAAAATGTACATTAACTTTAGTATCATCTTTATTATACTGTCATGGCCCAAGCAGGAGCACTGAACATTCCTCTAGCTATTTAAGTTGTTCTTTCTATTTTAAGGAGCATGTTGTAACTGAAGCTACACAAATATTTTAGGTGCTTTAGTAGATTGATGCTCAGATATTTTTCATGTTTTGTTGTTACTTGGGATGGGTCTCCCTTTCTATGCTTGCCTCTTAGATTCCACATTCTATGTGGAAATGCTGTTGATACAAGTGATATATTATGTTCCCAATATTGATTCACACATTTTTATCAGTATTTATTTATTCTTTCAGTCCCTCTGATCTTCTACACATACACACCCTGACAATTGAAAAAAAAAATTTAATTCCCCACAATGAATAAAAAAAGTTCAACAAAACAAATCCACACATTGGCCATGTCCAAAAATGCAGATCTTATTCTAGATTTTAAGTCCACCACCTCTCTCTTATATGGGGGTGGTATGATTCATCTTCAGTATCCTAGATTTATGATATTCCTTCTTTTGCCTGGTTTAGTACCATAATATATGTAAAACATCCCATAAAGTTTACAACACTACATATCATATATTTAATATACATGTGTCTTGGTTTGTATGTATCAGCCCAATATATATTTACTATTATGCATTGACCAAGACACTTCTACCACCAAACTAATTTTTTTTTTCATGTAGGAGTAATGTTGTGATTTATCCATACTTTGACTTTATGGTGAACATCTGCACATTAGCTGGCTAGAATTGAATGTTTGGATTGAAGAAAACAATGGACCAAATTCAATCTTGTACTAGCCACATACAATATACTTCTCCCCTTAATTTTTTAATTTTCATCTAACTATTCCCCTAGCTGACAACACTAATTCCTAACCAAATATACTAGTGCTCTTTCACTTTTTCTGTGTTTCTGTGTGTCTCTTTGTGACTCTGTCTGTGTCTATGCCTCTCTCTCTCTCTCTCTCTCTCTCTCTCTCTCTCTCTCTCTCTCTCTCTCTCTCTCTCTTCTCTTCTCTTCTCTTCTCTTCTCTCCTCTCCTCTCCTCTCCTCTCCTCTCCTCTCCTCTCCTCTCCTCTCCTCTCCTCTCCTCTCCTCTCCTCTCCTCTCCTCTCCTCTCCTCTCCTCTCCTCTCCTCTCCTCTCCTCTCCTCTCCTCTCCTCTCCTCTCCTCTCCTCTCCTCTCTCTCTCTCTCTCTCTCTCTCTCTCTCTCTCTCTCTCTCTCTCTCTCTCTCTCTCTCTCTCCTCTTTCTCTCCTGTCACTCATTCACTCCTTTTGTCTTCCTCCTCTTCCCTCTCCTTCTTTCTCTTGCTCCGTAAAATTTCTCAAAAAATACATTGACTATTTATTAAAGAGGCAAGGTATGTTGGAAACTTTCTTTGGAGTAAGAAGATCTGGGGTTCTAGACTTGATTCTGCTATTAACTACTGGGATCTGAAACAAGTCTTTTAATTTCTATGAGTTCAATATCCTCAGAAGTAAAAAAGAAAGAAAAAGATAACATCTATAGTACTTAGTGTTATTACAAAAAAAAAGTAGTATAAAGAGAGATATAAAGTATTATTATCATTATCATAAATGGCCAAATTTGAATACTACAATGGTATAAAACTGGGAACTGAACATGAGGATACTTTATGACTAATGTTGACTTAGAAAACTATATATTAACATTATATGTAATCTAATGTATTTTTATTTGTTTTGTTAAATATTTCCCAATTACATTTTAATCTGATTCAGTCCACTCCAACACCTCTGGGCTACAGGAACTGCAACATCCTGAAATATATAACCAAATCTTAACTAAGAGTTATAAAACAAAAGGGCAAAGGTAGGGCATATTGGGAAAGATGGCCTTCCTTTTCTCTTTCTCTCTTGCCTGTCCTCTAAGACATAGACAAAGTTCAGTCTTATCTGTGAGTCTTTCCCTACTATTCCAGTACATTGTTTTCTCTTTCCCTGACCTCCTTATAGATTTATTGCCTATCTGAGATATTTTACTCTTAATCACATAAAGTTTTTAATCATTAAGTTTCTTCAAAGTATCATTTATCTCTCCAGTGAGATTATAAATTACTTGAGGCACTACTCAGATTTTATATTTTTTTTGCATTCTTAACAAAACAAGGGAGAGTACAAAATGAATAAAGCACTAATGGATATAATTGCATAATAGAACATTGTACAAGTCAGAACACTGGAGTCTCAATTGTATCTCTGATACTTATCTAGGATCAGTCAAGTGTGATCATGGATAAGTCATTTAACCTTCTTGAACCTACCTTCCTCGATTTTTTAAATGATTGATTTGGACAAGAGGGACACAGAGATCCCTTATAGGATCCTTCTAGGTCACTTTAGAGCAAATGATCTTGTGCTTTTATGATCTAGCCCATTCATTTCACAGGTTATGCAAACTAAAACTCAAAGTTAAATAATTTGTCCAGTATCACTCAAGTAGTAAGCATGAAAGGCAGGAGTTGAATAAAGTTTTTTAACTTCACAGTAGGAACTTTATTGTACCATAAATAGATGATCCATAGATTTAAGGGAAAATATAAGTAGCAAATGCAAAATTTTTGAGGAAAAATCTAGAGTTTCAGTTGTAGTTTAACCAGTTGTGATCAGAAGTCTTGGAGGAGTCATTACAATAGACTAGGATAAATGACCACAAAATCAGAATGATGGGGTTACAGGGGGAGGATAGTTTTCTCCACTCCCACCTCAACACTGACAATCCTCATAACCAATAAACTCTAACTCCCAAACCACCTTTAAGTTGAAAACTACCTCATTCTCAAGCTAACTCTAAATGAGAAATAAATGTATTATCCACAAATTTCCTTGGTGGGGGACCAGGAGGGACTGCTGAGAGATTGTATTTGCTTTAACTTAAATAGGTCATTCTAGTCAACAAAAGAATTTGAAAGTTAAAATGAGAGAAGATTGGAAGTACTTAAATGTTGAACTGAATTTGCTGAGTAGCATACATATATACAACTAGTCAGTCTGGCAGATTCCAACTTCTATGGCATCTTAAAAACAAAGACCTTAATTCTATTTAATCCTGATTGCTTCGTCTATACTATAGAAGTCAGAGAACAAAAGAAAATTCCAAAATTGTGAGTTAAAGGGGGTATATTTTTTGAAGGCTGAAGAATACCACAAAGGCAAAAGAGGTGGCACCATAATAATACCTGTAACATAGAGCTGAGGTATCTAAAGCATTGACTTTCTTCCATAAAGCATCATATTATTTATTCTCATTCTGAGAGCAGCTATTCCATCACCTTTTTAATAACATATTTATGGAAGGGGCAACAGCAGAACCATCCAGAGGCAGATAAAGCCAAAATCAAAGCATCCATCCTAATATTTGTAGGCAAGATAGCCTTTACAAAGTGAACTTTAATAGAAATGTAAAATCAAGTTAAAATATAACAAAGGAAGATTTAAAAGGGGGTAAGTTATATTGGTTCTATGGTTCTTGATGAGGTGCCTCCTTGTGCAATTTTGGTTAGATGTGAAGTTTTGGGTTGTTTGCCTCTGATCTTTTTAAGTATCACATGGATACCACCTCATTCTCCAATTCCGCTCTTCTACACCCTCTCCATTAACCCCCTCACACATAGTTTCACAGTATTCTCACTGCTGATGATATCTTTGAGAATAGGATGGAAAGATGGCATGTGATAATAGTGAAGTTGCATGGATTTAAAATTGAATTACCTGACCCAAAGAACAGTGATTAATGGATCAATGCCTACTTGGAGGGAGGTCTCTAGTTTCATCTTACAGGGCTCTGTTCTTCCCAAAGAGATCAGTAGATTTTTCTACTTTCACTTTGCCCTCTTGTTCTAACATGTCTGAACAATTTTCTTTCATGTTTTCTTGAAATATGATAATCAGATTCCTTTTTTGTTCTTAGCTTTCAGGTAGTCCAGTGAGTCTTAACTTCTCTCTCTTTGATCTCCTTTTCAGGTCAGTAGTTTTTGCTAAAAGGTGCCTTTTCTATTTTTTTTTCAACCTTTTAAATTTATTTTTATATTTCTTGATATCACGTGAAGTCATTAACTTCTGTTAGGTCCGTTCTAACTTTCAAGGAATCTGTTACTTGAGTTATGCCTCCTATTCTAAGTTATTCTCCTTATAAATCTTTCTTCTCATTTCCTTTTCAGTTTTTTTTTTTTTCACTAGCATTCGCATTTCAGAACATTTTAACCTTTTAAAAACTCTTGCTTCATTTCTTCTAGAAGTATGTTTCTCTTTGAGGCTTTAATGTTTTGGATTTATCCTTCTCTTCAAGGTTTGCCTCTTAGGTTGCCAATAGCTCTTTATAATAAGTCTTTTTTATTTATTTATTTATTCAATCTTCTAATCTTACTTTCTGAATTGATTACTTATCTTAATCACTCCTATAAAGGAGGTTATCTCTTGAGCTCAGCATATCTGAGCTCATAAGATTTAAAATTATTGAGTGTTCAAACTAAGTATGGTAACCTTCCAGAAATTAGCCCCTCAGGCTGCTGGAGATAGAATGAGCCAGCCCCACTTAGAGTAGTTATTTAAGGCTAGGGTCCTATAATCCCAGCATGGATGCAGTCTTAAACAGACAAAAAAACCTTAAACTTCAGTACAAAAAGCAGTTTGCAAGACTGCTGAGTAGGCATTTTTCATTTCACCTTGGCTCTTTCCTGTCTAAATAATTTCCTCCAAGTCCATGCCTTCTGGTAAGTCAGGCCAGAAGCCAAGATTGTTCTCTTGTGATAGTTTTCTTCTCTAAGGAGCTCTGAAGCTACAAAACACTCCTGTTACCAATCATCTCTGATTGAGAGATCCATAATTTAAGGAACTCTTGAACTCACAAGGTTGCCTCAAGGCAAGATGTGTCCATCTCAGAATCACTATTCAATTACAAATGCCCAAGAAAGAAACATAAAGGGAAAAAGATAGCCAGAGGTTTATATAATTGTAACGAGCTGTCGTCTCTAGAAGCTGCCGGATCACTCTCTGGGAGGAGATCTGCTGTGTCAACTCAAATCTCTCGGACAGATTCTTCTTCCTGTAGAGAACCGTTGTCTCCAGACAGTTGCCGTTAACTGTCGTCCAGAGAAGTGACTTCCCTTCCTGCAGAGAGCCGCGTCAAGCCTGGTCTAAAGCAGAGACTCTCTCTCTCTGGAGTGCTGCCCTCTTTATCCTCCTAGAGAATGGGCGTGGGATAATGCAAGGGCTTCTGGGAAGAACCACTTCAACCAATGAGCTTGCTCCTCCCAAGTACACAAGCTGTTCCCCAGGAATTCACAAGTCAAACTACCAGGAAAGGCCGGAACTAGAAAATTGTTAAGTACCGACTTAGCACTTAGTAAAAACCCAATATCTCATTATCTCATTAGTTCTTAGTAAGAACCTAACATCTCCCCCTTTCTTTTGATTTAGAACATAGGGTGGTCGTGACCTTGAAACATAAATCCATCAATATGGGAGGCATTACACATAATTACATAGATTATATAAACCTCTGGCTATATAATAAACCTCTAAATTCAGGGTCAGTCATTGTAGTACAACCCCTGCTTTAGCTTTTAGTGGGCATAGTCACCATGCTGCTAGATTGGGTTGTAGGAAACATCACAATCCCTCCTTTATCCTTTCAACAGAAGTTTAAGACAGACAGTTTACCTTTTGCCACTGTTGCCAATGAATGAAGATAAAGATGGAAGGATGATTGAAGATTTACTGTGACATCCTTTCAGCACTAGACTGTTTCCCCAGAAGTGACTGGGACAATCTATAGGGTATAATCTAAGGGCCTTCAATTTACTTCTCCATACTAACTAATAACTTATATGACATGATTATCACATTTTCAATAACATAGGATCATAGGATTAAGATGAAAGAGACCTTAAAAGCCATTTGGTTCAACCCCTGTCCAGACCTGCTCACTGGAGGATCTCAGTACCAGTCCAAATTCTGATCATGGGTGAAGAGTGAAGGGGCGGAACTCTCAAAGATGGCCAAACAAGAGAAGTTCATTTCTTCAAAATCTCTCAGCCTTATATGCCCTAATATTACAGGACACTGTACATGAACTAATTATATACTGTGCATGCAACATAAACAACTTGCTCTTGTGTACAAATGTTTTCTTGCCCACTTTACTATAACTCTGCCTTAATTACAACACGAGTTGTTAATGCCCCCCGACCTCTCAGGAAGGCCGAGACATCCCTGGGGGGACAGAGAGCCAAACCGGACAAGTCAGCAGGGTTCTTTTTACTGGGCTAAAGGGTCTTATATCTTGCCCAGGGTTCCCACTATTTGTGACCCTCTACAAACCCTCTCATTTTACAATTGCTCACACCAGTTGTTAAGTGAAAGAGACTTGGACTCTTTACTCACTACTCTTTCCACAGTATTCCAGGAAGCCACAAGTTAAAGTTGGAATTAAAATCCATTGAGATCTTTCTGAGCTAGGATAGCATGGGACAAGAGAAAGAGTATTAAATATGTAGTCAAGAACATCTGAACTCAAATTCTGATACTAAGAAATTATTTGAGCATGGGCAGATCAGATAACCTCTCTGAGCCTTCATTTCCTTCTTACTAATATGAGGATAATAATACCTGTAATTCTTACCTCATAGGTTTTTTCCCTTCAAATGAAGGGAAGGGAATAAGTATCTTATTTATGTATACCAGGCACTGTTCCAAGCACGTTACAAACATCTCATTTGATCACAATTCCATAAAGTAAGTGTTATTATCTCTATTCTATAGTTGAAGTAACTGAGGCAAAAAGAAGTTAAGTAATTTACTCAGGATTATTCAGTTAGTAAATTTCTGAGGCAGAATTTGAACTCAAGTCATCTTGACTCCATGCTAGCTATCCATTGCACCACTTAACTGCCTCAAGAGACACTTTATGTGAAGCACTTTGCAAACCTTAAAACACCATATAAAATTCCAACATTTATTATTATTATGGGCCAAAAGTTTATTATAACACTATTATTAATGAGCCAGATCTTATAAAAATGAAATTTACAATGGAGACTAAGACTAAGATTATGTTGTTATAGGGAATTCTCAAATGAGGAAACTTGGTTCTAAAATATCTACAATTTAGACTCTCAGAGGCTTTTCTAGAATAGGGATGTCAAACTCAAATAGAAATTGACCCCTGCCAGCAGCATATTGTCTTGAAAAATAATAAATTAACTTTATTTGTGTTGCATCTTTTTTTTTTTCCCTTTTTCTGAGGCTGGGGTTAAGTGACTTGCCCAGGGTCACACAGCTAGGAAATGTTAAGTGTCTGAGATCAGATTTTAACTCGGGTCCTCCTGAATTCAGGGCTAGTGCTCTATCCTCTGCGCTACCTAGCTGGCCCTAGCTGGCATCATTTTTAAAAAATTTATTTTGCTAAACATTTCCTAGTTACATCTTAACCTGGTTCAGACAGGAGTCTAGAATTTTGTTGGCCAAGATCACAAACATGAAACCTCTGGCCTGGAGCTCTGAGAAAATGACTTGCCCAAGATCACACAATTTTAACTATCAAAACAGACAGTCAAACTCAATTCTTCTGACTTTAAGTCTAGGGATCTTTCCACTGCAAACACAAAGCAAATAGAGGAGCTACAATCATATTCTTTCAAGAAATCTAAAGAAATGCCTTATGATGATAAAATATGGAATCCCTCTCTTGGCAGGTGATAGATTAGAGGCTCAGAATGAGACATACACTTTCAGGTATGACCAATGTGAATTTTTTGATTCATTTTCCTTAACTATATCTGCTGTATCCAAGGCAGGGCTTCTGTTGAGGGTGGGAAGTATGAGTAGATAGTGATAGTGATGCAAATGAAAAAGAAAGGAAGGGGCATCAAAAAGAATCCATGTTTTTAAACAAAACAAAAAGAAGTTCAGAAGGGAATAAAACTGGCAATTTTAAATGATCATATAATTTATTAGCACTATATACTACCATAAAAATACAAATAGACTAAAAAAATAATGCACAAAAACTGCAAAAGGGATTAAAGCTAAGGACGAATTCCTTTTCTACCACCTTTCTTCTGAGCCAGAGGAGAACACTGGAAAATAGAATGTGATTTAAACCTTAGATAGAAATTTCCCAGCATTTCACTTTGTAGAAGCCAGAAAGAAGAAAAAGGACCAAATCCTGCTAATTCTTATCATTCACCACAGCTAGATCTTTCTGACATGACTGGTGAGCCTTTTTGTTCCACTTCGTCCTCATTCTCCTTTTCCTCCTTTTACATCTCCCTTTCTCTCCTTTTTTTCCCTCCTCTTTTTTTCTCCTCAAAACTAATTCTCTCTCACACTCATGTTGGAAGTTCAATAGTCACTTAAGCTTAGTCCAAAATTGATCTCTTTAGATGCTTCTTCCTCCTCTGTTTTTGTGTTATGGGCCAAGTTACTCTTCCTTTGGCAATCTCATATCCCTCCCCGTCAGGAGTTCACCACAATGTTGTAGACTTAGTGCAGACACCTAATGGACTCTGATGAAACTCGGAACATTCAAGGTCTGACTATCTACTAGCAGAATGGATTATTGGCATCAGCCAACAATCAGCAGGCTCTCTCTCTTCTTCTTTCTTCTTTTTCTTTTCTTCTACTTTTCTTCTTCCTTCTTTTCTTCCTCTTCCTTTCTTCTTTTTCTCTCATTACTTCCCTACATGCTCCAGTTTTACATTGTCTGCTTTCAGTTGCAAGGGGCAACATCCTATCTCTTGCTCCTGGTAAATAGAATTATAGATTTAGATATGGTTCTACTCCTCTTCATTTCTGCTATAATCCAGATAACCTAGAAAAAATTCTTTTAAAATCAGCAGGATCAGAAAAATTGGAGGCTCCTATACATACATGTTTTAGCCTAGCAAATTTCTATGATTCCAAGAAGGTTCTTCAAAGACTATATGACATGATGGGGGAGGCAATCCAGCCCAGGATTACATCCTTTAAGTTTTTCTCTACATGCTGAAATGTATATGTTTGGGGGTAACTTTTTTTAATCCATAATTAATTCCCTCAGGTTAGAGTTTTAGAAGACCACAAGGACAGAATGAATGCACAGATTCTTTGTTGACTATTTTTGATTGATTGTCTTTTTGTGTTATAATAAAAAGTTCAACCTAGAAGAGTGGGTGAAAGAAAACTAAAATGTAAGTATAAAAGGCATAATAAAATGTACTTTAAAGCAAAATCAAGAAGTAAAAAATCTACCCCAAAAATATATTGTGAAGCTCTAGACTTTGAAGTACAACCTTATAACATCCATTCTATGCCCTGGATTAAGATTTAAAAGTTTAGGGTAATAATACTCATTCTACAAATGACAGTGGCTACTTTTTCAGAGTTTGAGCTGTATTCTGTAAAAATTCCAGAAAATCTCACTCATCTCAGGCAGATAGTAGAAGATTAAAATAGATATGTATTTTTCAAGCTTAATTGCTGCTCTGGGATAAATGTACTTTATATACCAAGTTATGAAAATGATGATTGAAATTAACTTAATTAAATTTTTCATGAAGACAGAAGTCAGAAAGGAAAACTCCAAACCAAAATAGGAAGATATATGGGCAAAAGTACCAGAAATTGTTTCTATTTCCATGATCCCTTATTATGATAAAGTACTTGGAAATAAAGAACAAATTATACTAAGTATGAAAATTAAAACCAACCAAAAACCTAGAATATCTGAATCTAGGTTCTAAACATAGTCCTAAAGTTTGCAAATTATGCTTAACTCACAAGATTTATAACTTCTATTAGTCTGGAAATGACCATTTTTTTCCTGCACAAATACAAGAGTTATGATAATATTTATGACTTCCATGAAATAGAGCACTATAATTGTGATCCATAATTATTATTTTCATTGACATGGAAGTTAGAGACTCACAGTAGAGTATAACTGTTGCTAGGCTCTCACAAAAGTGCTTATCCCCTTTAAAGAACCTAAGGAATTTGACCTTGAATAACTTTTATGCTTAGAAGTCAAATTTTCTAAACTATTCCTACTCATTAAAAACTCCTGCCTCTTTGACAGGTCCTTTTCTACCTTCTCATCTTTGGAGCACAGATGTTTTTAAAGTTTTATCCATGGACCTCTCTTTTTCTCTCCTTTGATGATCTTCTCTACTTCCATGACTTCAATTGTTGCCTTTGTAGTTGATTCTCAAGTCTGTATTTCTATCTCAAACATCTTTCCAGAGCTCTAGTTGTATAACTTCATTTCTCTTCCCTGATGAATACCTCCAGAATCCCAAATTCAACATTTTCAAAACTGGAGATGGAGTAATATAGTGGAAAGAATTGTAGTTATAAAGTTGCAAGACTTAGATTCGAAGCCCAAGACTTTATTAAGTAGCAAGATGCAACTGTGGCAAGTCACTTAACTTTTCTATCCCTTGAGTTTTATTTTGTGGGATTTTTAAAAATCTTTAATTAATTTCTAACTCATTAAAAAATTTTTTTTTAATTTTGAGTTCCAAATTCTTTTCCACCTTTCCTTCCCTCCTCTCCTCCTTCATTGATAAGGCAAATAATGGTTATTAAGTTATACATATGCAGTCATGCAAAACATATTTCCATATTAATCTGCATTTAATCTTTCTAGACCTCAGTTTCTTCAAATGTAAAATGTTGGAGTTAGACGAGGTGGCCCCTGAGGTTACTTTCTAGCTCAAGACTGATTCTCTTATGAATTCATCATGTCCCCCCTTCCCTTAAAAAAAAAAAAAAAAAGCCTGATCCTCCCTATAATTTGTTTGTTAATGGCACAATATTGATCTCAAAACTTCATAGTAATCTTTGCCTTTCCCCATTCTTCATCAGCTTTCATTCACATTCACAAGATCTTTCATATCTGTCTTTTCTTTCTCCTCACACAGCAACCACTCTAACTCAGACTTTTATTTCCTCTCATTTATGCTATTAGCCATTGGAGTAGCTTCCTAAGTGATAGACTGAAGCTTTCTCCAATTTATCATTTTTCTAAAGCATCCCTCACTTTGCTCAGATACACATCTCTTTTATGATCAGAGTCCTGCCCAAGCAACTCTAATCATGTTATTCTTCTATTCAGAAATCTTAAGTTTTTTCTCATTGCCTAAAGAAACAAGTATACACTTCTGCTATTTAAGGCCCATGTCAGGCTGGTTGTAACTTATTTTTTCCATATTTTCTCATGTAAGTCCTCTTCACAGACTCCTACATGTGTCAACCTAGGTGGATTATTAACTGTTCCCTATCCTTGTCTTGCTCTCTCCCATCTCTATTTTTGTTCACTCCATGCTCTGTGTTTGGAATGGGTTACTTCATTAACTCTTGCCTGCTAAAAGTTCTTACTTCAACATTCAAATACCCTATTCTCCATAAATAGCCTTCTCTGAATCCACATCACCCATAAACATCCTCTCTTTCCCCACTCAAATTCCTCTCCTCTGCACTTTTCTTTTATATTACAGTTATTTGTGTACATGCTTTATTTCCCCTAACAGATTTTAAGTTCCTTGGGAGTATTGTCTACCACTATTTACTTTCATAAATCTATATTTTTATATCTCCAGTGCCTAGCATAGTATATTTTGTACATGGATCTAAATGTATCCAAGCCCACACACAACACTTGACCAGCACCATCTCCATCATGCCAGAAAAGAAGGGGTCTAAAACCCCACCATGTGACTTCCGAAAATTCTTTCAAATCCAAAATAGACTCAAAATCATAATGATAAAGGCTATTTTTCATCTGCAGTTCTAGTGAGTATCCAATAATCAATAATAAATAGGTATAGCCAACAAGCATATGAGCAACAATAATGAAACTGAATGAAGCTTCCAAATTCAAAGCATTTCTTCAGTCTCAAAAGTTAAACATAAGTTGTCTGATGGACTTCATGATTTTGTCGAACAAAACTTGCCTCTGGTTTAGATAAATAATTGCCATTTTATAAATGAGCGATATTCCAAAAGCTGCTCTGTTAATTTAAGGTGGGATTTGGAATTAATTTTTCCAGAGAAACTATATTACAAAATATGATTAGTCTCTGGATAACCCACAAACACCCAAAATAAAAAGGAAATTTAATATTGATAGTATTGCAGAACCTAATAGCCTTCAAAACACCATTTTTCTGAGAAACAGCCCTGAATTTCAACACAAAATAACAATGCTGTCCCTACAATTTTAGTCCAGAAACTTCCTCTTTCCCAGCTGAGATGGAACAAGGATTCTGAAAATTAGAGTTATGGAAGAATAAGACATGAGTTCCATGAGCTCAGAAAGAAGGCAGGAAGGAGGCGAGGATGGGAGGCTTGCTGGACAGAATGTTTCAGCAACATATTGGGATATTACTCCTGTATTACACCTCTTATTGGACTTCAAGATTTCAGCAGCTTTCACAAAGGAGATATGGAAGGCCAAAGTTATGCTCTTATGGAAAAAGGGCAAGTGATGGCTTAAATGAATCAGCAACAGCCTTTATTTTGAAGTGTCATGTAACTTAATGTCATATTGCTTGTATAAGAAATCCCAAAGAAAATCCCAAAGAAAAAATCCTTTTTTTTAATTTGTTTTTAAGGTATGGCTGAACTCAGATTCAACGCAATAGGGTAGAGAGGTGCAAAGGATTAGTAGTCAGGTATAGTTAGTGCCTTTCCAACTATGAAATTTTTTTAATCTATCATTCTGTAACCAATTCTAGTACTAAAGAAAAGATCATGAAATATGCTTCCCTCCTCTCTGTTAAGAGGTGAAGGGACTTGCAGGTAAAGAATGTTGCACAAACTGTCAAAGCTCCTCTATTAGTTGGCTTTGCTTAGCTGTTTTTCTTTGGTATATTTAACCCTGTTTGCCTCATCTGAAAAATGAACTGAAGAAGGAAATGACATTCTACTTCAGTATCTTTGCCAAGAAAATCTCAAATGGGATAAGTTGGACACAACTAAAAAAGGCTCTACAACAACAAAAATGGTTCTATGTCCAAACAAGGAAGAAGAGAGACGTATATGGGAGGAAAACTATATTGTTTTAAAAAATAAAAGTCTCATTAAAACTTTTTTTTTAAACTGGTTAGTGAGTTTCTATATAAGTTTGAATAAAAGGCTTTCTGATGAAAATCTCCCATCCTTTAACTTTAATAATGGATCACTATCTTGATGTCAAAATATCAGCTGTTAGCCAGGACTAATATAATTTAATATCCTGTGACTAACTGAAAAACAAAATTCAAAGAAAGTTGCTGGGTCTATCAATCTGACAGGATGTAGCCTATAAAAGGTCAAGCCAGAAGCAAAAATTTTACAAATTT
This sequence comes from Sminthopsis crassicaudata, assembly GCF_048593235.1. Taxonomy (NCBI): domain Eukaryota; kingdom Metazoa; phylum Chordata; class Mammalia; order Dasyuromorphia; family Dasyuridae; genus Sminthopsis; species Sminthopsis crassicaudata. The sequence continues at coordinate 374,626,135 of NC_133617.1, read as the reverse complement.
GGGAATTTTAGTATAATCTTGACCTATTCTTACCTATTTTTTCCTCATTTTTGTTCTTCTCTGGTCTTCACTTCTTCTTTGAAATAAGAAGAAAATTTACAGACAGGGGAAAAATTAATATAGAGAAATCAAGAGAAAAGCACTTCTCCTCATCCCCTTAGACTAATTCAGAGAGACAAAGAAATCCTAAAAGCTAGTTTCTCAGAGGCTAGAAGGAAGAGAAGGGAGAATAATTTCTCTATAAATTCTCTATAAATAGATAACTATGTGATTTAGTGGATAGAATATAGGGCCTAAAGTCAGGAAGTCAGGAAGCTGATTTAAAATCTGGTCTCAGTATTACCTATGTGACACTGGACAAGTATTAACCTTTATTTAGCTTGAGAAGGAAATGACAAATTACTCTGGAATTTTGCCAAGGAAACCTTATGAATAGTATCGGCATGTTGTGATCCATGGGTCACAAAAAGTCAGACACAACTGAACAATAATAATTTATAAATAATATTCCCAATTAGGGAATACAGAAAAATAATGATTTTAATATATTTGTGAATTGTCATAATAGTAAGGAAAATATGTGTAGAGGGAATACTTTATACTAGAGGCAGCTAGACCTACTGGATTTGAAGTCAGGAAGTACTGAGTTCAAATCCTACCTAAGATGCTTATTATGTTTCCCTGGGCAAATCACTTAACCATTTTGTACCTTAGTTTCCTCATCTGTAAAAAGGGAATAATAAAAAAATAGCACTTATTTCCCAGAGTTTTTGTAAGGAACAATAAGATAATATTTTAAAGCATTTTGTAAACCTTAGTGTTATAAAAATGCAAGCTTTTTTTGTGTGTGTGTATATATATATATATACCTATATATTATATATATATGTATGTATGTATATATACATATATATAAAACTACCAAATCTCAAACTATATTATAAAACTGCATCACAATTATCAAAATTATATCACAATATGGAAATCTGCAAATATTTTCAGATAGAATTGATGTGTTAGTTGGTTCTGCTGAGCAGTGAATATTTTTTCTCTTTTTTAAACTTTGTATCAAGAGACAATTCTCTAGATAAAGGAGAAATGGATATATTTGGAAATGATAATGATGTAAAAACAAAAAATGTTCAAGAAAAGTGGGATTTTTTTAGACTACAATATATTAGGGGGGGAAATCTAAAAAAGCAGTGTAGTACTATAATATTATCATGGAGATATCTATCCCCATCATAATCATCAATTAAATTAAATAAGAAAAAAATACATTCAAATCCTAATGATGTCAAACAGAATAATTCACCAGAAAAAAACCAGGGAAGAGAAAAAGAATTAGTAAGTTCATTACATATGGGCAAGACTCTGCAGACAATTTTATTATCCTGTAATCTTTCTTCCCCTTTAGTTGAGTAACAAAATAAGTAATACCTAAAAAGAGCAGATTCAGTTAAGTGTAATCAAGCAAGTATTTGTCTGAATGAATATTATATATTTTGGGGGCAGCTAGGTGGTGCAGTGGATAGAGCACTGGCCTTGAATTCAGGAGGACCCGAGTTTAAATGTGGTCTCAGACACATAACACTTCCTAGCTGTGTGACCCTGGGCAAGTCACTTAACCTCAGCCTCAAAAAGAAAAAAAAAAGAATATTATGTATTTGTATCATACTTCACTATAAGGGAAGATATGAAAATATCAATGTATATGTTCAAAGTTCATTCAACAAATATTTAGTAAGCATATATCATGGGATATGAACTCTGCTAAGTGATATGAAGGGACATAAATACATAAATATATATATATACATATATATATATTTATATTTAACATTTATTCAATAAACACTTATTAAATGTCTTACATATAATGCAATGTATTGGATGCTAAAAGAGATAATTTAAACACTAAAAATGAGAAATGACACTTGACCTCAGTGTGCTTACTTAAAGAAGAAAGACAAATACAAAAGAAGAAAATACACAAATAAATACAAAATACAATAAATACAAAAATAAATACAAAAGAAGACTTGAATAAAAAAATTAGAGGATAATTTAAAATAATATGTAATCAAGTTTCAAAATATGTCCATGTATATATATAGGTGTGTATATGAATACTGGTTCAGGTCCCACCTCTGACACTGTGACCCTGGACAAGTCATTTTACAAGCTACTCTTCAAGACTAGAAAGTTACACAAAAGGCAGTGATCTGCACTGAGAGAAGTTCTGCCTGCCTTTAAAAAAGAAATTACAGGCCCCAATCATATTCTAATCCTTATTCCTAGATATAATATTCCAAAAGTCGTTAGTTTTAGGCTTTTGTAGGGTTTTTTGTTTGTTTGTTTAGGATTTAAGTTTTAGGCTTTAATAATTTTAGAAATATGCTATAAAATTACCACACACACACACATCTCTTCACCCCCACATACTATATAATGACCAACCAAGAGTGCTCCCTGAGAATACAGAGCTGTGAAAAATACATGTCTTCTAATTTATTGTGTAGGCAAAGGATTATGGATGTGTAATATTGCATACATACTCACGGTTAATACATTGATTAGTTTTACTGAACTACTTATCTCCCTATTTTTTATTCTTTGTTACAAGAAAATTACTTGAGGGGGAGGAGATAGGACATATCTATAGCTCTAAGAAGCATGTGCAGTGGCCCCCTCCTGGAGGTAGATGAGCTAAACCAAATTGAGGGTAAGCTGTAGGCCTCAAATCTGTGAGCTAGGGGCTTTCTACCCCAAGCATTGAAGACTTCCTCCAGTGGAATGGACAGGTAAGAACAATTTGCTCCAACAGCCATGAAGGTAACTGAGTACTTAGAGCTTGGTCAGACATCAAAGATACCAAGGTTATCCACTGTATCTCAGCCATACCAAATATCTTTTATCTTGCCACTAGGTTTCAGTGACTCTGGAGGAAAAAGTAAGGCTAAGGATTCTGTGCAACTCTGCTTCATTTCAATTCACTTGAAAGTCAAGATATTACCTGTGAAGTCAGTCAGTGGTCCTCTTAAAAAATAAAGGATAAATAACATTTTATAATCATAAAAAACTATGATGTAAAAACAAAACTCATCAATAAAATTTTTTTTTTACAAAAAAGAAAGTTCAAGCAGAATGTGACAGAACTAAATCTATGCTTTAGGAAAATTCTCCAAGTAGTAGTATAATCTCTATATTATAGAGGATAGTCTGAAAGAAAGCAAGACTGAAAGCAAAGAAAACAGTTATGAAGCTTTTATTTTAGAGCTTGGTGTTGCAGTGGATAGGGTGCCAGGAATAAGGAATTCAAATCTGGCCTCAGACACTTCCTAGCTATGTGATCCTGGGCAAGTCCCTTAACACTGTTTGCTCAGTTTCCTCATCTGTAAAATTAGCTAGAGAAGGACATGGCAAACCATTCCAGTATTTTTGCCAAGAAAACCCCAAATAGGATCATGAAAAGTTGGATAAAACTGAATATAATTGAATAAAAACAAATGGAAATTGAAAAGAATTTATATGTTAGAACTTGAGGAATTAATTGCATTTGATGATAGATTAACTATCAGGGAGGATTTCCTGCCTTTTATCCTTATAGTGACTATTCTACTTCTTTGACCATTCTTTTTCTGTCTATTGTTAAGCTAGTTCTTCTTTTTACATGTCTTGGGCAGTTGGGTACTACAATGGATAGAGCTTTGGGTGTAATCAAGAAGACTTGAGTTCCAATCCAGCCTCAGATACTTATTAGCCTATTATATCATGCTTAGTCTTAATTTTTTTATTATAATTTTTTTTTATTTACAAGATACATGCATGGGTAATTGTTCAGCATTGACCCTTGCAAAACCTTCTGTTCCAACTTTTCCCCTCTTTCCTCCCCACTACCTCTCCCAGATGGCAGGTAGACCAATACATGTTAAATATGTTAGAGTGTATGTTAAATACAATATATGTGTGTGGATGTATATATATATATATATATATATATATATATATATATATATATATATATATATATATATATATATATATATACATACAGTTTTGTTGCACAAGAAAAATCAGACTTAGAAATAAGGTAAAATTAGCCTGAGAAGGAAATAAAAAATGCAAGCAGATAAAAACAGAGGGAGTAGAAATGTTATATTGTAGTTCACACTCATTTCCCAGAGTTCTTTTGCTGGGTGTAGCTGGTTCTCTTCATTAGTGAACAAATGGAACTGATTTCTGAATCATCATTTGTGAAATCACCCTGTTGGTCATTTCTTACAGAACAATAATATTCCATAACATTCATATACTACAATTCATTCAGCCATTCTCCAATTGATGGGCATCCATTCAATGTCCAGTTTCTAGCCACTACAAAAAGGGCTGCTACTAACATTTTTGCGTATACAGGTTCCTTTCCCTTCTTTAAGATGTCTTTGGGATATGAGTGTAACACTGCTGGATCAAAGGGTATATATAGTTTAATAATTTTTTGAGCATAGTTCCAAATTGCTCTCCAGAATGGCTGGATGTATTCACAATTCCACCAACAATGTATCAGTGTCCCAGTTTTCCCACATCCCCTCCAACATTCCACATTATCTTTTCCTGTCATCCTAACCAATCTGACAGGTACGTAGTGGTACCTCAAAGTTGTCTTAATTTGCATTTCTCTGATTAATAATAACTTGGAGCATCTTTTCATATGAGTAAAAATAGTTTCAATTTCTTTATCTGAAAATTGTCTGTTCATATCCTTTGACCATTTATCAATTGGAGAATGGCTTGCTTTCTTATAAATTAAGAGTCAATTCTCTGTATATTTTGGAGATGAGGCCTTTATCAGAACCTTTGACTGTACAAATGTTTTTCCAGTTTATTACTTCCCTTAAATTTTGAAATTTGCAGACCAAATATGAGAGAAACCCCTTATTGTCCTAAAATGCTATAAATGAATTTGAGATCTATATATTATTGACCTATATAAATGGGGCACAGTAAACTGCTATTCTAGCAAACAGTTCAAAATAATGGGTTCAGAAATGATTTGGAGCTTTAAGTCTCTCATTCTTTTTCCTCTAATTTATCCTGTTATATACATACCATCACCAGATTAGTATTCTACCCTTTTTAACCATTTATTCATGTTTCTTTCTTAGCATGGAATCCAAGGTCCTATATAATTTGGCTCTGATCTATTAATCTAGCCTCATTTCCTCTGTTTCATGGGATACATAAACTTTTTTGTATCATGAATCTCGTTGGCAAACTAGTGAAGCCTATAGACCTCTATTCAGAATGATGAATATGCACAGTGACTCCCCTGATCTCCACTGCCCAAAGGCCATGTATGCTACATTTCAGCCCTCCCTCAAAGTTCCCAGGTAACCTTTAAGGGGGTTTAGTATTATTTATTCTCTCCAGCATTGACTCAAGCCCCCCTCCAATTATGTTTCTCAATGTTAAGAGTTTCCCAAGCATCACAGTTCCATTTAACAGTCAAATTAGCTTTCACAAAGTAATATTTACTTCAAAGGCATAATAAGAACAAATATTCAAAGATTCCCTCTAACATCTGGGGAAGATATAGTCCCCCTTTACACCATTTCACTCTTTGGATTCTCAATTTTACACAATACATGCTCTATCTAGCAAGACCTACCTAAGGTAGAAAGACTTCAAGTGTCCATCTAGTAAAAATTCATAGGAGCACAGTCTGGCTAAGTTTGGAGAGGCTCAACCCCAAACAGGAGGTCATGAGATAAAGAATTTTTTGGGCAAAGCAACTGATGGCAGAGGTGTTGCAACATACATTTATGCGGAGGGAATGTCACACTAATAAAATCAAAGACCTTTGAAAGTACTGACTTATATATGTGTCACCAACTTGATCACAAACTCCCTCTTTAGACTTAACAAGCTATTTCTCATGGAATAAGTACTCAAATACATATGTTGATGTCTCTTCAATAATTCTAGTACTAGAGACTTTCCAGTCCTGTGGTATTTTTCCTTGAGAACATATTAAGAGATTTGATACTGAGAATCTTATCCTACAGCTTTTTAAAGAATGAACATTGATTTTCATAACGGGAGCACTATTAAATGCTGAACCTTAAATGTGCTGATATAGATATGTCAAAGTAGTATGTCTTGCTACTTATTACACATTTATTAATTCTGTTACTAAATTTCATTTGTAAAATGGGATTTTAAAACCAATCTGTATTGCCCTCTTAGGATTACCATAAAACTTAAGTAGGATAAGAGATATGCTCTATAAACTTTACTGTAGACTGCTCATGATTATTAATATTATAAGAGGGAGGGAAGGGAATAAACATTTTATTAAAGACCTACTATGTGCCAGACCCTATGTTAAGTATTTTACAAATGTTACTTCATTCTCATAGCAACTTTGTAAGATAGTTATTAACCCCATTTTCTAGTTGAGGAAACTGAGGCAGAGATTAAATGATTTGCCCAGGGTCACATACATAGGAAGAGTCTAAGGCCATATTTGAACTCAGGTCTTCTTGAGAGGCCCAATGCTCTATTCATTGTTTAGCTGCCCCATGACATTTCTCTTTCTGGTTCTCCTTATGTGAACTTTCCCATTCAGTTTCTAATACTAGACTATTATATACAATCTACCCAGGTATATACCAAGGCTCTGTTCTGAGCTCTATTCTTTCCATATTGCCTTTTTTCTCTGAACAAATCTGTGGTTTTATCAAGGTAGGGAACTCCTGCTAAGGTAACTCTTGAGAGCTGCCTATAATCATTGGGAAGTTAAGTGATTTTACCAAGATTTCATAGTCATTACGTATCAGACAGAAAACTTGAGTCTAAGTTTTCATGGTTTTTAGGGTGGCTCTAGAAAGGTATTTTAATTTTTTATTCAAACATGAAATAAAATTATTATTTCCAAATACCACACTGCCTCTCATTTGAGAATTATTTTTAACTCTAAATTTTATTTATATGCTTTGAGCCTATTAGATACGCAAAAATCATTTTTGTGTTAATGATGCTTTTTGCATCAATACTATTACTTTCCAGTAGAATTACCAGAATTGTTTGGTACATTAATTTGTGTTTTGTTTTTTTGGGGGTTTTTTGGAAAAAGAAAAATTAGAGTCAAGTTCAGGAGATAGACTTGCTATTTTTTGCTGGGCCTAATTCATCAGGTCTTCAGACAGTTTAGGTTCAATAATGGAACAAAATGAGACACTAATAAGTCAATCAAAAGTTAACAAAAGAAGATTTGTCTAGTGATAGAAGAAAGGTATGCAACAAGGATAAGAACAAAGTTGATTCAACTGAGTGCAGCTACCATTATATACAAGCAGTCAAGGATTTTCCAGCCCCTTCAGCTTCTAAATGTGACTCTGTACTCAGGCAATGAGGAAGTGATACTCAGAGTCTGAACTCTTAGTCTCCCCTTAAGCCTGCTAAATCTTAAAGAATATCTCAATACCTTTTAAAAAAAGACTAGCCTAACCTGTAGTTAAGATATTGCTCCATGTCTGAAGGATGTGGAGAAATAGTTTGAAGATGTTTTTATTTTTGATTTTCAGTTGCAATGGCTACTGCTATAGAAATTGAATGTAACTTTAAGAATGATAAATGTTTATATCATTATGAGCACAATAACCGGTTTTTTTATTTCAACTTTACAAACACCAAATAAAATTATTTATATGTACAAGAGCCTTTTAAAAAATCCTTTGATATGAATATGAATAGACTACCAGTAAACCACATTAGTTCTCTAAGGGAAAATCCACATTTTTCACCTAATTGCTCCTATGGCACAGATAGTCTCAATGTGAATCATAAAAAAAATCTAGCCTGAGGGAATTTTTATTTTGTAATGACTTTAGCACCATCTGATAATGGGAACCAAATGTCTCTTAGTTGTAAGGAGACCTGGATAAAAATGCAGGTCACCCGTTTAAGATTAGTTTTCAGCAAACAGCAAAAAATCATCTAGCCTGTATAATTAAAACTCAGAATTATTTTCTCACACAATAAAGCAATTTGTAATTGGACTAGTGTATAAACAAAATCTCATGTTCATTCTTATATAAGGTATTTGTGGATGAAGGTTGGAAAATCTTAAGATGATAAAAAAAGCATACTTGCCAATTCTGTTATCTTAACTCAGGAAATTCACTTTCTAGTAGTATGAGACAACTCACTTTACAAAATTAAATCATCATAGAGAAATGATTAATCCTAAGAAAATGAAAGCTCAAAGAATTAAATATTTTTACTTCTCTGAATGATCTGGGAGTTATTCACATACAGGAGGTAATTGAAATCACTGGGGGGATGAGTTCCCTGAGAGAATTAGTTCAGAGGGAGAAATGGGCCAGGGACTGAACCTTTAGAAAAGATTTCCAGCTAAAGAGAATTGGCCCCATCTTCTATATATACTTAGACTCTTGAGGTTCTCTTTTTTTCTGCCTCTCAAATGAATCCTTTTCTGTTTCTTTTACTGTCATTGGTTACTTATAACTTTATATTTAGTGTATAATTACATATGTACATATTGTTTCCTCTGATAGAATATAATTTTCCCTCTTAGAATATAATTTTTCTGAGGGTAGAGACTGTTTCATCTTGTCTTTGTAGCACCAAGTCAATTGTTTATCAGACTTGGTTTTCCATAGCCTAAGTCCATATCTTTGCAGCAACTGTTCCCCATGCTAGGAATAAATATATTCTTTCTCATCTCCAACTGTAAGAATATTCAGCTTCCTTCAAGGTTCAACTCAGATCATCTTCTATGAGAAACCTATTTTAATCTCAATCAATAAGCATTTGTTAAAGCTCCTCCTATTATGGAAGATTAAATATTAGTGACAGAAAGGTAAAAATATGGTTCCTGCCTTCAGGAAGCAAACATTCTAATGCCAGAGAAAACATGAAAATATTATATACATATATCATATGTATAGAGGAAGAAAATGTTTTATGACATGGAAGAGAAAGGCATTTAGCAGTACCATGACTGGAAAAATTTTGCAGCAAGGTAGATTTGAATCTTGAAGCCAGGAAAATTGGCAAGTATAGACACAGATAAGAGTCACAGAATCCAGAGACAGTCTGGTGTAAAAAAATATAGATATAGATATAGATATAGATATGTAGATATAGACTATAGATTATAGATATAGATACACATATATGTATATATGTATAATATATATAGTGTCACTAAATCATAGAGTACATGGAAAGGTAGAAAGGGCTCAGGTTGTGAAGGATTTTAGAAATAAACAGATTTTATATTTGATCCTGGAGTAACAAAGAACCACTAGAGTTTAATGAGTAAAAGAGTGACCTACGTCATAGAAAAATTGCTTAAAACAGTTCAGATGACAAAAATGGGGAGTAATTTAAGGCAAGGAAATCATCTAGGTGGCTACTGTTATTGACCAGGTATAAAGAGATCCTGAATCAAAGAGGTAATGTGAACAAAGGGAAGGAGACACACATACAAGATACTGTAAAGGTATTTTGTTTGGCTATGTGGGTGTTGGTGAAGAATTAAGAATAAGACTGAAGTTGCCTTTCTGAATGACTGGCTTTTGGTACACTCAATGGAGAAGTTTAGAAGAAGCAACAGTTGGTGAAGAAAGATGGGAAGAAATCATGAATTCTGTTTAGGATATGTTGAATTTGTCTATGGAACATTCAGTTTGAAAGATCCAAGAGGCAGTTAATGATATGGGATTATAAATAAATCTCTCCCTCTTCAAATTGATGAGGTTCGGCTCCCCTTAATTCCCTGTGAGGGAGCCAAATGATGAAGTTTGGCACAGGGCAGGGAGTTGTGAGAACCCCCTTCTGGTTGGCACAGGTCCTTCGTAAATGAATTTATGAACCCGAAAAGTTAAACTGGAAAAGAAGTTTACTAAAACTGAGAAGCCAGCTTTTGCAGGCTGAAAGTTTCTAGCAGAGAAATCTCGACAGAGAGGTAAAGAGAGGTAAGGTCCTGTTAGGAAAATAGGTGGGAGAAATAAAGAGGGAGTAACACTGAAAGAGAATGTCTTTTCAGCGGGCAGAGGTTTGCAGCTATGCCAAGGGGAGAGAGAGAAGTTCTTTGGAATGATTAGGTCCTCTGCAAAGGATTGAGCTGAAGAAAGCTTGGTTTATGGGCAGCCCTGAGTGTCCCTGAACTAATCTCCAACTCAATAGAGGTCAATAGAAATCTCATCTCCAGTTGGGGCTAAATAGGAGCAGTCCTGGACTCAACTAATCCTTCCCAGATAACTGAATGAAACCACTTTATCTAGATTCCCTGGGGCTGGTCTCTCAGGGAAGAGCTTCTCTGAGGGAGTTTCCAGGAAAGTTAGTTTCTGGACTCCCCTCTTCAAAATTATCTTATATTATTTGTGTTAGTATTCCACAGTAGACCTAAGCACCTTAAAGGCAGGAAATGTTTTTCATTTTGTCTATTTCTAAAAATCAACATAGTACTTAAATGAAGATTTATATTCAAACATAGGATTTTAAAACTAGATCATTGACTCTTCACTTTCAGATGAAATTGAGTGGTTAAAAAAAAAAATTGTCCAAAATCACCTGACTAGATTGTAGGAATTCAAAGACAAGGTACCTTAATCTCTAAGCCAAATGTTTTTCCTATAACATCAATGACATGCTGGAGAATGCCTTCAATTTCAGCCAAAGGAATATGGATTTTAATGGACAAAAAGAAACAAAGTTTCTGAAAGAAAAATTATGTAAACACCTAGGTGGTACTTGCTCCCTGGTGGCAATATGTAGAATTGATTATACAGGCCAGAGTTTAGAAGGGAACAAATTTAAATTTCATATTCATTTGTTAAATAGCTACTGAGATTTGGGAAGCTATTAAAATAATCTGGACCTAAATCATGAAGGGCCTGAACTAAGATAGTAACAATTGGAATGGAAAGGAAAATATGAAATCTTCCAAAGAAAAAGTTTATTCCAGTTGTTTTCCAATGATTTCTCTAGCCACAGAACCCTCCTTAGTTACAAAGTTTTAAAAACATGCACTGCTTCTAATATTATCTGCAACAATCTACCCGTAACACTCTGATAAAGTATTTAATCATGTTTTCCAGTACCAAAGTTCATTACTGTGTTTAATCTGTCTTTGTGTAAGTGTTGTTCTTTTCTATATTATTGTAGTCATGTATATGATCATCCATGTTCTGCTTTTCCCTCTATTGATACTTTATAAAAGCTGAAAAGATATTTGGAAGGCTATCTAGAGAGTCAACAGACAAAGGCCACAGTGCTAGATTGATAGGAGATAGTTGGTTTTTAGAGAAAGAGTTCTTCTACTTTATATATTATTTGAGGTGACTGCAGGATATTCAAGTTATCTAGTTGTTAACTAGGGTTAGGAATTCTAGGATTCTTTTCAAACACCATGATTATTTGGTTAATTCTGACACTTGTTGGGGAGGGGATGTTTTAGAGGTCTAAATATATATCTTTTCTGGGATCCTTTTTACTTAACTGTTTTTGTTGTCAGAAAGGGCTTGGCAGTATTGGAAATGATTATGGTATTTTTTAAAAAGCATTAATTAAAATTTAAAAAGCACTTTGAAAAATGTGAGTTTTAGGACTATATATAAAGTTTATCATAGAAATAAAAATTGAATTCATGGGAATGGATTAGATTTCAGAGGAAAGAAATATTGCAAGAAGCCCCAGTAAGCAAAAGGTCTCCAGCATAGATCTTACCTTTATCCTCTCACTGAACTCAAAATGTGTCCAGAATCAAAGATACTGAAAAGTGCCAAAATACTTCTATTTTTCATCTTGACCTACAGAATTTCCTGGCTGTGAAGAAAGAGGGTATCCTTGGTTATAGATCTAAGATCCAGACTTTGGTAAATAATGCCTTCGAATTGAGCACTAGGAATCCTTCAGTCTGTCTGTCTGTCTGTCTATATCTATACACACACACACCCTTTTCTCTTAATGTGTTTGAATAGCAAGTTGCTTTTTTACATTGGTTTGAACTCTTTTCAGTAGTAACAGAACTAGATTTTTAAAAAAGTAACCCAAAAGTCAACTTATCGTTTAATTTGATATATTTTACTGCTCACCTATTTTCAAAGTTCAATAGTTCAAAGACAAGGAACCCTAATTTCTAAGCTCAATGTTCTTCCTATAATACCAATGATATGCTGGGGAAGTCCTGCAATTTCAGCTCAAGGAATTTTTATTTTAATGGGCAAAAAGAAACTACTGAAAGTATCTGAAAGAAAAATTATGTCAATACCTAGGTAGTACTTGCTCCCTGGTAGCCAAATCTAAAGGAGTTTAAACTCTATTAAGATATTAATGAATGGGAAAATTGTTACTAAGTACCAACCATTGTGCTTAGCATTTGGGATACAAACTGCCTAGGGAGAGCAGTGTATTATGGTGTCAGTTATTATCAGAACCCAAATCCTGCCTCATTAAACTATGTTAGACTTCAGTCTTGGTGTTACAGCCCCAACTGCACAAGAGAAAAGAAACAGGTGCTGGATTCCAAAAATAAATACCCATCAACAAATAAATACAAAGTAGAATGAGGTAAGTATGTGGGGGGGGGGAAAGTGCTAGAAGGCATAAGATGTTCTAAGATTCATAAGCAGAAAGGACTAAAAAAAACTAAGTTTTCACTAACTTTCACTAATTCACTAACACATACTCTAGGGCTAAAAACATTCATAAAAATACTAGTTGTCAGACAATTTTCAGATGATGAAATTAAAGCCATCTGTAGTCAAATGAAAAAAATGCTCTAAATCACTATTAGAGAAATGCAAATTAAAACAACTCTGAGGTACCATCTCACACCTCTCAAATTGGCTAAAATGACAGAAAAAATAATGATAAATATTGGAAGGGATATGGAGAAACTTGGACACTAATACATTGTTGGTGGAGTTGCGATCTAACCAACCATTCTCTGGTGAGCAATTTGGACTATGCCCAAAAGGCTATCAAAATGTGCATACCTTTCAATCCAGCAGTGTCTCTCCTAGGTATATATCCCAAGGAAATCATAAAGGAGGGAAAAGGACCCACATATGCAAAAATATTTGTAGCAGCTCTTTTTGTGGTAGCAAAGAATTGGAAAAGTAGATGCCCATCAATTGGGAATGGCTAAATAAGTTGTGGCATATGAAGGTAATGGAAGATTATTGTTCTTTCAAAAAAGAACAGGCTTATTACAGAAAGGCCTGAAAAGATTTACATGAACTGATGTGAAACAAGCAGAACGAGAAATACATTGTACACAATAACAGCAAGAATATACAATGGTCAGTTATGAAAGATTTGATTCTTAGAAGGGGGTTCAAGTGAACCAAGGCAATTCCAATAGACTTTGGATAGAAAATGCCATCTGCATCCAAAAAAAGAACTAGGGAGATTAAATGTCTGTCTCATGGTTTTTCCCCTTTGTTCAGATTTTTCTTTCCCAATATGATTCATAAAGCAATGTGTATTAAAAATAAATTAATTTTTAAAAATATTAGTTACATAATATTGCTACAAGAGGATTTAGTAGAGAAAAGCAATATTTCATTAAAAATTCCCTAGTTATGGATTTGGTGCACAAATTTTTTTTTTTAATTCAGCATATGCATATATATTTACACTGTTATTGTGCTGCACAAGAAAAATCAAATCAAACCAAGTTAAAAAGAGAGAAGCAAAATAAAATGCAAGCAAACAACAACAAAAAGAGTGAAAATATTATGTTGTGAACCACATTCAGTTCCCACAGCCCTCTCTCTGGGTACAGATGAGACTCATCATCACTGAATTGGAATTGGTTTGAATCATTTCATTGTTGAAGAGAGCCACATCCATCCAAATTGATCATCTCATCATCTTCTTGTTGCTCCATATAATCTCCTGGTCCTGCTCATTTCACTCAGCATCAATTGATGTAAGTTTCTCCAGGTCTCTCTGAAATCAGCCTGCTGGTCATTTATTACAGAGCAATAATATTCCATAATCTTCATAGACCACAATTTATTCAGTCATTCTCCAACTGATGGGTAACCATTCAGTTTCCAGTTTCTTGCCACCACCAAAAGGGTTGCAACAAACATTTTTGCACATGTGCATAAAAACTTTCAAGAAAAAAAAAGGAATTCCAAATATCTATATGCAATCACTCACAAAAATTCTTAAAGTTGTTTGAAAAACAATATTTAACATACAAATTTTATAGTCAAATAGGAATGCTCATGAGTTGGTTTATTTATGACACTAATAATCAAATAAGAATGTAGTAATGATACATGAAAATGCATTTTTCATTTGGGATTAAAATGCCAGATTATAGTGATTACACTAAAATTCTGATAAGCTTTTTTTTAATAAATTTTAAAAAATATATTTTTTAAAATATCCTTTATATTGTCAAGAAAATGAAACTTTTTTATCCTTTATCCCTGTGAGGCCTCCTGGGAAACATTTATTCTCAAAGTCTCCCTTTCTCCTCTTTCTATCCCCTTCCTTCCCCCACAAAAAAAGTCAAGGATTTCCTTGTTCCAGAGAGGAAGAAAATAGTAACAGGCAACTTTTGGTTAGTTGAAGAACCCCCCAATGCAGAAGAGATGCTAAATAAATAACAGATGAATCAGGCAGGGGGAAGCAGTTATGCTAAAGAGTCTGGAGGTTCGGAGCCTTAAACTTCTAGTTCTCAACACTGATGGAATTTCCCCTAGAGCCCTGGGAGTTGCTACAATGTTTACTTCCTTAAACACATTTATGTTTCAGGAACTTTTCAGATTTAACAGATTCTCTAAATGTAAAATACACATAGAGCTTATTCATCAGTATTTTAAGATCTGATCTAGTCTGCGTATGCAGAATAATTGCTACCTCTATTTTCTTCTTTAAGGTACCAAATATTTAGTTGAGTGTTATCACTTAAATTTCGAAGTGAATAAAAAAGGATTAAAAAAAAAAGGTGTGGGTGAAGTAAATCAATAAACATTTATACCATATATGAGGGGAGAGAAGTAATAGCTTTAAAAAATGACATAACACACCACCCTAGGGCCAAAAAAAAAACAAAAAAAAAACCTTCTGCACTAAAGAATTAGTTGGCAGCCCAATATCCTGTCCAGAACTATAGCCTGAGGTCCAAGGAAAGATTGAAACAGCACAAATAAATGGGGGAGAGAGCAACCTAAAAAGTTCTTTTTTGGTTTTGTTTGGGACAGTTAAGCGGTAGAGCTGTCAAACAAAAGCCAACCTAGCCAAAAGTTAAGAAATTGAAAGAGTAAATGAACAATAAAATACAGAGCCAAGAACACACCGGATGTGGGGGGTGGGATCAGACAAAGAAGGGTGTGAGGAGGGAGGGCAAGCAGTAGGGTTCTGCAGACCTGGGTGCAAAACCTAACTTGTGTGGGGATGTAGCTAGTCATCTAACTGGGGCTCTAGTTCTTTGCGATCTGGGAATTAAAAGAAGAAAATGCGTAATAACTGTATTCAAATTCACTTGGTTTCCTTTGAAATCCACTGTATTTTATTTTGTTCACTTTAAAACATGATTCTGTAAAGGAGAGTCCACTAGCGGCACACAAAAAGGTACTTGCTTTGAGGACTAAGGGCTGTTTCCTCACCTTTAAAGTAAGCGGATTGGGCTGGTTTGGCTCTTTCCCAGCTCTAAGCGCTACGATCCCATTTCTCTATAATTAAAGCCTCTGGAAGGCTCCGAAGTGCTCAGGCTGGGCACGGGAAGTGACCCAGCATCTCCCCCCGGGCTGGCCATGGCGAGCGCAGGGGACACAGCAGGCAGGCGGCCTGCGAGGCCCGGGAGGCGGGACAGCAGCTCACCCATCCAGCCCGCGAAGGCGCCCTCCCACGGAGTCAAACTTGGGGGGAAAGGGGAAGCAGGAAACTTTGGGAAAGAAGGGACCTCGCAGCCGCGAGGATTAAGATAGCATCGGAGATTCTCTCTGAGTTGAAGCCCGGGAGAGCCCGGTACCCAGAGACCTATGCCGGGGCACCATGGCCAGTCCAGCGTGGGAGGGCCCGCATTCGGAGCTCCCCGAATCCCGCCTCCTGGCTCACTCAGTCTCCGCCAGGAGGGGAAATCCCGCCGCAACTGCCCGCCCCAAAGCGATAGGCTACCGGTGAGCCTAGGATCCCCTCAGTGGGGAAAGCTGCCGCCTCAGCTCTCGCCAGAGAAGCCCCACCCTCTCTCCACAGGCCCCGCCCAATCCCCCTCGGCGCCCTAAGGCGGGTCGACCCCACCTGACCCGCGCGTGTGAGAGGCGTGGGAAGAGGAGCAAACCCGACCCGCCTGCCCGCCCCTAGTTCAGGAAGCCCCTTCCCCTTCCCCTCCCCGCCACCCCGGCGACAGCGGGGACTTCGTCCCTCCTCCTTTCCCCGCCCACGCCCGCTAACGTCACAAAGAGTGACGTGGAGAGAGAACAATCACAATCTTTCTCCCTACCTTAGTCGGGGGTGGAGGGCGGGGCAAGGGGAGAGAGCGGAAGGAGAAGGGTTCGGCCTTCTCGTCGAAACCCAGCTGTCCAATCAGTGAGCCCAGGGCGGGAAGGGGGTGGGGCCCCAAAAGGGGGGGTGGGGGTGGGGCAAGGGACAGGGTAAGGTTCTCCGGGCGGTGGGCGGGCGGCCGGCGCTTGAAAGCGGCCAATCAGCGCGCGCCGGCTTCATTCGGAGGGAGGCGTGGGGCGTCGCCTCCGCCGCGCGCGCCGGGGGCTGGTTGGGGCCATGAAACAAAAGAAACCCTGAGAGAGGAGCCGCAGCCGCTGCCGCCGCCCGCCTGCCCGCCCGCCGGCTACTGCCCCCACCCCCAGCCACCCCGCCTTCTCCTTCCCTCTCCTGTCCTCTTCCCTGCTACTGTCCCTCCTCCTCCTCCTCCGGTCCCCAAGCGGTGCGGGCGCTCTCCGGCCGCCACTGCCGGCTCCCCTGAGAAAAGGTGTTTGCGCTTTAAGCAGGGCCCGGGCCCGGTCGGTCATGGGGCTCGCCGCCCGCCTCGCCTGACACGGTCTCCCGCCGCCGCCATTGACAGCGCGCTGCTGCCGCCGCCGCCGCGATGCCGAGCGGCAGCTCCGCGGCCCTGGCCCTGGCGGCGGCCCCGGCCCCCCTGCCGCAGCCTCAGCCGCCGCCCCCGCCTCCCCCCCCGCCGCTACCGCCGCCGCCCCCCGGAGGTCCGGAGCCCGAGCGGGATGGGCTCCTGCTGCGGGAGCGCCTGGCCGCGCTAGGCCTCGACGACCCCCGCCAGGCGGACACCACCGACCCGTCGCTCCGGGCCGCGGTGGCGGCGGCTCAAGCTCAGGCCCGGAGGATGGTGGGGCTGTCCCCGGAGGAGCGGGCTCACCCCGGCCGGCCCGGGGCCCCGGAGACGGCGGAGCTGGAGCTGGAGCTAGAGGAGGAGGAGGAGGAAGCAGAGGTGGACGGGGACCTGCTGGAGGAGGAGGAGGAGCTGGAAGAGGAGGACGAGGAGGAGGACCAGGACCGGCCGCCGCTGCTGCTGCTTTCGCCACCCGCCGCCGCCGCCGCCGCCTCCCAAAGCCATCAGATTTCGGGCGGGTCCCTGGGCTCGGTGCTGCTCCCTGCCCCAGGCTTCGACGCTCGGGAGGCGGCGGCGGCGGCGGCGGCGGCCGGGGTGCTGTACGGAGGGGACGATCCCCAAGGCATGATGGCGGCGATGCTGTCCCACGCCTACGGCCCCGGCGGCTGCGGGGGGGCGGCGGCCGCGGCGGCGGCAGCGGCCGCGCTGAACGGGGAGCAGGCGGCTCTCCTCCGGAGAAAGAGCGTCAACACCACTGAGTGCGTCCCGGTGCCCAGCTCCGAGCACGTCGCCGAGATCGTCGGTCGCCAGGGTGAGTAGCGGCCGGGGCACCGGGGCGGGGTGGGGACAAAGGAGTGGGGAGCGGGGCGGGCGTGGCGAAGAGGAGAAGAAACGCCCGGGGGCCTCCCCCCCTCCAAGATCCGCCGGCTCCCCCCAGAGCTTTCAGGAACGGGAGTGTGCTCAGGTCGGGGCGCTCCGGGCTAAGATGCTCGGCTGGCTGGGGGCTTGGGGAGGGGGACTTTGGGTTTAGAATGCAGATCCCTTTTAATGTTGCTTCAACTAAAAGATATTCAGCTCTTCCTCCCCCCCCCCCCTCCCCGGGAAAGCGGGATGAGTTACAACTTTGCATGTCCGTGATCGGAGGTGGTAAAAGGCCGGTTAGGTGGGAAGTGGACGCGCGGATTCGGGGAAGAGTCCGACGTGCAGATGACTGAGGCTTCCCTGAACTTCCTCGTGAAAGACCGAGCTTCAGTTTTCGGTGTTCTTTCCGTAGTCTCTGCTGGCTGGGGCTTGGCAAAGCAGACGGTACGGAACGAGTTAACTTTGAGATGAAGGCAATGTTGGTGGGGTACATTTTCCCCTTTTCTTCTGTAACTTGCCATTTGAGAAGTTAACCTCTTCCCAGATGATCTGTATAGGACACTTAAGTATGTTTCCACAGTGCTTCGTGCACACACACAATATCTTGGTTTGTTGGGTTTTTTTTTTCTTTTTAAGAACACAAAATATGCCTATAACGGCAACTGTAACATGTATACTCCAGTTAACAAGAGGTTCATAAATGTGTGTATTTAAACAGAATTCGGTAAATTCTCTTTTTGTACCTCAGTACTTCACACAAACTCCTCCCACATTGTTCAAACAAAGAACCTATGTCTCACATTCCAGGAGTAGATTCGTGAAGGTAGAGGGAATGTAAGGCCTTGTGCACTTAAGAATTATGCATCTTTTTGGCAAAGAGCAGATGGTGTTTGCGTGGCCTATATGAACTAAAGAAATGGAAGTTATCTAGAGGCGCCTACCAGAGTTGACTACATTTTTAACTAGGTGGATCTTTCGCCTTACCCACTTTTCTTGCTCTGCCTGGCTGACAGCATTGTTGGGGTCAAATGAAAAGAGATGGTGGCGCTGCAGCCCAAATGAGCTCATCTTTCCCAAGTGGTCTAAAGTACACATAAATAAGAGGTCTACTAAAATGGTGGTTTCAGATGTCAGTGTTTTCTCACTTCATTCCTTCAAAATTTAAAAGGAAAAATCATATGAAATTTATAGCGATTAGATGGGTCATTGCAACTTCCCTGTGATGTGGTGCCATTTAGAGATGGTACAGTTAAACTGAAAAGGAGTCCTACAGTTTTGGCTTAACCAATGAGATTCTTTATTTGAAAATAATAGTCAATGAGATTCCAACCCTTTTTACAAAGGACGAAACTTGAGATTTGAAGTGCCTCGTTTCTGTGTAAATTGGCAAAATCTAGATTCAAACCCAGATTTTTCAACCCAAAAATACACTACCAAGGCTTTTTGTGTGAAAATTTGAGCATGAAGGATTGTGCTTCATTAGTTCAGAGTTCTGAGATGGGGGGGGAGGCGGTGCTGGGAATAATTTAGTTTCTATCCTCAAAGAGCTTATGAAATCTATGTGAAAGAACCCATGTACTTAAATTACAACAATACAAAGCAGTATATCAGTATAAAATGGTTAACCAAAGTGGAATGAGATTTTTGAGGTAAGTTCTTAGCCAACTCACTATTGCTAAGGGTGGTGGTAATCCCACTAGAATGTGACCTGAGTCTTAAAGGATGAGGAAAGATTTTTATATTTGGAGATAAGACAAAACAAAGATGTGAGCACATATGGCAAGAAGGTAGGAAAGAATTGCAGGGTTTAATGAATGTAGATATAGTTCACTTTAACTGTAAAGTAGTGCTCTTAAATCAGTTACTTATAGCTAAGGCTGGAGAAGAAAGGTAAATGCAACTATATAGGTGAAGTGGGGACATTTATTATTATATGGTTCCTATTAAGAAGTGGACTAAGTGCTGTTTTTTTCAGAATATTAGTTTGAAATTTTTGAACTTAACAGTACACTTTTAAGTTTTAATGGTTGATCTCATTGACTTTCCCCTTTGTTTTAAAATACTATAAAGTTGACACTAATCAGGTTTTCATTTAACAATACTATCTAAAACCCGAAAACCAACAAACTTAATTATTAAACCAGACTTCTCATGAGATTGGAGCTCTGTTTTTCCCTCTGGTGACAGGGTGACCATAATTTCCCAAACCAAAAGTACAGATTTAAAAATTCATGGTTTGACAAAGGAACGAATAGTGCAGTTTCAAAGTTATTGTTGAACATTTGAAAGTGCTCCTTTCTTTAAATCTTTTTTTGGAGTATGTAGTAACAAAGCTATGGTGTTATTTACTAGGAAACAAGCAGGATCATGTTTCTTAGGATGCAGATACAGTTTAAACTAAATACTTGTGGTTTAATTATTTTTCCACTTAATGTTGTCACAACTTTGGGGGAAATGCTAAATTTCATAGTATCTGATATCTCATTTTAGAGCAAAGATTCATTCCCCTTCTCATAGTTTATACCGTTCCATTGGCATGAGACTAATTTGATGGTTTGTTAATGACCTAAAGAAGCTCCAGTAACAACAAAAGTATTTCTTACTAGAGGAGAAGATCTATAATGCTTTTCAAAAACATATTAACTTTGAACATTGTAGCAAACTATGGCTTTTAAGCCAGATCTGCCAAATCTGAGCTAAGAGTGGTTTTTACTTTTACCAACCACTGCCCTCTAGGGTTTAGAAGAATCACCTAATTTCATATTTCATAAGATCATAGGTTTAATCTAGATGGCGTTGAGTCCGGCCTTCTCATTTCACAAAAAGGCTGAAGCAAACTTCTTGCCCAAGAGATCATTAGCCTAGTAGAATTTGAACTCAAATCTTCCAGACAGCCAAGTTCAAGGTTTTGTCTAATAACCTCTATCTTTGTTTTTAAGTAACTAGAGTTAGCTTATTCTATTCTTGCAGATGTTTTTAATAGAAAAAATATTTTGTCCTAAAGAATATATGTTCCTGCCATTTTTTAATTACCAGAAGTCACCGTGCTATTTGACATCTCTTAATTGGTTCTGTAAATTATGTCACAAATAGAGACATTTATGACTTCAATTAAGAAGGTAGTAGGTTAAATGGAATTTGAAGTCATAAAGAGACTTTCCATGTGTCTGAAAAATTTAAAAAGAAAAGCAAAACTTAAAATTTATCTCAACAGTATATGGGTGTTTGTAAATGTTTAATTGGTTTGGGAGCACTTGGGTTTTTTCTCTCATCTTGATTTTATTAATCTCTCCTTTTATTTTTAGAATTTCAAGTTTAGTGTTTGACTGGGGGTTTTTAATTTGTTCCTTTTCTATCATTTTTAGTTGCAACCCCAATTCATTGACCTTCTCTTTTTCTATTTTATGCAAGTAGGCCTGAAGTTCTCTCATTTTGAAATTAAAATATGGACTGTAATTAAAAGAGAGGGTAGAACTCTTATTAAATGTAAAGGCTCTGTGAAATTAATTTATGAAAAAAGTGTCATGGTGCTTTAGTAAACGTAAACTGCCCCTCCAAAATTAGTAAAATTTGTAGGCTCCATTTACACAGTTTTAGTAAAACATGGAAAAATATATTTTAGTTAAAAGATTGTCCCTTAGTTGCCAGTGTTCCCTTTTGTTCCTGAAATTATGCTGATTACTAATACAACCATCCCCTATGCTTGCAGAAGGAGTTGCTGCTTTTGTTTTTGCATCCTGAATTCTTAACACTTAATCCTATTTGTTGGATTGAACTGTAATTGAACAAGCATTTATTAAACTCCTAATTATGTATCAGATACTGTAATTTTTAAGGGAAGACCCTAGCAGCTAGAGAAACTGGAAAAACTGTGGATGTTGAGTGAAGCCAGGGAAATTGAGGCAAAAGTTTTTTTAAGCATGAGGAATAGCCATTACAAAATCATGGAAACAAGAGGTAGAATAAAATGAACAGCAAATAGACCACTGTAGTTGGATCATAATGTGTGGAGGGGGGAAGCGAAGTGTAAAGGGGAAAAGTAGCATGTTATGAGTACAAGGCAGGATCCAATATGTTGGATCCAATAGGGTGCCATTGCAATTTTCTGGGTAGAGAGTAATATGGACAGTCAAATCCCATCATTTGATCAGGGAGATACAAAACTGACTGTAAAAGGGTAAGTGGTGAAATTATGAACAGTAGATTTCATTTTCAATAATGTTAAAATAATGGTGGTTGTTTTATCACCTAGTAAGTCAAGGTTTCTCTTAAGATATGATCAGTCATTAAACATTTATAAGTGCCTACTATGTGCCAGGCACTGTGCTAATCTTGGGGCTGGGGAGGCAAAATACAGTCTCTGCCCTCCAGGAGCTCACAATCTTAATGGTAGAGATAACTGACAAATATGTACAAACAAGTTGTATGCCACAAGGTAAATAGGAAATAATTATCCAAGGGAAGACATTAGAATTAAGAGGGGTTGAAAAGGATTTCCTGTAGATCAGTTTTTAGTTGGGGATTAAAAAAGGAAGTCAGTAGGTGAAAATAAAAAAGAAGTGCTTCCAGGCATGGAGGACAGCTAAAGAGAATGCCCAGTCTTGTCTAAGGAGCAGCCTGAAAGCTTTAGTGACTAAGGTCTAAGAAAAAGATTGGAAAGGTAAAGGGGGGAAGAAGGAGGGACTTTGTCCAAAAGAGGATTTTGTATTTTTCATTAATGAATATAGGATATTCCTATCCTAAATCCTATATATTTGTGAAGCTTGTAGATGGAAGAGAGTTCTTTAAATTCTCTTCCTATATTATGTTCTACAAATGAAACATCATTTGCCTGTTGTGATCCACTGGTATGGTATGTGTTGCTGCTGGAAGTGTAAATAATTATGTTTCAAAGTAATTACTTCAAGTTTCTTCCCAATGTCTTAGGGTAATTCTAGTTAGAATTCTCTTTGTGTATCAGCTTTCAATTTTTAGCATAGCTAACCTGTAGTTAATTACTACACACTATTAATAATTATCTTAGTCCACAAGATTGTCAGGGTTTAGAATTGGAAGAAACTTTAAAGTTAATCTAGCCTAATCCCCTCATTTTACAAATGAGACACTTAGAACTTCCAAGTCTTCCTCAAGGACACACTAGTAATAAATTACAAAATCTCAGATCCACCCCACAACTGAACAAAAATCTTGCTCTGCAGCAAGAGTGGAGAATGTACAGCCCGTGGGCTATGTAAGGCCCATGAAATTATTTTGCTAAAGCAACCACAAGTGATGATGTACTGGAAGCTAGGTACAGTAATCTCCCACTGCTCAAGTTGTATAACTTGATAATTTTACATGCCCTGTGAATGATGTTATATATCCATAACATACCTAACAAGTAGTTATCTAGTCTTTGCTTGAAGATTTCCTTCCGTAAAAGGGAAACCACTACTTCTTGAGACAAATCTATTGTTGAATCAACTGCAATTCACACAAAAAAAATTTTTCCTCATTGAAAGCCTAAATTTTCTTGTTTGAAATTTCTATCCATTTGTAGATGCTCTGCTTTCTGGGACCAATATATACTCTCTTCCACAAGAAGGGCTTTCACATATTTGTAAGACAGCAATCATGTTCTACTCTGCCTCTCTCTCCTCTCTGGTTAACTATAATCTTATCTTCTCCAATTTAAATGTCCCCTTTCCTTCATCTGATCTTTGATTTGCTCTCAGGGTTCTTTGTGATCTTAGTCCTTCCTTTGGCCACTGTTGCATTTGCTTTTGTGGCCTTTTCAATGGTAGTGCTATGGATAGAGCTCTGGGCTGGAGTCTAAAAAGACTTGAGTTCAAATATGGCCTCAGACACTCAACTCTAGCTAGTGGGAGGCAAGGGGAGGCAATCATTGTTTGCCTCAGTTTCCTAAATTGTAAACTGGAGATAAGCAGTTAGCTCACAGTATTATGAGGATCAAATAAGGTAGAATTTATAAAAGGCCTAATACATATACAGGGCCTAATACATAGTTGATGCTTAATAAATGCTTATGCCCTCCCTTTCTAAAATTTGATATAGATATAGACATAGATAGATAGATAGATATAAATAGTTGCAGTACCTCAGATGTGAATTACAAAATATCATTGTATTATCACCTCCCTAATGCAAACTCTGCAATGCCTTAGATTTCTTTATTCATATCATAGTGTTGGTCTGGTTGAGTTTGTATTATATTAAAACCTACAAATCTTTTTAGATAACATGCTACTGTCTGGCCAAACTTTCCCTACCTTGTGCAGGTAAACTTATTTGTATTTATTCATAGACCCCAAATTTGTGATGTGGTATATTTGAGTATTCCCTCCATTTATGCAGCTTACAACCCAAACATTGGGATTTTATCTTCATTCCCTATTATCTTTTGTTTTCTTAGCTTTTAAGATATTTTTGGAATTTGACTCTTGTCATGCAATGTTAACTATTTCTCCTATATTTATCATCTTATAATTCCTTTTAAGTGTCCTGTCATAGATAAAAATTTTAAATTTAGCACAAATCCCTGAATTAAAGTTTAAATTTTATGCCCTCTTGACCATTTTATATGATTGGCTAAAACAATAGTTGCAGTTTGTTTTAACTGTGGGGTGTGTGTGTGTGTACACACACATTGTGCACTTTTCAGATTACTTTAGAATTTTGAAGCTTGACAAGAAAACATGAATAGGGCTAACTTGATGGCTTGAATTATATTATCAGAAATATTCTCTGGGGGAAATATTCTTTTAAAAACTATATCATGGTTTTTATATAACTCATTCTTAATTTAAGAGAAAGAGATGAAAATTAAGAAGAAAGAATGACCTAATGGATAAGGTCTAAAAGCAAGGAAGATCTGAGTTCAAATCTAATTTTTTAATGAATGTTGATTAATTGATTAGCATATGTTAAGTCTTGTAATTATGGGCTAGGCCCAGCTTATTGCTCTCTAGGCAAATCTCTGAGATTAGAAGGTTCTTATCTTTTATTTAAAGGGAATTTCCTCACAGTTTCTTAAACACTATAAAATCATAGGTTCAGTTTCTATTTCAATTTATTCATTATTGATAAAGTTTGTATTGTTAGTAGAAAAGATAATGCTGTATTAGGTTAATTATTGATTTAAGATATTTTAGTAAGAGATAATAATTGACTATTTCAAATCTAGCATCAACAACAGCTTTAAGAAATATACTTCTTGAATATATAAATTTTCACTTGCAAACTATTGGAAAAGACCCTAGTGAGTGTGATTGTTTTGCAAGTGGGTGGAGATTTCTATTGCCATTTCTTCCTGCCTTGCTCAGCTAATGAACAATATTATTCGCAGGAAAGGAAGTGGAAAATAAAAACAATTGCATTTGAAGGGTGTTTTCTCTACCCCCTAGTTACCAACCATCTGGAAAATTATTCAAGAAGTTCAAATGTCTGAGAATTCTTCTGTATGAGATTGGTACCCCCTAACCTTTCTAAGGGATACACTTCTTGGTTTGTTCTGTTGAATATTAATATACTGTAAATCAGTAATAATTTGGGTCCACTATTATGTACATTTTGTATATTTTTACAGTTTATCACAGTGATACCCTTTTATAGAAAAGGAAGAACTTTGCCATAAGAAAATGCTTCCTGCTGTTTTGGAAAGTAGTGTTTGAATATTAAATATTTTGTTCTTTTAAACAAATTGAATGTTTTGTGAAAATTAATCTCATTCATTTAGTTTCTGGAATGTGATTATTTTAATTTCGCCAAAATATACATTGTGAACATCAAATTTCCTTCCTCTTTCTATTCTTGAATATAGAATATTAGTATAGTGTAATTTACATTTAATTCCATATTCTATTGAGTTTTGCCAAATTCTCT
Organism: Sminthopsis crassicaudata; assembly: GCF_048593235.1. Lineage (NCBI taxonomy): Eukaryota > Metazoa > Chordata > Mammalia > Dasyuromorphia > Dasyuridae > Sminthopsis > Sminthopsis crassicaudata. The sequence continues at coordinate 374,600,316 of NC_133617.1, read as the reverse complement.
GATGTTCATCAAGTCTCCTTAACTTCTCTGAGCTTCATATGGAAAAGAGAAATTTCAAAGATTTCAAAAAGAAGTTTTATGGATCAGAAGTGTGAAAACACTTTTTTGCTATACAATTGTGAGGTTGCAGCTCCTAAATTACTTAGAAGAATAAATCTGATTTTAGTCACTTAATTTTTTTCATCACTTATTACTGCTTCACCTTTTTTCCCCTTTCCAAAATCCTGTATCATTTTCTCCCAAGCACACTTCTTATAATTCTAGCGATTTGTTTAGCTTAATATTTTAGTAACTACTAGATATCTATCACTTTTCCTTCTGTGCCTTAGTAAAAAGCCCATGTTCCTGGATCCTTGTAGTTTACAAGGAAACAAGAAAATGGATTGAAAGTTGATGTTCATTAATATGTAAAAGAGAGGAATTAAAACTTGTGGTGGCTACCTTCAACTTCCCAAGTGTTGCAGAACCAGATTACAAGTAATTGGAAAATATATTTTTAAAAATAAATAAGAAATTCAATAAAACATAGGAATTGTTAGATTTTAAAACCATAATTATGCAATCTGCACTACAATGTAGTACTATATATAGATTTATAAAGGTACTAATCAAGAAAACTTGAACTTTTGGAAAATTTGGCTCTAGGAATTCTTATATCATCTGTTCTTGGAGAATTTTAAGTAGTACAACATAACAATTTTCATGGCTTTTGTTTAAAATAAACTTCATTTCTTGTGCATTTTTAGTGGCCATTATGCTTTTTACTTGCCTCTAGTGCTATCAGTGGTTACCATAGAGATGTACAGAGCTATTAACCCTAGTGATATTTGTGTCTGAAAATAATTTTTCTAATATTATTGCTGATAATCTTAAGCATAATGATGTGAAGGAATGTACAAATTAATGTTATACAGTAACTTTGGTACTCTGTTAATTTAGTAATTCTAATAGGAAGGCTTCTCTTAATAGAAACTCTTTACTGTTTATTCTATGTAAATATAATAGAACTTCTTTTTAATGTTCTTTAATCATGTCTTTGTGCATATCTTCTTTCTCCTTCTCTCCCCAAATAGACTTTTAGCTCCTTGAGGTGTGTTGGCTGTTTTTAGTTCTCCAGAGTGAATTGCATAGGTAGTAAGCATTTAAATGCTTGAATTGAATTGAATTTTGTTGAATGTTAACATTGGAGTATAGAGAGAGTGTATTTCTGTATCTTCAAATTTGTGCTGTTATAAGAATAATAGGAAATAACTTGGATATATATAGATATATGACCATATATGGCATATGGCCCAATCTGAAGTAAAGATGAAAACCAACCAATAAAGTTAAAACTATATAGTGAACTTTTTTTTTTTTTTTTTTTTTTTTTTTTTGATAATTGAATCTTGTTGTAGTAAGAAAGTTCTTGAGAAATGTTAATTATTTGACATTTGAGAGTAGGGGAAAGATTTAAATAATTAAGCTTACCCAAAAAAATGTTATCCATTTTCACAATTATTTTTCTCTTCCTTTAGCTCATTTTTCTAGCTGTTTGTTTTGTTTTTTAACCTGGTCAAGATATTTTTGGTATAATGGAAAAGATTGTAAAAGCTCTTCTTGCCTGCCCTTTTCTATCTAATCAAATGAGATCATATTGCAATGTAAATGCATTGCCTTAATGATGAAAATAAATGGTAAGAAGATCATTTCTTTTAATATATTGCTAGATTGTTTTTGTGCTGTCTGAAAGGGATAGGGAATAGAGACTAAAAGGTATTTTGTTGACATAGGAAACTCCTTTTACTAATGTCGAGTCTGTACTTTTCTTTCTGCATTTTATAATTTCAGAGAATTGACTGCCTATAGGATTGAGGTTAAGTGACTTGCCCACAATTACAGCTAGTATGAATTAGGACAGATAATTGCTCATTAGAATTTCTAGTGTTACTTTCAGATAGTAATTTGATCCAACAAGCATTTTTTTAATGGCTATTATGAAGCCGATATTGTGACAGACTGGGGATATACAGAGTCCATACACACACACACACACACACACACACACACACACACACACCCTTCAAGAAACCTGGCATGCATATGTGCAATGGAATAAACATTTTTTAAAAGTTTGGTATGTCTAATTTTGGGGCTTAGGAGAAACATAATTTATATGCTTTTTAAAAAAAAATTTTTTTAATGTTAATTTGGGATCTTAAATTTCTAGTCAAGGGAATTGAAATGGTTTGAGATTATTGAGGTAAGTCAGATAAATTGTCTACTCTTAAAAGTGATATTTCTGTAAAATTACATTTTACATATATAAACAAAAAGGCATAAAAATATATTATCTATCGTGGTTAAGGCAGATACATTTATAGGTTAGACTAGTAAAACTACTTGATACATCTCAGAAATTAAACAAAGATCAGCATAAAATATTTGCAAAATGAAATAATATTTTCCCCTTAATTTTCACTTATTTATTTGAATAGTTCCTTTAGGACAAGTGCTCCATTCAACTTATTTATTAGATTCTTTGTACTTTCTACATAGATAGAAATTGATTTCAGATAAGATGGTAGCTAGGTCCCCCAACATTCTGGGCATTGAAGTAAAAACAAATAATATTTTGCCCTGGTTCCCTCCTACAAATAAACTTCCTTGCACCTTATTGAAACTCTGGAATATCTTTTAATTGCCATCTTGATTCAAAACCGAAGGAATTTCATCCAATCCGGAGGAATATATCATTTCAGAACCACAACTTATTTTCTTCTTTTAATGTATGTTTATACAGTATCTAATAAAACTCAGTCCAATTTATTTCCTCAGAAGATGTTGACATATTCCTTGTGTTTCTATGGTGCTTTTTTTTTTTTCCCCCAAAACATAATTGTGCTTATTTTCATATTAGCCTCACAATAAATTTATAATTTAGATAAGGCAAATGGTTGGTTGTATCCCATTTTACAGATGAACTACCTAAACTTACCTGATAGGTGATTGACCAAGACAAATAAAATCTGGTCTGTTGTTGCTAAACCTTTGTTCTTTGAACTAGACAGATAATACTGATAACCTCTAATGTAATAAACTGAAAAAGACTTAATTCTTAAAATTTTAATTTAAGAAAATTGTGGGGTTTTTTATATATATTTAAAGCTTGGTTTACTAAATTAGAAAACCATTCTAAATTAGGTTTACTTTTCTTAGGATGACATGGGGTGAGAGATACTCAGATCTCTCAGTTAAACTTCCAACTAACTATTCAGTGAGTTTTGTTTTGTAACGTAAATTGTTTTGTGAGTTTATAGTTTTCCCTAAAAAGATTGAGAAATTGTCTCAACTAATTCACATTTGTTAGATCACACAAACTTGCAAAAAAAAAAAAAAAAAAGATCTTTTTAATAAAAATTATGAGGGAATAAGTGTTTAGAAGTTTTGTTTTTTTTTTTTTTTTAAGAGGGGAAAACAGTTTGCCTGGACAACCTAATTCATTGGTAGTAATGCTAAAAGCAAGTACTGAAGGTATTATCCATGTGTAGATGAAAAGAGGTGAATTAAAGTATAAAGGGAATAAAGTTCATAGGCTCTTGGAACATCAGTTAGCAAATTCATGAATCAGCCTCATTTTTACAATTTAATGTTGTCAAATATTTAATTTCTCTTGTGCTACTTCTATTAACTAAATTCAAATATTTGTAAAGAAAATTTTGTTAGCTAATAGAGGAGAGACATCATGCAAACAACTAATAAATATACAATTAGATATATAAAAAATAAAGGTAGTCATTTAAAAGGATAGGGGGATCTGAAGAGCCTTTCTGAATGTGGGATCTTAGGCAGAACTTAAAAGAAAGCCAGAAAAGCCAAGAGGTGGCAGTGCTGTCAGAAAATTCCAGGCTTGGGGGATGGATAATCAAAAAGCCCAGAGTCAGGAATTTGTGTCTTGTGATAGGAATATTAGTAATAATGGTGGGGAGAGGAGGATCTGTAGGAGTTAATAAACATTAAGTGCCTACTCAGTTCCAAACCTAGAGCTTTGGGATCTAAAGAAAGGTATTTAGACCTTGCCCTCAAGGTGTTTACTATCTTATGGGAGAGAGGAGGGAAAAAGTAGAGAGGTGAAAGGTTACTTGAAAGGGGGGGTTGGGAGACTTTATGATATGGGAAATGATCTGAGAAAGTGATAGTTTACAGAATTTTTTTCATATTGCAGAAAGATGAGTTTCTGGAAATGATGAAGTCCATTGTCCTTACATCCCTTAGAAAGGGCTACAACCCTTTGGGGGCCATGAAGGAAAAGAACAGTGAGGAGAAGAAACTCGGTAGAAGAATTAATAAAAGTGAATGTACATAATTTTGCAACAATGTTCCATAAATAACCTGCAGTAGATTTAAATAACTTGGGAAACAATCCTCTAGTACTTATATGCTAATAATAGGTTAGCTTGCTTATAACTATATCCAAAAGTTCAAATAGTGATTGTGTTTGCTTCCATTTATGTATATGGGGGGAGGGGAATTGTTCTTAAGTATTGTTAAGGGTGGCACTGAAGACTTAGAAGTAAACATACTCAGTACTTCCACTACATTTGTGAAGTAGTATTTTAATGACAAATCACTTAATCTCTCTGCCTTTCCACTTTGTAAATGGGAAAACTGTTAACCTATGATAAACTGGTAAGGCATTACTCAAAATTTTGAGGCATTTTGACTTTCTGTGCTAAATGAACATTTGACTTTAAAATTCTGTTTTCTTAACTCCTGTCAGTGGATTTGTCAGTTGCCAGTTTTACAATCTGGAGGCAGTTGGTAAATAGAAAACTAAAAAAGTCAAGAAGATGTGAGTTCAAGTTTGGCCATAATAAACACTTATTAGCTATGTATATCTGGAAAGTCATTTTATCTCTTTTACCTAGTTTCCTTAGCTATAAAATGGGAATAATAATAATAGAACCTACTTTTCGAAGTTATTGTGAGAATAAGTGAGTAGGTTGTGTTTTGTGGTTCCTTGTTTGTTTGTTTTTGCTTGAGGGTAGGAAATACCCTTTCTTTTTATTCCTAGGGCTTAATACATTATGCCTGGCTCACCAGCTGTTCCTTATTGACTTGATAACTCCCCTAAGAATCCTTATCACTTGTGTTGTTCTTTAGAAACTTTAGTGATTCCCCATTATCTTTAGAATAGAATCTTTCTTAGTCTGATTTCCATCCTATCTTCAACTATGAAAGTACATTTTGTCTCACACTGTGCTGTTGTAAAATGACTACTGACTATGCTCCTGAACACCATTTCCATTTCCTATCTCTGTAGTGTTTGCACTGGCTATCCACTGAAATCACTAAGCAAAAGTTCCTTCTTAGTGCCAGACAGTGTTGACTCATCCAATGTTGTCATACACTGGTAGGTACAAAGAAAAGTTCCACAGGCTCCCCCTACCCCCCCCCCCAAAAAAATTCTAATCCTGCTTTTTAAGGAGCTCACAATGTCATGGGATAGGCAACACGCAAACAGCTATGGACAAAAACATGATATATGTAGGATAAATTGGAGATAATAGGAGAGAGCAGGATAAATTAAAGACAGTAAAAGACTGGAAAAGTAGGAAGGGATCTGTCTATTCTTTTTCTGAGTCTATAGAAGTTAAGACTGTAGCACCTGTAGGAAATTGCTACTGTGTCTCCACCAGAAGCTGTTTCCCAACATGATAAATGCAGAAAGTAGACCGAAAGCATTGCTATTCCAAAAGTTTTTAGGGTCAGGATCCTGAATTATCTACTTGTTTGGGGCGGGCAGTATTAGATGCATTGGTACTATGACTTGCCTGCACATTCTGTCTCTTCTGGAGGCTGCATTGCTCTGCTTCCTGGTTTAAAAAAAGAAAACTTGGAAAGAAGACCTGAGTTCAAATTTGGGTGTAGACACTTAACACTTCCTAGCTATGTGACCCTGGGCAAGTCACTTAACCCCAAATGCCTTAGGAAAAAGAAAAATTCTTTCCCCAAAATCAAGATTTACACAGCCTTTACTACTGTATGCATGGTTTTGTTGCTGTCTCATCTTTTGGGCTATCTAACACTCAGAAATAAGAAAAGTCAAGTCTAAAGCTCAGCAAGCCCCCAGGGTATTCCAAAAGAAGTTAAAAGACAAGGCTGAAACTTAGATCTTGGGGCTAATATTTCAGAAATGACTACCAAATCTTAATTTAGTGCTATCTCAACTTCTATATACTTCATCCACATATAAAAGCTGTAAATCAAGCTCCCTGGATGTTTTTATTCTATTTTGTTTTCTTGTCTGCTTTTCCTTAATTCCAGTTGACCTGGTTGCTTGTGTCTGTCTGTCTGTCTGTGTGTGTGTCTCTCTGTCTCTCTGTCTCTGTCTCTCTCTCCTCTCTCTCTCTCTCTCTCTCTCTCTCTCTCTCTCTCTCTCTCTCTCTCTGTCTCTGTCTCTGTCTCTGTCTCTGTCTCTGTCACTGTCTCTGTCTCTGTCTCTGTCTCTGTCTCTCTCTCTGTCTCTGTCTCTCTCTGTCTCTCTCTCTCTCTGTCTCTCTCTCTCTCTGTCTCTCTCTCTTCTCTCTCTCTCTCTCTCTTTCTCTCTCTCTCTCTCTCTCTGTCTCTCTCTCTCTCTCACTCTCTCTCTCTCTCTCTGTCTCTGTCTCTCTCTCTCTGTGTCTCTCTCTCTCTCTCTCTCTGTCTCTCTCTCTCTCTTCTCTCTCTCTCTCTCTCTCTCTCTCTCTCTCTCTCTCTCTCTCTCTCTCTCACTCTCTCTCTCTCACACACACACACACACACACACGATTTTCCTACAAACTATGTACCTTTATTACTTTCTAAGCTTTGCAAAAAACTTGATTTACTAGGCACAAGATCACCAGTTGCTTTTTTCCCCTAATCTTTTCACTATTTTATTGCTCCTCTATTTTCCTTCCCAGCAATTACTAACACAAGAAATTTTTATCTTATATAAGACAGAATTCAGTAACTCCCCATGTAATATGAGAATTGATTTTCTATAAATCAAATATGGTAAACATTTTTTTAGCCATTGAAAGTATTGACCTTGAAAAAAAGGTGAAATATGGAGCAAGGAAAGGAAATTAAACATTAGACATTCTATGAAGCAAAAAAAGGAAAAACTAATACCAAAAATTTTTTTTCTAGAAATGAATTTAGTCACTTAAAACTGTGTTGAATTAGGATAGTATAAATATTTAAAATGCTATTCCTTTTATGTTAACATTGTGTAAGATGTTTTGTTATGAAATTTTGAATGATCTGCTTTTCTGAATCTGTCATATTGTTATGGCCTGAATGAATCAGAGTCTGTATGCTTATTATGATCCAGCTTTCTGACCTTGAAATCCAGTGAGTATTATCATAAATAAGATCCTTATTACAGATATACAGAAGGCTGTCTAATAATATTGATTACAGATTCTTCTTCACCCCTAATTTGAGCTGGATGCAGAACAAAAAGTATAACACTATGCCTTTCAGTTCTGATGGTGAAATAGAAATTTGATATATTTGCTATGTATTTCCTTAGTCTTTGCTTTCACTTGGGAGGGGGGTGGCCCTGCAGTTTTGGTATATAAGAATTGGAATAGAACACATAATTAAAATAATTGACTACTTTCCTCAATCTATCTTCCATATATATATGAAAATCTCAACCCCTTGCTTATAAAAAGTACAGTGGCTCCTTATTATTGCCTTTCAGATAAGGTACAAACTCTTTTGTTTTTGGTTAATTAAAGTCCTTCATACTTTGACTCTAACCTCTCTCCAGACTCTTCTCATATCCCACTCTCCCTTCACACCCGCTTTGTGCTCCAACCAGATAACCCTATTGACCACTCAACAAATAACATGATATTCACGTGTCATCTTTTCTTTGCACAGATCCCAGCTTCCCAAAATGTTCTCCTTCTTTCCCTTTTCTTACCAGAATCTCTCACTTTAAAGCTAAACTCAGATCTTCTTGATCTTTTTAGTTCTATGTGTTTCTTTGGCTTTCTGCCTACAAAACTACTTTGTATTTATTTATGTATTTGTAGCTAGTTACTTACATGCACATTTTCTCCTAGGAAAATTTGTAAGATCCTTGAATGGTGTTTAGGGAACTACAAAAAAGGTTATGATTTTTTGTTTTATTTCTGTTTTGTCTTTGTATCTCCCATATGCCAGGCACAGAATTAAATAAATTCTTAATTGAATTGAAACTTATTGTAATTTGTTATTATTGTAATATTATAAGTTGTTAACCTAGTTTTCCTATCTGTAACAGTGTTTGTAGCATCTTATTATTGACATTATATTCATAAAAAGTTAAACTATTTTTAATGGGCAAGACCTAGGAAAATCTTTCACAAATTATTGATCATGAATTAATAAGCATCTCTACTTTAAAATCTATAGCATATAAGTATTTCAAAGGACCATGTACTCAAGCCACTTAGACTATGTCTTCTTTATAACATTTACAGTTTTCAAATAGTTTTTGGATCAACAATTCTATAAATTACTGCATTAGAGCTATTACTAGAATTGTAGAGTTTTTAGCCAACAAAAACTATAACAGGATAATCTCTTGGGTGATCCAGATTGTCAATTTGGACAGTGGGGGGGGAACCCACTCATGTTTTGTTATATCAATGATTCAGTCATTATAATTCTAACTGCTGAGTCCAAGAATGTTATAGTCATAATGGTTGCACATACCATGGGTACTTTCCTATAAGTTGGCCCTCTCCTAGCAACCCTTAGTTTTGAAGTATTATTCATCATTTTCACAATAATCTATTTCTGCTTGGACAAGGTCTCTAATAGTCATCTGTTCCTGAACATGAGACCATTCTCCAAACCTGTTTCTCTAATTTCTTATCTATACTTCTTGAATTGTTGATAGAAAAAGGCATTTTGTTTTTTATTCTTTCTATGATGATACACTTGTATAACAGAGGAAACAAACTAAAAATTAATTATTTATGCTATTTAATTAAAATAGGTATTAGTTCCTAAATGATTCCTTGATTTCTGGTAATTTTCTAGTATTCAAAATAGGAAAATATTAACAATTTTCATTCCCATACAAGTAGTTTATCATTACAAAACATTGAAAAAAAGTGTTAAATTTTGGATAATCCTTCCCCTTCAACTAAAGGCTCTTCTTTTCTTCTTTCTCTGACAGGTTGTAAAATTAAAGCACTAAGGGCCAAGACAAATACATATATCAAAACACCTGTTCGTGGTGAAGAACCTATTTTTGTTGTCACTGGACGGAAAGAAGATGTAGCCATGGCCAAAAGGGAAATTCTCTCAGCTGCTGAGCACTTCTCCATGATTCGAGCATCTCGCAACAAAAATGGTCCTGCACTGGGGGGGTTGCCATGCACACCCAACTTGCCAGGTCAGACCACAGTTCAAGTCAGGGTACCTTACCGTGTTGTAGGACTGGTGGTTGGACCGAAAGGAGCAACAATTAAAAGGATTCAGCAGCAGACCCACACATATATAGTTACTCCAAGCAGAGATAAGGAGCCTGTCTTTGAGGTGACAGGTATGCCTGAAAATGTAGACCGAGCACGTGAAGAAATAGAAATGCATATTGCCATGCGTACTGGAAACTACATTGAGCTAAATGAAGAAAATGATTTCCATTACAATGGTACAGATGTGAGCTTTGAAGGGGGCACCCTTAGCTCAGCATGGCTTTCTTCCAATCCAGTTCCTCCTAGCCGCACCAGAATGATATCCAATTATCGAAATGATAGCTCCAGTTCTTTGGGAAGTGGTTCTACCGATTCTTACTTTGGAAGCAATAGGTTGGCTGACTTCAGTCCAACAAGCCCATTCAGCACAGGAAATTTTTGGTTTGGAGAAACATTACCATCTGTGGGCTCAGAAGATCTTGCAGTTGATTCTCCTGCCTTTGACTCTTTACCAACATCCTCCCAAACTATCTGGACTCCTTTTGAACCAGTTAACCCACTCTCTGGTTTTGGTGGTGATCCTTCTGGTAACATGAAGACTCAGCGTAGAGGAAGTCAGCCATCAACTCCTCGACTCTCTCCCACATTTCCTGAAGGCATAGAACATCCACTTGCTCGGAGGGTTAGGAGTGACCCACCTAGTACAGGCAACCATGTCGGCCTTCCAATATATATCCCTGCTTTTTCTAATGGTACCAACAGTTACTCCTCTTCCAATGGTGGTTCCACATCTAGTTCACCTCCAGAATCAAGACGAAAGCACGACTGTGTGATTTGCTTTGAGAATGAAGTTATTGCTGCCCTAGTTCCATGTGGCCACAACCTCTTCTGCATGGAATGTGCCAACAAGATCTGTGAAAAGAGAACGCCATCATGTCCAGTTTGCCAGACAGCTGTTACTCAGGCAATCCAAATTCACTCTTAAATATATATATATACATAATATTATATCTCTATATGGACTCTTAAAAGCATGGGTATAATGGTACCCCCAGTAAACTTCCTAATGAATTCTTATGACTGTTATCAGGCTTTATTGGGATTAGGCTAAAGTTGTTAGTAAACTTGTATTTTCTAAAAGGCTGCTATGGTAACACTAACTAGGGGGTCTCTGTCTACTAGTTTTGTTTTAATTACTGTTCTAATAAACAGAGACATAGCTCACATAAGATTGATTAAAAGTTGAGTTCAACTCAGCTTTCATAACATGGAGATAGGCTTTTATAGGCCTATGAGAGAAGTTGTGACTTCCAATATTTGAAGGCGATAAGTCCCGTAGCCTAACCATATTAAAAGTTTATGGAGGGTACTTGGCATTATTGATCTATCAGACACTTCCAGTGCTGCCTTCTTTACACTGCCAGTTTTGAAAAACAGGTTTTTTATTTTACAACAACTTATGCCTAATTCTGCAGGATTGCAAGTAACTTTTTAATGCATAGTTTTGACTTATTGGAATGGATAGGGCTGGTGGCAGTTGAATAGATCACTGTTAATAATTTGGGAAGAAAACTGCTACATTGACCTTCATCTCGCCCAGAGTTTTTGTGGATGGTGTGATCAGAGGATCAAGAATGGATTTGTCTCAATTGTGAATTCCTACCCATTGTTTCTCTTAATGTAATGTGGAAAAATCTATTTGGATTTTTCTCATTTCACTAAGAGCTTTGGGGTGCACATATTTTGGCTAATAGTGAGGATGCTAACATTCCATTCATTAGTCCGATCAAGCTATTATTAATTACTTTTAGAGTATATAGATCTAAATGTGAAACATTTTTATGTTCAATCCATATTTGTCTTGCACATTATAAATATATTTTATTTTTAGTAATCAAAAGGGGAGGGGAGGGAATGGGAGGGATAACAATGCCCTAAGCATAATATACAAAAAGCAGCTGTGACAATAACCTGCAATCAGTTTACTTCATTTCAAAACTTATTTCCAATCATAAGGAAAGATTTATTTAAAATGAGCTTTTACATTTCAACCTGTGGATGTCTTTAACTTCATCATCCTCAGTACAACCCCAAATCTGTGTTGGCATCAAAAAGGACAAAACGGTATCCCAACGGATTTTTCTACTAATTATTTTTGAAGCATTATTTTCCCAAGACACAAAAGAGCTTTTTTTCTCAGTATAACAGAAAAAAAAAATGAAATCCTATGTGTATTGAACTAGTAAATAAACAAATTTTATTTTTTATTTCCACTTGAAGAGTTACATTTCGTATAAAAGTTTACAAATAACGGTTTTTATTTTGATTTTTTCAGTATAAAAGTTGCCTTGATGGCATATTATGATGTAATGCATACCTTTAATGCTAATTGCTTGTAGGATAGTTAAATGTCAGTATTGAAGCCTAATCTTTAGCTGCCGTCTTGTAGATATGAACGAATGTTCACCAAGCATGTATTTTGTATTTTATTGCATCGTACACTGCAACTAATAAGCCAAGGAATCGACATATATTAGGTGCGTGTACCATTTCTATAAACTACAAACTAAGAATGAGAAAACTATCAATATAGTTTAGTATTTGCTAATTTTACTACACTTTTTTGTTATGTATATGTAGGGAAGTCATAGGGATTATAAATTCAATTTGAGTAAAGTTTAAAAACCATATATTTTATGATAAAGGGCCTTTAACTGAAGATGGCCAAAGCACTGATATTATATATTTGCTGTAAAGAGAATTATAAGAGTTTTATTTTTCTGATATTAAAAGTTACTTAATAAAGACTTGTTTCCATTAACTTGAATGTATCTCCTTGCTGTTTTCATCTTGTCATTGGCAATTTGAAGTAGCATGACATTTCCAAGTGTAAATTTTCTTTTATGGGTTCTTTTTTTTTTTTTTATTTAAAAAATTTCAATCCATTTGTACCATAGCTATTATTTTTAGTGTACAATAGTGGTGCTATACCTTTTCTTTACTGATAACAAAATTTGACTATTTACTGCCATTCTGGAGGAATTTTTAGAGTTAGGTGATCAATTTTTAAGACCATTTAATTACATTTTTGAATAATAGTTTTTGCCCAGTTGTTGATAAAGTTATCTATCCTTATTTATACCTTTCTCAAGCTACTATTCAGTAAAATCCCCAAATTAAATAAAAACTGTACTTAATTTGTTATGCATCCACAAGGGTTTTTGACTGAAAAGCACTCTTACAGTAAAATGATCTGGTAATATTGAGAAGAATTGCTGCATTATTTTTAGAAGCAAAAGAAAAGAGGATTTCAAAACTTTTAAGTATTCATTTTAGAAGAAACAACTTTGAATATGGAAATTTTTATTATTGTATGACTGCTCTAAAGTTATTTTATAACAGAATTTGACAAATGCTCTTTAGTGTATGCCAGAATACAGAACATATATATATATATTTATGCCTAGAATATGTGGATAGAGTAGACTAAAACCAGCCAATGCTAGTTATGCTATGTTATGCTATTTTAGAATTACTCAAGAAAATCATAAGAGTTACATAATTTCTGGATGTTTTCTAATATTTTCACACCAATTTAGATAGAGTGTATTTTTAAAGTTCTTTTTCATTTTATTAACTTCTATTTGCTACATAGTCAAGATCTTGTTGTCTTTCTATGAACTTTAAATAAGTCTGATCTTGCCTTTCATGGGGACAGGGAACCATTTTGAGATTCTGTCAGGTACTATGCCTCATCCTTTCATAAGGTTGAGGATCCTAAATTACCACTTAAAAAGGTAATTAGCAATGGAAACAAAAGCTGATCACACTTTATTTTAGAGAACTTTCCTTCCCTTTCCACAAAGCAGGAGGGATGGATGCCATTGTAATAAATATGATCTAGAAGTTTTACTTTTACCATCTAAAAAAGGGGGTTATTTTGCTAAAACTATAACAACTTGCTCTCATATAATGGCTTACTATTTTGCATTCATTTTTTTGTTCCATTCTCACAATTCAATCAGGTGAGTAAGGGCACTTATTTCCATCCTACAAATAAGGAAATTGGGGCTTGTCATGGGACTTATCCAAGGTCACAGAGCTAGTAAAGAACTGGAATTTGAAACCACCTAACTCTCTCAGTATACTACACTTCAAAGTTAGAGCCTACTCAATAATGCAAGAAAGAATCCAAGTAAGATAGATGATTATTAAAAGTAATATTTTAATTCCTTAAGGTTTGCATGTAAGTGAACCAACTTTTGATTATGATATTTGACTTGATGGTTTTCATTTTCCGTTAAGCCATTAATGTATCTCAGGAACTTGGGAGGCTTTGTAACTTGATGCCTAAAATAAGTTAGATAAAAATAAGCAACTTTTTTCTTTTTCTTTTTTTTTTGTTTTTGTTTTTGCTCTTAACGCCAATCTTTAAAATTAAAATATTCCTAACTCTTAAAAGAGAGAGCATTTGCTTTGTGATACACATTGTTCTGTGATAATATCTAAAAGTTTAACGTTTTGGATATATTTAGTACATTAAGATTTTTTTAAAGTTCGTTCTTTACAATATTCTTGTGCAGTGGTGTAAATATTTAACTCCCAGAGAAGTTATGTTACTTCCTTATGATCATACAATTCATGTAGGAGCAAGCCAAAATTTGAACCTGACTGGACTACAAGTCCAGTGGCATTCCCATTGTACCACATTACCTGTCAATTTGGAGCTGCATTAAAAATGTAATTCCAATCAAAACTAAAATTATGAAGCAAATTAGTTGAGAAATAAGTTTATTAAGAATGTAAAGATTAATAATGAGGATTGGGTTTATATCATCCCCCAACACAGAAAGCATTTCACAGTTTGGCATGTTTGCATGAATTTTAAGGCCTATTAAATTTCCCAAAGGCAAAATCTAATTACATCTCTCCTTACAATCAACACATTCCACAGAAAAAGACTTTTCCAGTTTGGAAGTGCACTCAAATCAAGGTACTGGACAAGCTGACTAATGTCAGTGCACTCAGAAGGGGAAGAGTATGAACTAATTTTTTTTTTTTTTTTTTTTAAGATGGGCTAGAAAACTCATGGATATAAAACTGAAATGGGACTTATAAACAAATTGTAAATATTTCTCCATATGAACATAAAGAAACCTAAATTTGAGTTCTAATGAGATGTCTTAAGATCAGAAAATAGAAAGATGTCTACTTTGGACATTTTTTTCTCCTAAAGGTAGGAAATACCAAGGCATTCAGTACAAACTGGAATAGAGTAGGAGTTTGAGTCACTCATGAATCATCTGTGCTGAAGTGTAGAAACTAGAGAGTACTCTTCGAAAAACATAGTTTTTCTGTAGTTTCCAGAGTGGAGCTAAGGAGGAGAGAATAGCTGATGACCTTGCCAGGTATTCTGCAAATACTAACCATGTGCAAATCACTTCTTTTAAAATAAGCTTTTTTAAAAATCCATTAAATGGTCAAGGTTTAATGCCTAAAGTAAAATTTCTATATCAAGGAGTATTATGTATAGTTGGTAAGGACACACCTACCTTGAAGAAGTAGAATAGTTAAAAAGAGTGTTTTGGCTTTTTATGCTAGGGTGGACATACTAGTGCTTCCCATTGCTTTTATTGTTAAAAGAGTATGTTATAAATTTGTAGAAAGTAATGCCATGCTTTGGAGCATTTGACATTGTTTTCTTTGACTATGGTGCATATGATTCTGGGTGGGGTGTTCTAGTAGTGTAGGCACATAAGTAAACCAATGATGTTAATTAAGAATATTAAATTTTTCTTTGCTTAGGGATTGTGTGGAGAAAATATTCTTGTATATAATAAAATAAATTCATAAGTGATACTTGGAATCACTGGACAAAGGGAACTGATTGGGGGGGATACTAATGCCATGGGTTATTTATGAATTGGAATAATACAAATTTGACTGGTTTAATTTGTCCTAATGAGGTAGCTTCGGACATATTTCTTAAATTCAAATATTTAGTATCAAAAAAAAATTATATCAAAAGGTTAAATGCAAATTTTCCTGGGTTTGCTTCAAGGACATTAAATGTCTAGTGTATGTGAAAGGTATTATACAGGCCATGCTCTATAGGAACTTTATCTTCTGGGTGCTGGAAGAAAATCCACCTTGGTATTTTAAAACCTATTTTGTCCTTAAAGTGATTGTCTGAGAAAGGTATGGAAACTCAAGATAAATTCCTAACTAAAGTATGATCCTTAAGCACAAAGTTTCTGTCTCTCTGGGAGGTTGTTTTTTAAATGTATAAAATAGTATTATTAATTGCCCCCCCCAAAAAAAATTTAGAGGTATACAAAAACACCTCCTTTACAGTTACCTGGGAAATAGTAAATGACTTGCTCTTGATATCCTTAGCAAGCATATGTCACAAGATTTAAAACTCAACTTGTCTTAGGGGAAAGGCCAGCCCTCTAGTCATTTGATTTGTCTATCATGGATTTTTTTTTTTTTTTTTAATTTGAACTACTTCCCATTTCTGTATTGTTCAAGGCCAAATGAGAATCTATATTATAGTAGCTTCTATACATAGCATTTCATAGTTTCAAAAAAATGCTTTATTCAATTCTTGAGGTATGAGTATTCCCATTTCTAAAGTTGAAGAAACAAGTCTAAACTATTCAGAACATTTTTGTCTTTGTATTCACAGCACCTGACATATGTTAGATGTTTAATTCTTATTAAATGATTCATAAGTTGCCTAGGTAAACAGCTAAGTGTAGACATAGGAGTCCAGTTATTTTTCCAAAAGTATGCCTGATTTTTAAATATTCCAAAAGACTTTGCAAACTCCTTGAGATGGAGGTAACAGTGGTTTTTCATTTGAAGGCAGAGGAAGAGTTTAGGTTTTTTTGTTTCTGTATTCTAGTACTTTGCATGTGGTTGATAATTAACATTAGAAAAAATGTGCATGGATAAACAGACTATGAATTGGGATCAGTTCAGGGAGGAAGGGACACCGTTTAGGTGGGTAACTTTTTTTTAAGCTAATTTTCATTTTTTTGGAGCCATCAATTTAGAGCCTGAAAGAACTTCTAAATCCAACGTCCCATTTACTACTTCTCTTTTCTTACGTGCTCTTTTAAAAAATAACCTCGCAATAGGTTTCATCCCACACTATTGTTCTACCCTCTAAGAGGATAGGTAGAGTGGAGAGAGATGTTCTTTTTTTTTTTTTTTTTTTTTGAGAGAGATTTTATTCTTAAGCAGGATTTAAGTTGGAGAGGAAAGGTCTAAGAATCAACCTTAATGCACAGTTAGTTGCCTGAAGTTTTCCATTTCACCAAACTACCTTAGGCATCTCAATTGTACAATGTTTTTATTTAAACATTTGTGCTTTTTATATCTTTTACAACACTAAGATTCTTCAATGTCATTCCTCTCTCCCTCCATAAAGACCTGTTATAACAAAAAACAATCATGCAAGATATTGTCCCATCTTTTTTCTTAATCCTCATTTATCTTAAGATGAGACAATAGTTTGTTTTATTTATAACTATAGTTCAACCATTCTTCCATTTAAGTATTCCTGTGTTGTTTACAGGGTTTTTTGTTTTGTTTTGCTACTATAAAAAATGCTGCTTTTACTTTTTGGAATATGTGAAATTGGAATGTTTGTCATTTAACTCCATCAGGCTAAACCTAGTCATGGGTCTACACCCACATATATATAAACTAGGAATTAGCAAATTTTCATTTATTAGACCATATTACAACTATGTACCTGATTTCCCCTAGTCCCTTCAACATTGGCCTTTTTTTTTCTTTAACTTTTCTAGGTTATGAGATGTAAAAGAAGTTTTAATTTTCCCAATTCTTTTACTGAGTTTGATAGTTTGCATTTCTTTTAAAAAAGGCATTTCTTGACAAATACTAACAATGAGAGTAAAAGAGATGAGGTTGCAACACCAGTCTCCTGATTTCATGTTGTACATAAGATACATTGGAGGTGGTGGTGTCTAGTGGAAAGAATAGTATATGCAGAGTCAGGAGAATTGTGAGTTTAAATTCCACCTCTAGCACTTGCTGTCTTCGTAAATAAATATGGTCAAATCTCAACTTCTCTGAGCTTCCATTTGTTCAATAAAATATTGAGTTATAATAACTGCGAACATATCACAGGGTTGAAGATCAAATGAGATAATGGTTATAAGTTGCTTACTATTATATAAATCATTGGCAGCTATTATTACACCACACTCCCTCCTTGAAAAGTAGCCATTTATTCTTTCTGTAGTGTATGTGGAAATGTTTGCAGATACAGGAATTGAGTGCTTTTTTCCTGGTTTGTTTGTTTGTTTGTTTGTTTTTTTGAGAAGGGATTGTTGGACAAATTTGTCTAGGGACCTAAACCTCCATTTCCTTTCAGCTCTGAGATTGTGTAATCTCAGAGAAGGGTTACAGTGTAAATTTTATAGGATTAGGCTTTGTGTGTAAATCCAAGAGTGAGATTTGCTAAATTTGAGCCCCAATATATGGTTATAAAAGTTAGAGGTTTACTTTGATTACAAAAATGCTCTTGTGCTATCTAATAAAATAAATGCTACCAGGCATATTTTGCTTTAATTTGGAGTGCCATTTAAGTAATGAATCCTGCCTAAAAGAATGTATAATTTATAAATTATGGTTATTCAGCCAGTAATATATATTTTATCCTCATAAGGAAATAATCAGATCAGTTACTTGTCCTACACAGAAGAGAAGTTTTGTGGCCACATTTAAGGTGGTTCCTTTTTGACTACAAATGGACCTAATGATATGAGTATCTTTAGTGTTTCAACTAGGGAAGTCCTCTAATGAGTTTTCCATTAACTCTTTAATTCTTGTCAAGATATATAATCTCTCTGGGCCCTAATTTCTTTGTTGTGAGGAGATTAGCCTAAATGATCTTAAGAGTCAAGATGGCAAAGCAGTAAATCATCATAATGCTCATAATCATCTCCAAATAACCACAAAACACCCTAAAACAAATTCTGGAAGAGCAGAACTAAGATAGGTGAAAACAATCTTTTAGCCCAAGGAACCTGGAAGATTGGTAGGAAAGATCTATTTTATTTGGGTAAAAGAAGAGTGCAGTTCAGTACAGGAAGCCAGCAATAATCCCCACTTTAGCAAACCAGCAGTAGATCCTGAGCCCCAGGGCACTAGTGGAGTAGGCGAATAGCAACACCAGTACTACACATATGCTTCAACTTACATAGTCTGGGAAATCTGACTTAAGCTCTAAAAACCTCCATGTGCTTCACCATAGCCCTTAGCAAACAAGCAACCAGACCACTTCATGCTGCAGTACAGCCCCAGGGAAATTCAGAAACTTCCACTGTCTTCACCAGCATTAGGTAAACTGCCAAAACCCTACAAACTCCAACAGCACCAGCCACCACCCTTTCCCCACCTCCTTAATGCAGCACCAGATATGAAGGATCCCCCTTGGGCCTCAGAACAACATCAGTCAATCATTAGATGACCAGGGTCTGTAGATCCTGGAACAAGAAGCCTGAATAGTGTTCCTTTTACCCTAAGAACAGATAGAGCTCAAATTTAAAAGGGAAAAAATCCCAAAAAGATGAGCAAAAAACAAGAATGATGAAAGAATCTGATCACAGAAAGTTTATAGTGACAGAGAAGATTAAGTCTTAAGCTCAAAAGAAATCAAAACACTGGGGGGAAAAAGGGGGGGGGGAGTAGTTTCAAGCTCAGAACTTGTAGAAGAGCTCAAAAAAAAAAGGTAAAATATGAGAGGTAGAAAAGAATTGGGAAAATGAGTTGATCCAAGAAGAATTAAGAAGTCAATAATAGAAAAAACTGCTTAAAAATTAGAATTTGCCAAATGGAAAAGGAGATACAAAAATTAATTGAAGAAAACCACTTGATTATAAATGGACAAATGAAAAAGAACAAAAGCCTAATTTAAGAAAATGCCTTAAAAGTTAGAATTGGACAAATAGAAACACATCAAGAATCATCAAATTCAAAAGAATGAAAAAAATTGAAAATGTGAAACACTTTGTAGAAAAAACAACAGACTTGAAAAATAGATCCAGGAGAGGCAATATCAGAATCATTGGACTATCTGAAAACCATAGTCAAAAAGATGACCTGGAGAGCATCTCTCAGGAAATTATCAAGAAAACTGCTCTAATGTCCTGGAACCAGAGGGCAAAATAGGCATTGAAACAATCTACTGATCCACTCAGGAAAGAAATTCCAAAATAAAAACTCCAAGGAATATTATAGCCAAATTTCAGATCAGGTCAAGGTACAAATACAGCAAATAGCCAGAAAGAAACAATTCAAATATCAGAGAACTACAATCAGGGTAACATAAGACTTAGCAAAGGAGTGGAAGTCATGGAACATGGTATTCCAGAATGATAAGTTGACTATAGAAATCTATTGTAATGGACAAGAAAGTGGAAGGGAAGGAAATTAATTGGGGGGAGGGGAAGAGAATGACAGCCAAAAAAGGTGGTAGACAAAAATAAAACACTGTCAAGGAGGGAAATGATGAAAGAAAAGGGGACAAACAGGAAGGAAAATACTAGGGAGTAAAAACACAGCTAATAATTGTAATTGTGAATGGGATAAACTCTTCCCATAAAACAGAAATTGATAGAAGTGGATCAAAAACCAGAACAAGAAAAAACACTTGAAGCAGAGACAGAGTAAAGGTAAAGGATTGAAGAGAAGCTGTTATACTTCAACTAAAATTTAATAAGGAGGGGGATAACAATTCTGATCTCAGACAAAACAAAAGCAAAAATATGTTGCAAAAAAGGGATAAACAATGAAGTAATAACACTAAGATAGTCTACTTGTCAGATCCATAGAGAAAGGAAGTATTCATAACTAAGAAAAAAAGTATAAAACTACAAACTCTTTCCCAATTGATTAAAGGTTAAAGGATATCAACAGGCAGTTTTCAGAAGAAATCAAAACTATGGGCATATGAAGAAATACTTATATCACTTATTGTTAGAGAAATGCAAATTAGAACAACTTTGAGATAACATCTCATCTATATATTGACTAACAACAAAAGGAAATGAGAAATATTGGATAGAATGTGGGGGAAATGAAGCATTAAATGCATTGTTGGTAAAGTGCTGAACTGATCTAACCATTTTGGAGAGCAACTTGGAATTATGCCAAAGGGCAACCAAATTCTGTATACTTTTTGTTCTAGCAATACCACTACTAGATCTGTATCCCAAAGACATAAAAAGGAGAAAAAGATCTACATATACAAAAATACTAACAGCAACTCTTTTTGTGATGACTAAGTACTGGAGATTGAGAGGGTGCCCATCAATTGGGGAATGGCTAAATATGAATGCAATGGAATACTGTTGTGTAATAAGAAATGAATCAGGCAGATTTCAGAAAAACCTGCAAAGACTTGTATGAACTCATGCAAAATGAAATGAGCAGAACCAGGAAAACATTTTGCACAAAATCAGCAATATTGTGTGATGATAAACTATAATGACTTAGATCTTTTCAGTTCAATGAGTCAAAAAAAGTACAAAGGATTCACAAAGAAAAATACTATCCACATCCAGATAAAGATTTATGGATTTGGAATTCAGATTGAAGCATACTTTTTTCAGTTAACTTTATTCTTTTTATGTTTTTTCCTCTTGATATCTCTCAACTATGACTAAACTGGAAATACTTTTTACATGATTAGTTGGTGGTTGTCCTTCATTTTTGAAGATGACCAAAATGACATTGTTAAAATCGTGTGTGTATCCGACTGTGACTATTTAGACCCATACAAGCTCATAATTCTCTGTCATAGGTCAGACACAAATAGTCCATATAAACATTTGAGTAGCTTCTCTCATTTTTCATATTTTCTATTTCCTTTGGGATAATTCAATTCTGCTTTTCTCACAGAGCACACCTTCTAAAGTTGTTAAGAGATACTCTGAAAGTGTCTTTGTATCACTGTTTCAGACAGCTTTGTGAGCTCTTGCCCTGTGTGAATTCTCCATAAGATAATTTTTTGGGCAAGTGTATATTTGGCATTCAAACAATATGACTAGCCCAACAGAGTTGTGCTCTCTGCAGTAGAGTTGGAATGCTTAGCAGTTTAGTTCAAGAAAGGATCTCAGTATCTGGTATTTCACCTTTCCAGGTGGTCTTCAGAATCTAACACAATTCAAATGGAAGTGATTCCATTTCCTGGCATGGCATTGGTATACTGTCTAGGTTTCACAGGAATACAATTGTGAGGTAAGCATAGCAGCTTTGTAGACCTTCAGTTTGGTAGTAGTATAATACCTCTCCTCTCCTATACTTTCCTTCTGAGCCTCCCAAACACTGAGCAATGTGTATATTAATCTCATTACTAATGTGGACATCCCTGGAAAGTATACTATCAAGGTAAGTAAACTTATCTACAACATTCAAAACCACTATTTACTGTAACTGATGGTTCCACATATGGATAGTGTGGTGCAGGCTAAGGACCTGTTGGTGTTAATTGTTAAGCCAAAATTAGCACAAACCCCAGAAAATTGATATATACTTAGTTGCATTTCTGCTTCAAAGGCTACATTGAGTGCACAATCATCTGCAAACAAAAAAATATATATACCCTCCCTTTTGATTTTGATTTGTAGCCTTTTCAATTTGAAAAATTTACCATCAGTGTGGTAGTTGAGTTTGATCCCATGTTTGTCCTCATGAAAGCATTTGACAACATGGCTATCATGGAATTGACATACTATACTGATGAATTTCTCTGGGCAATCTAATTTTGACATAATTTTCCATAAGCCCTTATGACTGATAGTATTAAAAGCCTTAGATCTACAAGTAAACACTATATTGACTTCCTCAGTCCCTTCTGAAAGTCATATTGGCGCTCAGGGAGATGACCTTTTTTGGATGTATTGTTAGCCTATCTAGGAGTCTGGCAAGAATTGTGCCAGTAACAACTAAGAGACAGATCCAATCCTATCCCCTTTTATAAAGATGGACAATCTTTAGGAGTTCACATCTTTGAATTCCTGTGGCATAACTACTACTTGCCATGTAATTTGGAAAATTTTAGTCAGCTTTTGTATGAGCAATGGATCCCCCTTGAATATCTCAGCTGGAATAGAATCAGCATCCAGTGCTTTACTGCATGAAAGTAGCTTAATGACATTCAAAACTTTCTTCAATTAGAACTTCAGCTAGGGAGTGAATGATTCCAACTTGAAGTAAATGATCAATAGCTTCAGCATTGATCAATGATGGTTTGTTGAGAACACTATGGAAATGTTCAGTCCATCTCTCCAGGACCATATCCTTATTGCTAATCAGTGTGACACCATCAGTCCTGAGTAGTTGAAATGCACCATATGTCTTTGGTCCATAAATAGGCTTCAGAGCATCATAATACTTTGGATTTTTACTATCAGCATAAAACTGAATTTCATCTGCCTTTTTACTGAACCAGGAATCCTGCATTTCTCAAGGTTTGATCATACTTTACTTTTGATGGAATTGAATGGTACCTTCTTTCAGATGGATGAACTATCTAGCTGATACAGCCTATGGAGTTCTTGTTTTTCATTTAGCAGCTTCTGAATTTTCTCATTTTCATCAAACCAATCTTGATGTTTGCACATGTTCTGACCCAGATGAGCAAATACAATGCTATACATCAAATTTCTGAAAACTGCCCACTCCTTTTCTGCTCCATTGTCACCAACTGTGTCTTGGCTCAAATTACTCTCCAAGTTTGCATCAAATTGTTCCCTTTCAGAGGAGCACTCTAATCTGTTAATATTTATTCTTCTAGTAGTCTTTTTGCCTTGAAGCTGCCACTTTTGTTGAATGCAAATATTCAGCTAGGAGAGGATAAGTATTATCCATCCAGCACTCTATACCACACATTCACATCCTGTCTGTCTCTTCTTACAATCACATAGTCTGTTAAATGTCAATGTTTGCTGCAAGGGTACATCCACAGAGTTTTATTGCATTTAGGTAAATGGAATACAGTCTTGATCATGAGCAGGTCATGAGTTGCACAAGTCTTCAATAGTAAATTAACCGTTGCTGTTACTGTTTACAACCCCATTCCTCCCAAGGACTCCCTGCCATGTCTGGTAGTTTGAGCTTACTAGGGGATTAAGGTCACTCAGAATTATAAACTTGTCCTATTTTGGCTCATTGATGTTAAGAGTCTCCAGGTCTTCATAAAATTATTCTTTGACCTCATCAGGATTTGTAATGGTGGGAGCATAGGCACTAATGGTGGCAAGGCCTTTTCCTGCAAGTGGCAATGACATTGTCATGAACCTGTCATTCACTCCTTTTGGAAGACAAATGAGCTTGTTTACTAGATTAGTTTTCATTGCAAAACAACGCTCTCTTTCACTGGGACCACTCCAGAAAACTCTGTATCCAGCATCTACATCAGTAAGCCCTCTTTCACTCAGGGCTGCTATTTGGATGGGATACCTGTTAAGTTCTCTCACAATAAAAGCTGTTGCTCTTTCAGGTCTACTAGATTTTGTGTTGTCTATAAATGTATACACATTTTAGTGTCTCAACCACAGAATGGGATTCCCACCTGCAACGCTAATCAGGCCTCATATGCAGAGGTGAGCAATGCAATTCTAAAAGGCTGCTCAAACAGACACCCAGGGGCTCCCGGATCCCACTGCTATCATTTTCTTTAAATTTCCTTGACACCTTGAAGGTGTCACCATCTTTCTACTTAACCTCAGGTTTGCAACAGTCCTGGCATCATTCTTGCCTCTTTCCCTCATCATGCATTTCCAATTCATTGCCAAAGCTTATTGATTCCATCTCCATAATCATTGGCCTCTCCTCTGTATATCAGTCCAATTACTACCGACTTCATTTTTATATAATAGTCTCCTAATTGATGCTTCTTCTAATCTGTCCTCCATGGAACTGTCAAGTTGATATTACTAAAAGGAAGACATGACCATTTTTAACTCTTCTATTCAAAAAATCTTTACTGGTTCCATATTTTCTCCAGAATAAAACACAAAATCCTTAGCCTTAGACCTAAGAACCTTTACAATATGGTCTCTACTTACCTTTCAATCTTATATTACTGTCTTTCTTATCTTCTCCATTGTAGACATACTGACCTGCTAAGTGTTTCCTATACATGACATATCTCTGACCTTCCTGCCTCTGTTCAGGTAGTGCCTTGTCCCTGCTTACTTTCCCTCTCACCCTGAATTCAAATATGGCCTCAAATACTTAGTAGCTATGACCCTGAACAAATCACCTAACTGTTTGCTTCAGTATCTTATCTGTCTAGTAAGCTGAAGAAGGAAATGGCAACCCCTATTGGAGTAGAGAAGTCAAGAATGTAGTTTAGAAGAGAAAAGAGGAGACATTAACACTCATTGTTAGACATTCATTGTGGACTGATAGAAGAGATGAACTAGTAGAGGGTGAATCAACCCTATAAGAATACCTGTTTGCCTGCCTTCCAACTTCAAGATCCCTAGTTTTCTTTAACATGCAGTTCATTTGTCACATATGGGACTTTCCCTGAGCCTCCACTCTTTCCTTTTTGAAACTTCTTTTGTGTTTTACATACTTCTATAATTGTTCACATGTTGTGTGAGGCAGAATAAAATAGTAAATTTTTATTGATTGACCTTGTGTTCTGGAAAGCTTTCCCTCCTTCCCCCCATTAATAAAAAATTTGTTATTTCTCTCCCTCTTACCATGAGAGTAGGAGGGTGGAAGAAACAACTTATGTCATATGCATAGTCACCAAAACAAATTTCTACATTATCTTTGTCAAAAAATTCATCTTATTCTACATCTTGAGTTCATCATCCCTGTCAGGAATTGATTAGCATGTATCAGTCATTGATCCTCTGGAATACTACTTGGTCATTGCATTAAGTCTCAGGAAGACCTTTGTTAAAGTCCTTTCTCTGCCATAATGAATGCCAATGACTAGTCACAGTTAACCTCTCGGTGCCCAATCTATCCTGTAAGATTCCCAAGTGTCTGTCTTTACATATAAACTTTATTGACCTGTGTTGAAGGAGTTTCTACACTAAAAGTTCTTTGTGCTGATAAAATCGCAGGTCTGATTTCTCTCCTCTCCCCACACCCCTACTCTCATATTTAATAATATCCTTCCATTAGAGGGCAAGTTCTTAATGCTGCACATATATTGGAGGAACTAGAAATTTTGGTACATGATGCCAGTTACAGGAGCTATAAACTTGTCTATTCGAGAAAGCATTTTTGAAATTGCGCTTTTTAATAAATGCTTAAATGTTAAACTAGAGAACTCACTGCTAGACATTCTCCCAAGAAGATTAAAAAAAAATAGTGATGGCAGCACTTTTTGTAGTAGCAAAGAAAAAAGAAATGAGATAAATGTCAATTAGGGAAATACTAAAATTGTAACACATTGATGCCCTACAATATTGAAAAAATTTAGAGAGGCAAGAGAAGACTTACATGAACAGACAAAATTCAGAAAACAATATGCATGATGACTACAATTATATCATTTAAAAGAATAAAAAAAACTATTGTAATTATGGTTAAACTTGGCCCCTGAGAAGAATTTTTTAGTCGACTTTTGAATCTATACTATATGATCTTCAAGCATGAAGAGATTTTGTCAAATCTCACAATAATATATTGTGTCTCAGGAATACCCCTGATCTATAGCAACAGACTAGTATAATACAAAGAGTGCTTCACTTAGGGAAAGCTAAATTTGAATTCTGCCTCTGAAACAAGCTCTATTTGGGCCTCAGTTTCTCCATCTGCAAAATGAGGATGATACTTGTATTTCACAGTGAAGTTGTAAGGCTCAAATGAGATCCTTTGTAAATCTCAAGATGTAACATGAATGCCTATTATCATAAAATAATTTTCTCAGTCTAGTAAGCCCATCAAATAAGGAAATGCAGCTATTCTCTTTATGACTTGCTTTTTAGGAAACTATGCTGTTACTTAGTAATCACTGTTTCTCTTTCACACCTCATCCTTTTTATAATACTTTCCAGAATTTTCCAGGAATTGAAGTTGAGTAAGCTCATCAGCCTAAAGATTTCACCCACCTTCCTCTTTGAGAAATTGGAACATTTGCTTTTCTTTAGTCATATATACCATCTCCAATTTATGCATGGTCTTTCAAAAATCACTGACAGTGATAAGCAATTATATCATGCAAAAATATTTTGCTCCATTTTTTTAAATACTGTAACCCTTTTCCACTTCCTTCCAGAGAGCCATCCCTTGTGTATGTAATGTAGCTGTATATACATATGTGAATATAGTTGTCCCCACATGTTCCCCAGGCTTTTATCCAAGGTGTTGAAATACAACTGAGATGAAAGCTAGCAAGGAAGATAGAAATTATTGGTAATTCTAATCCTAGAATACTTTAGGATTATGACTGCCTCAGGAAAAGAGTTTTCCACTACTCATCCCAAAGACTAGATCATAAACCTCACAAGAGGCATTAGGGTGGAATGAAAGTGTAATTTGGCCAGGGTTGGAATGGATGGAGATCACCTGGCCATGAATGGCTGTTGCTGTGACCTTGACTTTTTAAGAGAGAATAAGATTAAGAGGATGGAGATTATAAACTGCTTCTCTACTGGGACCACAATATTGAAATTTTCATTTTACCATCTTTTACTTAGTGCCAGCTCTCTCACATAGTCTATTTCCTGTTCCTTGTTTCTTTCAGTCTGTTCTATCTTTGTCTTGGCCAAGTACTCTCTTTTTTTTTATTAATTTTATAATTATACATTTTTTGACAGTATATATGCATGAGTAATTTTTTGTAACATTATCCCTTGTATTCATTTTTCCAGATTTTCCCCTCCCTCCCTCTATTCCCTCCCCTTGATGACAGGCAATCCCATACATTTTACATGTGTTACAATATAATCTAGATACAATATATGTGTGTAAATACCATTTTCTTGTTGCACATTAATTATTAGCTTCCAAAGGTATAAGTAACCTGGGTAGATAGACAATAGTGCTAACAATTTACATTCACTTTCCAGTGTTCCTTCTCTGGGTGTAGTTGTTTCTGTCCATCATTGATCAGCTGGAAGTGAGTTGGATCTTCTTTATGTTGAAGATTTCCACTTCCATCAGAATAAATCTTCATACAGCATTGAAGTGTGCAGTGATCTTCTGGTTCTATTCATTTCACTCAGCATCAGTTCATGTAAGTCTCTCCAAGCCTCTCTGTATTCCTCCTGCTGGTCATTTCTTACAGAACAATAATATTCCATAACATTCATATACCATAATTTACCCAACCATTCTCCAATTGATGGACATTCATTCATCTTCCAGTTTCTAGCCACTACACAAAGGGCTGCCACAAACATTTTGGCACATACAGGTCCCTTTCCCCTCCTCAGTATTTCTTTGGGATGTAAGCCCAGTAGTAGCACTGTTGGGTCAAAGGGTATGCACAGTTTGATAACTTTTTGGGCATAGTTCCAGATTGCTCTCCAGAATGTTGGCCAAGTACTCTCAAAAAGAAACCACTTTGTCTAATTTATCATATTGGGAAGGAGGGGTCCTTGTGGAGATAAAAGGAAACCATCTAAGATCAGCTATGATTGCTCTGAGACACATAAGAAAATTTTCTTTCTAAATTGTAGGGATGTCCAACTTGATCCTTGACAAAGGGTTCTTTATTGAAAGCATACTATAAATCTCCAAAACAAAGAATTTCAAATTAATCTGGACTTAGACAGTAAATGAATTAAGTAGTGATATTTGATGGGAAAGAGACTTGGTAAAGAGAAGCTTTCTTTCAAAACTCCTCAGAGGAACTCAAGCTCTAGAAAAACATTTTTTCTTTCTCAAGAAGGTTAAAAAGACCTCTTTCCTCTGCCCCTGTAATCCCCCAAAATGGAGAGTGCTGATGAAAGACAAATCATACTCTCTAGGACCTCTGAGGAGAGAAAAGAGGGGATCTGCCCACATTAAAAGTAGGGAATACAAAGAGGAAGCAGGTAGTTTTTTTTTTTTTTCTCTTCAGCTAAACATCTTCAACTCCCAGCCATTGTTAAAGAAGAAAAAAGAGGAAGAAAAAAATGTTCAACAAAACTAGTCAACACATCAACAAGGTCAGACATTTATGTACTTTCCCACATGTACAGTCACCCATCTCAGCAAAGAAGGAAAAGTTAGGAAGTGTCTTAGCCCTTCACTGGGGTCAAGCTCAGTCATTATAATTTGACAGCATTCAGTTTTGTTTGTTTTATTGTCCTTTTTCTATCCTCTCATCCTTCATCCTGATTTCAGTCAAAGAGGTGGTTGTACTTGCAAAGCAAACCTTTTTACATGCCTCTTTGGTCCCATCATCTCTCAACTTTTTTAGCCAAGTGCTGAAACTATCACCCCCATTTTTCCTGTTCTAATTCCTGACTCCTTCCATACTGCCTACAAACATATTTCTATCTCCCCTACTTTTAAAAATATTCCATCTGCTTTCCCAGCTAGCTACTATCCTATATAACCATCTACAGTTGGTGCTTCCACTTCCTCCCCACTCTATTCCAGATTCTCTGCAATCTGATTTCTCATCATTCACCTGAAATTGTCCTCTCCAAAGTTGTCACTGATCTCTTAATTGCCAAATCTAGTCATCTTTTCTCAATCTTCATCTTTCTTAATCTCTCGTAGCATTTGACATTATAATCACCATCTCTTCCTAGAAATTCTCTAGATTTTTATAACACTGCTCTCTCCTAATTTTCCTGTTATCTGTTTTAATTCCACAGGTTCCTTTAGTTGTCCTTAGTTGTTCAGTCGTTTCAGTCACGTCCAATTCTTTGTGACCCCATTTGGAGTTTTCTTGGCAAACACACTGAAGCAATTTGCTATTTCCTGCAATTTCATTTTAAACAACTGTAAATATTACAGGAACATTTTAAGGAACTGAGGCAAACAGGGTAAAATGATTTATTCAGGGTCTTATAGCTACTAAGTATAGGAGGCCAGATTTGAACTCAGGAAAATGAGACTTCTTGATTCTAGGCCCAGCACTCTGTTCACTATACCATCTCACTGCTCTAAATCTATTCTCTATTGATACACTAAGGTGATTTTTCTAAAGCATAGGTTGCTGACCGTTTCATCCCCCTGCTCTGTAACCCTCAGTAGTTCACTTCTAACTCCAGTATCAAATGTAAACTGTCTGACATTAAGTTCGACCTGTCCACTCTTCTTTCACCTTGTTCGTCTGTCTACATATAGTTTCTATCTGAATTTGACACTGCTAGCCTAGGGAACCTGGCTGGCCCAGCATTGGAGGCATAGGATGTGCCCCTCTACCAGTATGTACTATACATATATCCCTTTTTCCCACTTATTCTGTATGTGTTTATGGAAGAGTGAGCCTTAGATTTGGGGGGTAAATGTGTATTACTATCTTCTCACTATCTTAGGCAATTCCTTTGCCATGTCCTAATTGAGTATACTGCTTAACTATTAATAAGCACATCAGTAGGGGCTTCATATCTTTTAGCCTTAAGGTTATGGCCCAAAAGAGTATCTCAAACTCTGGATAGTAGTGGCTGCCTTGGAAACCTAACCTATAATATTCAAGTGCCAAAGGACTTACATGTTCCAAAATATTTATAACAGCTCTCCTTGTAGTAGCAAAAATAACCTATAATAGTCAAGATTACTCAGAGGAGGGTACTATATACCTTAAATGGTCTAGTAAGAGAGAAAAAGGTTTCATCAGCTGGAAGTTCTAAGCCATAGAGCTTAACTAGTTGATTGTCCAAAAGAGCCACCCTAACCTTGTAGCATAAAGAGGCAACATACTATCTTTCTCTGTAGAATAAAAATTACAACTAACTGATCTTTATAAGCAGTCTAAAAACTGATTTTTAATCTTTTCCCTTTTCCTGGCATTAAGTCACTATTGCTATAAAAACAGGCAGAGGCCACACAAGAATTAGTGCCATTTGTTTCATTAATCACCATGATCACAGAATGTAGTACCTAGTAGCCATGGTACCAAATAATGATGAGCCTCCATTTTTTACTTGTCCAGTCCTCAGTACATATAGACAAAATGATACTAGGATTCAACAGTTTATATTCAGCATGGTAATTAATAAAGCTGCTTATAGCCCTTCATTTTATTTTGCTTGATGAGTGAGTAAATTAAAAGGCACCCTTATTTTGGGTTAAATACTAAGAATTTGGGATTCAAAGGCAAAAGCAAGACAGACCCTGCTCACATTCTAAGTAGAAGAAGAAGCTCACATTCTAAGTAGAAGAAATGAGATCACTTATTGGAATAGTTGTGGACAGGTCAGATAAAAAGTGCAGGTAGTCTTTAGGCCAGCGTGGGTGGAGTTTAATGGCAGGACCAAGGGATCCTGAAGGTATAACCATAAGACTTAAACTTAGTTAAGTTAAATCTTAGTTAAGTTAAACTTAAATCAGAGTCCACCTAAAAAACTTTATATCCTACACATTTCTTAAAGAATGATGACTCAAAGGATATGAATAGGTGGTTTTTGGATGAAGAAATGAAAACTATAGTCATATAAAAATGCTCTAAATCATAACTAATGCAAATTAATTGGGGAAATGCAAATTAAAATAACTTTGATATATCATCTTACACTTACCAGATTGACTAAAATGAAAGTGACAAATATTAGAGGGGATATTAAAAAAAAAAAAAAAAAAAAAAAAAGGAACACTACATTGTTTGGTGAAATTGTGAACTAATCCAACCATTTTAGAGTACAATTTGAAATTTTGCCCAAAGAGTTATAAAACTGTATACCATTGGATGCAGCAATACCAATTATTAGGTCTGTTTCCCAAGGTGATTAGAGAAAAAGAAAAGACTTACATGTTCCAAAATATTTATAACAGCTCTCCTTGTGGTAGCAAAAAACTGGAATTTGAGAGGATGCCCATCAATTGGAGAAAGGCTAAACAAGTTGTGATAAAGGATTGTGTTAGAGTACTACTGTGCTATAAGAAATGATGAACTTGATGGTTTTAGAAAAACATGAAAAGACTGGCATGAAATATTAACAGCAAAATGAGCAGAACTAAGAGAACATTATATATAGCAACAGCAATATCATTTTAAGATCAATTTTGAACAACCAAGCCATTTTGACTATTATAAATATCCAAATTAACTACAAAGGACCAATAAAGGAAGATGCTATCTACATCCAAAAACATAACTGATAAATAGAAATATGCATAGTATGAGTTGACATATTTATACATCATTGTGTCTAATTGGGGATAGGGGAGGAAAGAAAGTTATATGATAACTTTATTATATTTAAAAGGAAAAGCAAGTTATAGATTGGTAATTTCATGTACAATTCTTTTTTTTTCTATTCTACTTTGATATGGAAATGTTTGTATTATTAAATTCAGAATAAAAATTGTTTTAAAAACTTTTTTTCATTTTTATGCCGTTCTTTATTCTGTCTTGACCAGAGAAGTTTTCATACTCAGCAGATGTGACAATTAATAGATGTCAATATGGAATATGGAATTTTCCATTTTCTCCTTTTTTAACTTTTTTTTAATGATGCCACAAATAAGGTGTCTAATAAGTTGAACTATACTTTAATGGATCTAGTATGCATACTATCTCATCCTGAATTACAGGAGAAGGGAGTGTCATGTTCAAACAGCAGATAGACTGTGCTTTTGAATCATAGAATATGTGGGAAAAGGGGAGAGGGAACTATAAGGAAGGATATAAAATATAAGGAGCCTAGAAAGGTAAGAAGGTACTAAGTTTTGAATATGAACCAGAGAAGTCCATGAGGCATATTAAGAATTGTAATGTTAGGCAATGGATATGATTGCCTCGCTCTCCTTGACTAGGAAAGGCATTTATAAAAATCTTTAGAAATTTTTTAATAACTTTTTTGATTGTTGCCTTTCTTCCAGATCTTTAAATGTATTTGGAAAGAACTGGCTTATTTAAGTCTCCAACCAAGTTTTTTCTAAGCTCATTTCCCTCAATTACTTACTTCACTATATAAAGGCATACCAGTTATAATCTTCTGCCCTTTTCCATAAGATTTTACAAATTAATTTTGTTGTAAATTATTATTGTCTTTGGCTGCCACATAATTACACTTGATAAAGATAAGGGATGTACTGGTAGGAGGAATTTCTAATAGAGTTCCTTTTGCCTTCTGATTTCAGAGACCTGATCAGTCAAACTTCTCAAGAAGCAGCATGGTCTGAGTTATATAGGGCCTCATTGTCAGGAAGAACTGAAATCAAATCCAGCCTCAAATCCTTACTTAGCTGTGTGACCCTGAATAATCTACTTGTTATTCTGCTTGCCTCAGTTTCCTCATGTGAAAATCAGAATAATACCTTCCTTCTAACTCTCAGGGTTATTGTGACCTCACAATGAATATTTATAGAGTTTTGTGAACCTAAAAGTGTTATATAAGAAGTAGCTATTATTATTATCACCTTGTTGTATTTTTATTTCACATATTGCTGTGGTAAGAGAATTTATGGGTTCATGGGTTTTCATGGCCAAAGAATTCATCATGATATTGCCAGCTTACTTGCCATGAAACTCTTTATAACAAAAGACACACACACAGTTTTTGGCACACAGTAAGCACTTTATTGACTAACCTGACTGATCATACTTAGAAGCTGGCCCTCAGGAAATAGACAGTCTGTTTACTCAAAACTTTTGAGAGAACTCGTAAACCTGTTGGGGCTTGTGCTCCTTTGGCAAAATCTTCCCTTCCCAGGTCTATGATCTCCACTTGGTGATGAGGTCAAAGAAGACTTTGAACTATCTCAAAGAGATGCAGAGATTCTTGCAAAATACTATGGAACTTTTCTTAACCAGATTCTGAGCTAGAAGCAGTCTTTCATTTCCCTTGTATGATTTGATTATGGAGGTGACCCTGGATTTTAAAGGTCATAGGGCAAGAGTGCAATTTTGGACACATCCTTCCTTAAGTAAAGCCTACTTACCCATCTAAATAAATTGAAAGAAGTTTAGGCCCAAGATGGTTAGCCATTCATTTTGTTGTTTATTTATCCATTTGTAACATAACAGGCCCTAAAGAGCATTTCCCAAGAATGACAAGGTTTAAGATCTATATCAGTAAAAGATCTATATCAGCAGATTGTCATAAGCCCTTAAAGAAAACTGCCTGAATCCCTCTGTAGCACATCTCTTTGTGCTTAGTTTCTTTTGGGGTTTTAAGAAACAGCATTCATTTTTTAAAAATAAATTTTCATTGAAATATTTTGTTTTTACACTTCCCCCTCCCAATCTTTATAATAAAAATATTTTTTGAAGGAAAAGAGAAAAACAATTTAGTAAAACTAACCAACATAATGAAAAAAGTCTGACTTTGTAGTATTCTACCCATAGCCTACCCTCTTTTAAAGTGGTGTATGGCAGTGCCTTCTCATATCTGTTTTTTGGGACTGATCTTAACCATTTTAATTCATTACACTGGGCTTCAATTTTTGTTGTAAACATGTGCATTGTTTTCTTTCTTCTGTTACTTTACCTTTCATCATTCTGATGCTTCTAGGTATTCGTTATACTCATCATTTCATAAAGTAAAATAATATTCCATTCCATTTTTGTATCAAGAAGTAGTAAGTATTCCTGTTAAGGGTATAATCTCTACTCTTATTGACAGATTCCAGGACTGAGTAAGATTATATATGGCATTTACAGTTGGATAATAGGACAGGAATTTGTCATCTTCAGCTGCTAGGAAGGAAATAAGTCAGTAGAGAAAGAATGTAAGGAGTGAGGGAACCCTAAAAAAAAAAAAAAGACAAATGATTGGAAAGATGGGGGATATCTTCCTCAGTAATAGGAAAGATAGAAGGAAAAAGAGGATAAAGTAGTAGAGGGGAGGAGGGGAAAATGAGTTTGTTTTTGAGCAAGCTAGGTTTAAAATGTTTATAGAACATCCAGTTCAAGATTTGAAATAGGCAAAGATAATGATACTGGAGGTTATGAGAATCATCACCATAGAGATGATAATAGATACCATGAGAACTGATGGAGTTTCTCTGAAGGAAGAAAAAAGTTTTTTAATGTTTCTTTTTAATTTAATAATATTTTATTTTATTTTTCCCCAATTACATGTAAAAACAATTTTTTACATTTGTTATTGTTTTTTAAGTTTTGAATTCCAAATTCTATCCCTTCTCTCATCTTCTCCCTCCTTAAGACAATAACCAATTTAATTAATATAGGTTGTATGTGTGCAATCAAGTAAAACTTTAATGTTTCTTGAAAAGGCTAAGTGGTCCATCAGCAACTCAACTTGTTCTTTTCCCCTCCCCCAATTATAGATCCCACTATAAGAAAAGGATTTGGAATACCAATTTATTGACAGGCTGCTAAGCATGAATTCTCTATTACCTGTTTATTATGAATATGATATTTGACACAGCACCACACATGATTCATTTGATTATAGATTCTAAAGCTGGAAGGAACTCTAGAGATCTTCATTCCAGGGGGTTTTAACCTGGGACTCAAAATCTTTTTTTAAAAATCATGACTACCTTTCAAGACAACTAATTTCTTTCTACATATTTTATTCTATGCATTTAAAAACATTATTTCTAAGAGTCTGTAAGCTTCATCCAACTTTCCAAGAGGTCTGTGGCACAAAAAAAGCTAAAAACTTTTGCTCCAATCCAACTGCCTAGAGAAGATCCAGAGAAATGATGGGATTTGCCCAACTCATGCAGGTAGCAAGTAAAAGATCTGGGATTGGAATCAAGATCCTGAACTCCAGAAACAGCTTTTTCTGCTATTATAAGCTGGTAAATTTATCCCCTACAATTTCAGAATGTAACTAGTCATCACAGGATAGGGGCAATTCAGACACATCCAGCTGTGACCTAAGTCAAGAAGAGCAATATCACCAATCCCAAACTCCAAATCCTGCCCCTCTCAATTCACTTCCACAAACAGAGATTAAACAGTGTATTATGTGCAAGGCATTAGGGGTTCAAAGATTTAAAAAACAATTTAACACTCAACAAGCTCATTTCGAGGAGCCTATACAACAAGATATACAATTAAGCATTATATAAAGTCAAGTGGGTTAGGGGCAAAGTGCTCTCAGAAAATTGGAGGAAGGGAATATTTTCAGTTGAGAGGATCAAGGAATGCTTTGTGGAGGAGGTGGCACTAGAGCTGAGCTTTAAAAGAAGAGAAGGATCTCAACCAGAGAACAGCTAGTAGTATACTTTTGCTATGCTATATAATAAAAGGAATCAGGATAAAATGAGACAACATGTATAAAGTTCTTTGAAAGCCTTTTAAAATGCCAATTATCAATATCTTTTAAATTTGGCATAGTACTTTACAAATATTATCTCATTGTTATCATCACTACAATTCTGGGAGGTAGGTGGTATTATTATGCCTGTTTTATAGATGTGGAAACTGAAGCACAGAGAGATTGAGTGATTTACCCACAGTCACACAGTAAGTATCTAAGGACACTTAAGGACTTAAGAATTTAAACTCATGACTTCCTGATTCCAAATTCAATCCTCTATTCACTGTGCCCCCTAACTGATTGGGTGCATCCTCAGTCCAACTGAAACCTATTGAAGACCTTAGCTTTAAAAGGTCAAGATTTCCCATTGCTTCCAGGGCCATCTTCTGTCATCCTGATACATATTTGACCAGTGGTCCCAGATGGCTCTGGAAGGGAAAGTGAGGCAGGGGACCTCGCTCAGCCCTCACTTAAATTCAAATCACCTGCATGTCATGGTCCTCTTTGAGAACGAAGGACAAACAACAACAATCTAGCCTCCTAACTACCAATTATATAGGCACTTGGAACTGTAATTTTATTAGAAAATTTTCTCTATCAGCTCAAGTCTCTGCCCCTTAATTTACAATATTTAGTCTCGTTGCCTGAGGCACTAAGAAATTAAGAGACTTGCTGGGAGTCACTCAGATAGCATATGTCAAAAAGAATACAAGTTCATGAAGGAGAAGAATGTGAAATGAGGCTTTGATTGACCTAAACTCTTCCCCTCTTTGGGTTTTAATTTGCTTAAATTAACTGATTGAACTGGATAATCTCTTATTTTACTTTTTGTTCTTGAACACCTCAACCCCTCCTCCCTTTTCAAGACCTGCATTCTGACTTTTTCCTGAGTCCCAGGTATCACAAAGCATCTTATTAAATTCTCACAAGGAGATTCCACTGGCATTCTCTCCCAATTGTATTTGCCTTTTTTAAAAGTTCTTAAAATTCACACAAGGGTGTGATCTTAGGTATCAGCAACTGAGAGTTGTGGGCAGGGGGTTGCTAATCAAATTAGACTCAGGATGTGACCTCTGTGACCTCTGCCTCCTTTAACTCTTTTAAAAACAAGTTTCTCCTGTGGAAATATGCTTAGAAGAATTGCATGTGTTCAACCTATATTGGATTACTTGCTGTCTAAGAGAGAGGGAGGAGGAAGAGGGAAAAAAATGGAACACCAGATTTTGCAGGGGTGAATATTAAAAACTACCTTTGCATGTATTTTGAAAAATAAAAAGCTATTATTAAAAAAAATAAAAATAAAAAAGCTTTCTTTTACTACCACCAACCACTACCAGGACTCTGCATTTCCACTTTGTTTTCTAAATCTTTGATTTTTTTTTCATTTTCCTTGCTTAGGGAGTAAGATCAGATAAACCTTTATAGCTCTGTGATTCGCCCAAAACTGTCAGAAGACAAGTCAATAAACATTTATTAAGCACCTGCTCTGTGCTAGATATACAAAGAAAAGCAAAAACAATCTCTGTCCCTACAATGGTTATAAGCAAATGGGGAAGAACACACATCGATGTATGAATAAAATACATAGTAGTTAGTAAACATTTATGAAGCATCTACTATGTATCAGTCATTGGGCTAAATGCTGGAGATACAAAGATGTATACAAAAGATGATCCCTGCTCTCAAAGAACTCACAATCTAATAGGGGAGAGAACCAGCCAAGAACTGTACCAACAAGATAAGATAGTAAATAAGCTCCTACTGTGTTCTAAGCACACTGTGTACGGGATTGTGAACTTAGGGAAGGTGCTATAGTTAAGGAGGGTAGGAATAGGCTTCCTACAGAAAGTAGAATTTTAGCTGAACCTTAAAGGAAGCCAGGAAGTGGAGATGCAGAAGAAGAGCATTCATATATGAGTAACAGCCAGCCAGAGATGGTATCTATTTTCTTTAAGGAATAGCAAAGAGACTGACATCATTGGATCTCTAGATGTGTTCTGTATTGGGGAGGGGTGGAAGGTTTAAGGTGTTAGAATACTGGAAAGGGCAGTTTATGAAAAACTTTGAAAAGCAAACCAAATATATATGATCCTGGTGGTGATAGGGAGTCACTAGAGTTTTGTCAGAGAAATTTTGAAAAGATAAAATTATTGTTGTCATTCCTGACTCTGTGACCTGATTTGAGGTTTTCTTGACAAAGATACTGGAGTAATTTCCATTTCCTACTCCAGCTCATTTTACAGATGAGCAAACTGAGGCAAACAGGGTTAAGTGACTTGCCTAAAGTCACACTGCTAGTCAGTGTCTGAGGCTAGATTTGAATTCGGGAAGATGAGTCATAGAGGGAGAGTATTGAAGGTCCTGGAAAGCTAGTTGTAGAAAGCAAGAGTTTAGCTGAGACTTCAAGGAAGCCAGGAAGCAGACAATTTCAGGCATGTAAAACAGCCGGTGAAAAAGCCTGCAGTCAGGAAATGGAGGGTCCAGTGTGAGGAACAATCTGGAGTCTTGATTCTCACTCTAACTAATTATGTGACCTGGAGCAGTAAGTTTCTTTGAGCCTCAGTTTGCTCGCATGTTAAAATGAGGATAAAAATATCCATTTACCTCAGTTTTAAATAGATTATCCCTCCTGCTCCTTTGTCACTGCTATATTATTCTATAATAACTGCTATGTTATTATTCATGCCAGGGGCACACAATGCAGCCTAGAGGAATGTAATTCAATCAGAATAATAATTACTCACATTTTTGTAGATTTCCCCAGCACTTTACTCAAAGGATTTTATATTTTTCAGGCTTTATACTTTTCACAGTACTTTAATAGCTCTTGTATCACTTGAGGTTCAAAGCAGGTCAAGACGACAAAAATCGGCATTTTTAAATTTTATCAAACGAGGCCTGCACAGTTAGCTAGTGGAAGAAAGCCAGGACTAGCTCTCCAAATTCCCAGCCCTCTGTGGAAACCTATATAAAAGTAGCTAATTTTGATGCTGACTGAATTCCATTCCTCCAAGGGAGTGTTCAGTGCTCCTAGCATGAAGTGACAAAGAAGCAAGCGAGTTTGGAAGTGGCCAAGCTAGAGCCCCACATAAGCAGAGCGCTCAAAAACAAAACAAAACAAAACAACAAAAAAAAAGGAATGATGCAATTTGCTGCAACCCTGTTGTCTTTCTCAGCTCAGCTCTTGCCTGGGTGTGGGCTTGAGTTTCTTCCAGAGCACAGATGTGCCATTAGTGGAGCGTAAGTAAACAAACTGAGAGGTATTTCTGTTGTGTGCATTGGGCACATTCCAGGGAGGGGTTGCAACTCAGGAAGCAAACAGCTTGTTGTCTAAGATCAAGTGTAGGTGGTGTCCTAATTGAACATCTTCAGGTGCCTTGTTGAGTCAGCAGCTTCTAGCACATGATGAACCTCTCATGGGAAGGAAGCTCCTTCCCCAGAGATCTTTGCAAGAAGACAATAGATTTGGGTGGTAGGTCTAACTGTTGAATAGAGGAGTATAGAATCTTTTAAAATCTTAATAGAGTGATTATATTTGCATTGGTATTGAGCTTTACCCATATACTGTGTACATTTAAAAATTTTTTTATTTTGAATTTAACAATCATCAACAAATGTTTCAATATACAAATTTGTAGGTCAGATTATTGATGGAACTGAGGCTCAGATTTATTATCCCTGATACTCTCACTTTACCATCCAGACTGGAACTTAATTGCAAGCTACTAAATCATGTAGGCCTAGGGCAGTTATAGTTATCTTCCACCTTCCCCACCCCCCATCCTACCCATCATGGAGAACAGGGTCAACCCTTTGGGTAAGTATAAAAGGATTTTTAGAAATTTTAGAAGCCCAAAGAATCTCCTTGATGGCTGTTTTTTAAAAATATTCTTTCCAATTTTTATTTGCTTTTATCTCTAAGACTGCTATTTAATCACCTTGCAAACTGCTTCTACCTGATGGTATTGGAATATGATTTTAGTATAAGGACTGTTTGAATGCTTGGCTTCTGAGTGATCCAATATATCCATATCCAATATCCAAAATACAGCTAGGTCCATATTAGTACAAATAATGAATCTTGTGAAGTGACTGCATCATTTAAATTTACACTGCATATTGGGCTGGATCCAGTTACCATATCTTACATATTATTATAATGTCATATAGTGTTCATTCAAAAACTACTACTACTTTTTGGAATATCTTACTTGGATTAATTAGAATCTGGCTATAAACTAGCTAACCCATCTCTCACCACAAAGAATAAAAGAATTTTATGTGAAACTGTAAGCTTCTGTTATGTATGGATTGTTTAACAAAATGAATATTAAATTTGAAAAGGTAGTAAACAGACTGGGTGTGGCAGCCCAGGACTCTCTTAACAAACAGAGATTAGAGGATTTCAAACTCTAGAATTCTGAGCAGCAGTGAGTTAAAATGGTCCGGTGTCAGCATTAAGTTTGGCATCAAAATGTTAATTGATCTGTGTGTAAAAAAAAAAAAAAAAAAAAAGTGATGGCTCTGATTTTTTTTTTTTACAGGTTCATTAAGCTGATAGGTCAGAAGAATGAAAGTATACTTAGATTTCAACAAAGCATTTGACAGTTGACTCAAGAAAAAGTCAACTAGCTCAGGTCAGAAACCCAGCAGATCAAAAAGTCTGATCTGAATGGGCCCAATCCTATGCAGATATTTCAGTATCATGAACATATGGATAATTCTCAGACCTGCTTGATTATCCCTAATATCTGTCCAGGCCTCCAAACTCACATCTCTATCTGTTAGACATCTTTAACTGGATGTCTCAGAGATATCTTAAACTGAGAAATTGTTAAAACTGAAATTATCATCTTCTCTTCCCAGTCTCCACTTCCAATCATCTTTTTACAGTTTAGGACACTAAACTATCCTCGGACTCAGCACATTTACAATGTCATCCTCAATTCCTTACTCTCCCCTCCCCCAACTCCTATCCAGTCAGTTGTCAAATCCTTTTGTTTCTACCTTATTAATCTCTGGTAAATGTCCCCTTCTCAATTCTGATACTATAATCACTTTTTAGTGGGATGTCACTAACCTCACTCCTGAACAGTTGCCCTGCCCCCTTATTTTCCAAAGAAACTCTGAGACCCAAAAAGTTCAAGTCTTCTGGAGACAGGATTTGAAGCCAGGTCCTCTGACTCCAGACTCTGCTTTCTTTCCATTCTATCATGCTACCTCCCTCATCATGTGATATTCAACATTCATAAATAATTAAGGCATAGAACACTTGCTTAAATCAAATTTTCAATGAACCCCAAGCTGAGAGACAGATAGAGACAAAAAGACAAAGAAAGACAGAGACAGAGATAATAAAATACATTGGCAAGATCAAATAAAAAAGATATCAAGTTAGAAGATGGGGCAAATCTAAAAGTATAAAATTTTCTGTGGATAAATATAAAATCCTACATTTTGGTTTAAAAAAATCATCTGTATAAGTACAGAATGAAGCCACCAGTTTCTATTAACAACAACAACAACAACAACAACAACAACTAGGGGCTTTAGGGGATTACAGGCTCAGTATGAGAAAGTATAATATGGCAGCCAAAAATCTTAGTTCAATCCTAGACTATATAAAGAAAGAAAAAATAAGGGCTAAGGATGTTTGAATCCATAGACTACCTTAATAAAAATCACATTCACATTGTATTTTGTACTTTACCCATAACTACGAACATGGTTTCATTTGATTTTCTAACTACCCCATAAAGTATATAATACACATATTTTTATACCCATTTTATAGATGAGACTTGAAAATGTTAAAGGATTTGATAAAATGAGGTATTGGACTTACCTATTATGTCAGCTACCTGAATTTTTATCACTTAACCCCTATAATTGAATGAAGGGATTTTTGAAAACATGTAATCAACCCCATCTTTTCCTTTGGCAGATGAGTAAAGGCACATAAAAAATGAAGTGATTTGTCAAGTTCATATACCTAGTAAATGTTGTCTTAATATTAGTAGACTTTTTATTCACTGTAATAGAGAGGTGACTTGAATTCTGTCTTCCTCCCTCCTCCATTGATGTAACCATGAAAAGTAAAGGGATAGTATTCATGTTAAAATACACATCTATATTTCATACATTTACTGTGTGAAAAGTTTTCTTCTTTTTTTTTGAGGTTGGGTCACACAGCTAGGAAGTGTTAAGTGTCTGAGTCCACATTTGAACTCGGGTCCTCCTGAATTCAAGGCTGGTGCTCTATCCACTGCGCCACCTAGCTGCCCCTATGAAAAGTTTTCTTAATTGAATTGGAAATTTTTCTCTGCCAATGGCAGAGAAAAAATAAGCCATGTCCTTCATGGTCTTTAGAAAACAGACCTGTCAGTCCTGAGATAATTTGATTGTTCAACATTTCAGTCCAAGGTGTTAAAAAACATGCAGGGAGCAGCTTTATGACTGTGACCCCTGTACCTCTACCAAGCTTTAGCCATCTATTACTCAACCAAGAGGAGACATTGTACTCAGCTGGGAGCAAGTCAGAGAATAGGTCAATGTAATGCAGAAAGTAGAGGCACACATTCACCAAATACCTCAATACAGGCAGAATTTAAGGCAGGGAGCAGTTACATGGAACTAGTCCTCTGGCAGCATAGAAGAGAGCTATGAATTCAAAGTTTTAGAGGAGCCTTCTGCTAGTAGGTAGCAATGTGAAGACCATCTGAGATGGAAAAATCAGTAGGCATGAGGTGCTTTGTATAGACAGACATATGTTCCCTTTTGTTTTACTATCATTTTACTCTTGTAAAATTTATGCCTCCTTTCTCATGAATTTTGTGTTTATCAGTGGAAGAGAGAATCCACAAGTTTATGACAGGAAGGTTTTACTGCTTTTGTTATATCTTAATAAATACCTTTTGTTTGAACTGATTGAATCTAGCTGACTTCAGTGTAAACCTCCAAGTAAGGCTTGACTGTGGACCTTCAGAGTACACATAGAACCTCAAGGTAGTAACTGCCCAATGGGGGCTCCAATTCATTAGAATAAGTGGAAATTGAGGGAGAAGAAGTTTCTCACAGTGGGTACAACATTAGGAATGTTTAAGGCGACAGCACAGGAAAATACTATTGGTTAACATCTATAAAGGGGTAATTTTGCATTAAGTATTTTTTTAATGCCTAAAAAGGGAGATATAGGTCATCGAGCAGTGCATGAAGACTTTGTCTTTGGATTGTGATAACTCGATAGTTGGTTAGACATAGAATCAGTAAGAAGAACCTTAAGGTTTTTATTTTCCCTGGGATGAAGAGGAAAAACCCAGTCAGAATATAAAATTGATCAGAAGATTGTGATCAACCTAGTAGGTTTGGATTCCCTTAGGAAGCTCATAAGTGGCAAGGTGAACCAGAAAGGAGGAGGAACTAGAATTCATCAGTATTTTCATCAGCGGTAAATGTGCCCTTTTCAAATAACTAATATTGAATTCATGTATTATGAGTGGCTCTGATATGTTCACATATTTACCTATATTCTATTTTGTTTGTGAAATGAGTCATTTTTATGAAGAATATTTTACTGTTCCTAAAAACAGAAATCAATGTAAAAGAAATAATTTTTTTTAAAAAATGAACAAATTAGGAACCTTGTGAAAGAGGCCATGGAACTCTTTAAGAGCTGTACATGGCCCTAAAGGAGGATGATAGTGTGCCTTTAGGGTGCTCAAGAAACCCCAAAGAATTTATTTGTTCATTGTTGATATGCATCCAAACAGCACAATTTATGTCAGACTAATAGTTAATAATGCTCACTTTGGGGAAACCTGGCTTACTCTGTCTGTCTAAATCTGTCTCTCTCTGTCTCTAACTCTGTGTATCTGTCTCTCTGCATTTCTAATTGTCTCTTTCTAAAAGCTTTCTCTAGATTATGTTTTGTACACCCAGCAAAAGATTCTGGACAGTATCCTCTGCCTCTTTCTCCACCACTGTTCTCCAGAGTTTCTGGGTCAGTTGTTCCAAGTCTCACCCCAGCGCATATGGACTGGCAGCCAGTCCTTCTACATGAATAATTCAGGAAGGTTTGTTGGGTTCTTTCCCCAGGATTCTGAGTCAAGGCTTCCAAGGTCTATTCCCGAGTATTGTGTTGTTTGGGGCAGGTTTAATTTTCGTACTTTCCTTTTTTCTTTCAGAAACCCAGGTAAGGGGAGTCATAAGGAAGCTGGAAAAAGGAAACAAATGGAGGATGAAAGTAACCTGTTCTGTGATGAGCTAGAGTGCTTGAAATCACCCCAGCAGGGAGTATTCAGTTATGTCAGTCATGGATAACAGGGACCTTTTCATAGTTACCTTGAGATCACTTTTCTCCATCACTGGAATGCAGATAGAATGCAAGATCTAGAAATTAATGCAAGGTCCAGAAACATCAGTCCACAAACATTTAGTAAATATTCATTATGTACCAAGTATAAAACTGAGTCTTTTCCCCTAAGAAATTTATAGTCTAGTTAACAGCAGCTAAGACACAAACACATAAAGATGCCACAGGGCAACCACTTTCCTGGCTCACCTTTCTAGATCTGTGTCATGAATACCTTGGGAAGATGCATGTGAAATATCGAGATCTTGAACTATTGCTCAAGAAACTTACTCAGAAAAATTGCACACAATTTAATTTTGAAGTAGCAAAGTTAGAAAGAGAACCTTAGACTTACTTAGATTACTGTGTTATACCTGAAACCACAGTGCACGTTTGTTGGCAGAAAGGGCTCCTCAGAGGTGGCCAGCTTGACTTAGCTAAAGATTACTTATGGCCCAGTGATCAGAAGGAAGATGGCAGAGTAACTTGAATCTCTTCATCTGCCTCAGCCCGTGGCTATCAAGGGCAGCCTATGGACCAGGTTTAGTATATCTTTTGTCGGACATTTGTTTTCAGACTTATTGCATAGTACTCCCTTTCACTGTCGTTTCTTTATCTCGGTTGATAAACGATAGGCTGTCCCCTATAACTGTTCCTCTTAGAATTCCTAACTTCCACCAAGAAACTTCAATATGCAACTCAAACTCCCTCTTCCATATGATCTTTCTTGATCTTGCTGCTAGTGCCACCTCTAGGCACCAATATTTATTTTGTATATACCTCTATTTATATGTATGTTGTTTGTATGAATATGTACTATATAAAACATATTGATGTATTTATGAATATGTTATATAAATGTATG
Organism: Sminthopsis crassicaudata; assembly: GCF_048593235.1. Lineage (NCBI taxonomy): Eukaryota > Metazoa > Chordata > Mammalia > Dasyuromorphia > Dasyuridae > Sminthopsis > Sminthopsis crassicaudata. The sequence continues at coordinate 374,555,334 of NC_133617.1, read as the reverse complement.
TATAGCTAGAATTTATATGGTGCTTCAAGGCTTGCAAAGCATTTTATATATGAAATACACATATATAAGTGTGTGTGATGGATGCTATTATTATCCCTATCTTACAGATGAAATTGAGAGGTTTTAAATAACTAGCCCAGGGTTATAAAATTAGCATTTGAGGCAGGATTTGAATTCAAGTCTTTTTCCCTCAAGAGAATATAAACTCCTTCAGGTTTCATTTTTGTCCCAGCACCTACCCTAGTCCCTAATATGTACTTGATAAGTACTTATTGAATTTAATTGAAAGAGCCATTTCAAAAATCCAGGTAAGCAAGGCTCAGGCTGTAGGGTCACAGATGACCCATACAAATCCTCTGTGCTTAGCACCTCCCTGAGTCCAGCAATCAAAACTTGGGAGCCTAAGGCTTCTGAGACTGTAATTGGGACCACCCTTACCAGCAGTCAGCTGCCTGTGGGGGATGACTTTTACTGAATTTAGGAGGAGGGACTTCTGGAGGACCTCGAGCAGATCCTTCTTTCTTCTAAAAAATATTTTCCTCCCTAAAACTTCACCATTAGAGATTACTAATTCCTTTGGGTCTTGAAAGGCTTGAGTTCTGGTGAAAATGCAAATACATCTGGAAGAGAAAATCTTTTAATGGACTAAGGCTTGCAGCCAATTGCAAGTGAGGCCTTGAAAGAATGAGATCTGAAAAGGGAAGCAATAGTGATGTACTTCCCACCAAAGGACATGAAACTTTGGGTTCAAATTTAAGTTCTGCCACTTTCTATCTTTGTGACTTTAAACTAGATACTTGCCTTCTCTTTACCTGCTTCCTCATGTATAAAATAAGAGGGTTCTATTAGTTTTAGATAGCATCTTAGTTCTCTTATAGATCAAAATCTATGATCCTGTATTACTAAATAATTTATTAAGATCCCACCCTTTATTCATTTAGAGATGAAAGAGCTTTGAGTGATTCTTTTAAACCATTCCAGATGCTTAGGAGTAGAGTTACCTCTAAGTAAAATAGTGACTTTGACAAGAATTTGTCAGCCAGCATCCACTGCCCTCATACTTTTCTCTAACTGTTTATGGATCTATGCTCCTATCAGTCAATGCTGAAGAATGATTTTTCTTCAAAGATGCTGTGGATACCTTTTTCTTAAAGCCACTCAGACTTTTCTAAATTAAGAAAGAAGAATGCAAGGGGATAGGGTAGAGGGAGAGAATAAGGGAGGGACTTTTAGAGGGGACAGCAAGTTAAGAAATAGGAGGCAACTTTTTGTAGTGACCAGAAACTGGAAACTGAGTGGATGCCCATCAATTGGAGAATGGCTGAATAAATTGTGGCATATGAATATTATGGAATATTATTGTTCTGTATGAAATGATCAGAAGGATGGTTTTAGAAAGGCCTGGAAAGACTTACATGAACTGCTGCTGAGTGAAATAAACAGACCCAGGAGATCATTATATACTTCAACAACAATACTATATGATGATCAATTCTGATGGATGTGGCCCTCTCCAACAATGAGATGTTTCCTGTAATAGATGCAATGGCTAGTACCAAAATTTGAGTTGAATTAGTCCTAAATCATCTTCTCTGATTATGGAAAGACAGATTCAACAGCTTGTCTGACCATTTCAGAGATGCTTTTCTCTTTTTCTGGAGTTGAGCAGTGATAAAACATCTTAATTACTCATCAGCTGGAAGGGCTCAGGGAAGGATGGAGAGGATGCAGTGAGAAAGAGCAAAATAGGATGGCCCTGCAGAAATTTCCATTTAAAAATGGGTGCTTATTTGGAACTATGCCCCAAAAGTTATCAAACTGTGCATACCCTTTAATCCAGCATTTCTGCTATTGGGCTTATATCCCAAAGAAATACTGAGGAGAGGAAAGGGACCTGTATGTACCAAAATGTCTGTGGCAGCTCTTTTTGTTGTAGCTAGAAACTGGAAGATGAATGGATGTCCATCAATTGGAGAATGGTTGGGTAAATTATGGTATATAAAGGTTATGGAATATTACTGCTCTGTGAGAAATGACCAGCAGGAGGAATACAGAGAGGCTTGGAGAGACTTACATCAACTGATGCTGAGTGAAATGAATAGAACCAGAAGATCGCTGTACACTTCAATGTTGTATGAAGATGTATTCTGATGGAAGTGGATATCTTCAACATAAAGATGATCCAACTCACTTCCAGTTGACCAATGATGGACAGAAACAACTACACCCAGAGAAGGAACACTGGGAAGTGAATGTAAATTGTTAGCACTACTGTCTATCTACCCAGGTTACTTATACCTTTGGAATGTGATACTTAATGTGCAACAAGAAAATGGTATTTACACACATATATTGTATCTAGGTTATATTGTAACACATGTAAAATGTATGGGATTGCCTGTCATCAAGGGGAGGGAATAGAGGGAGGGAGGGGAAAATCTGGAAAAATGAATACAAGGGATAATGTTATTTTAAAAATTACTCATGCATATATACTGTCAAAAAATTTATAAATAAAATTTTTTAAAAATTTAATAAAAAAAAATGGGTGCTCCTGGTCCATGGGGCATAACAATTTTGATATTACAGCAACTAGGCCATCATTTTTTACCTTTGGCTTTTTCCCCATCCCCCTGCAGGAAAAGCTCACTTTTAAATTCAGCATTTGTGACAATTCAGGCAGGGAATGAATTGAATTCTATCTTTGGAGAAAGGACTAGCTGTGTAAATAAATAAAGAGCATAACCAGTTTTGCTGAGGGAATATTTAGCTTACTAATTCATTTTAAATTTTTAGCTTAATAATGCAAAATGTACTAAGTGATTGCTGTGCAGACCTCTATTCTAGAACTTGAGCAAGGTAAAACTTTTAGATGAGTCAGAGGCTCTGTCCACAGGAAGCTTGTGGTATAGCAGATGAATATAACACATATACAGATTACTATGGAAGGATACCAGATAATTGTATGCTAGGTGGAATGAAGTATAAAAGGATCAGTAATTTTGTCCCTAGAAGATATGTACAATAAAGGCAGGAATGTGAAGCAAAGTGTTGCCTGCCTCATAACAATGTTTTCCCCTTTGCTCCTAGTTTCTTTTGTATGCCAATTAAAAGTGCTTTTTAGGAGCCCCTACATAGGTCTTTTTTTGCAGGAGGAGTGGAAACTTGGTTCCTGAAATGAACTTTATGGATATGGATTTCACAATCAGAGACTATCAGTTCAAAGGAATCTTACAAAGGAAGTTATATAGTTGTCTGACACCAAATCTCTGTCAGGAAAAATGTAGTCAGAATAAACTTAACCTATCTGCCTTTCTAAGTGATGGCTCATAGCTTTCCTTTATGCACTAAAAGAACTTTACTAGGTCCTTACCAGTCTTTCTAGAAAACCCATTCCCAGCATATAACAGCAGGAAACAATAGCAGATAACAACAGATAGCAGACTGGTAACCTCAAGAACATCAGACATGTCCATCAGAAATAAGAGAGCAGGGAGTTAATGTTCCCAGAAGAAAGTGGTATGATGACATTGCTAAAGGCATCAGTAGCTCTGCAGCACAAGTTATGAGTTGCCCCAGACATGAATACATCCTGGCTATATATGTCTCTATGTGGGTACCCTTGCTCTGTATATATGTGCCTTCAAGCATATTCCTAATCATATTTTTTAGATGTTTGTGCCCTCTGTGTATTCCTTTGTCATAAATGTGTTCCTTTACCTGATTAGTCTTTCGTCATTCCCTGTTTTCCTGTGTGTTACAACTCTACCACTACTTTTCATCCTTATTGTGACTTGTGATGCTGCCATGCCACCCTCCCACCTCAATTCTTCCCCAGGCCATCACCCTTTTCTCTCCTTTTCCCAAAGTGAGCCTTTGTGGAACCAATTCAGTTCTGTACTGTATTGTTCTCTCAAGTCCCATGTCCTCTTATCCTGTTTTGAATCAACACCCTGCCAAAGTCCCAGCCTTGAATTACTCTCATTACCCTATGTATTTCCTCCTATCCATAGGCTGCTAAGTAAAGATGAAGAAAATCACAAAATGTCTGAATGGGTCCACTACAAATTTGTGTTATATAATCTCAGCTGGACTCTCACTATTATAAAACTATCTTGTTATTTTTCCTTAATTCATTAAAAAAAAAAAATTCTACTCACTACAGCAGCTTTTTCTTTAATATATATGTATCATATATATTTATTTTTAATTTTATTTTTAGTTTAAATTCTCTCAGCCCCCTCCATTCACCCATTGAGAAGACAAGAAATATAATACCCATTTATACATATGAAGTCATGTAAAACATATTTCCACATTAGCCAATTTTGTTGGGAGTGGGAGAGAAAGGAAGAAAACTAAAGAGAAAAAAATAGGCTTCAATCTGTACTCTGAGTCTATCATTTCTCTAACTAGAAGTGAGTAGCATTTTTTTTATCATTAGTCCATTGAAACTGTTATAGGTCTTTGTACTAGAATTGCTAGGTCTTTTGCAACTGATTATCATCACAAGGTTACTGTTATTGTGTAAAGTGTTCTCCTAATTCTGCTCACTTCACTTTGTATCAGTTCATTGCAGTCTTCATAGTTTTTTTCTGAAACCTTTCCCTTGTCATTTCTTACAACACAAGAATGTTTCATCACAATCACTTGTTCAACCATTTTCCAACTGAGGAGTTGGATTTTTTCCCCTATTTTCTGATTTTTTGTCACCACAAATAGAGCTGCTATAAATATTGTACATATGGATCCCTTTTCTCTTTCTTTGATTTCCATGGAGTATAGACTTAGTTACAGTTCTGCTACCTCAAAGTCTGTGTATACACAGACTGAGGCAGACAGACAGAGGTTAATTGGTTTGCCAAAGGTGATATGCCTAGAATCCTAATCATTAGTATTTATGTGGTAATTTAGACTTTGCAAAGCACTTTACATACATTAACTTCACCACAAATCTGTGAAGTGGTTCCCATTATCTCAACATTTGGAGCATAGGTAAGTTATTTTCCATTTCACCTATAAAACTAAGGAAAAGAAGAGTCTCCCTAGAGCAAGTATTTAAATGATTTTGAGAAAACTCCCCTCAGCATTTCTTCCAAGTGAAAGCTTTCACAATCTTACAGCTGAAGAACTACTAAAACATGATCCTTTAAGTAAAGTGCCACAAATTTTTTAATTAAATAAATGAGTGGGATAAGAAGCATTGAAATGCTTGATAATCCTCTCCATTTCTTTAATTAGTCTTATCTATCTCTATCTCCCATGGCAAGAATGTAAATTCTCCATTTCACAGATGAATAAAGTGAGGCCCAGAGAGATGAAATCACAGCAGACATCCTGTGAGTCAGTGGAAGAGCCTGCCTCTGGCTATCTATCAAACAGCCACCTGGGTTCTTCTTTAGCTTATTAACATCCACATTCCAGTTCAAAGTCACTGGTATTTGTGCAGCCAAATCTATCAGGTGCTTTTGGCCTAGGGCAGAGAACGTAACTTTAAGGAAGTAAGTTCTAGTATAGTCAGGTCCCCATGGTTTTTAATCAAGAACCATATAATCAAGTAGGAAATAGTTTACCTGGGCTGCAAACAAATGTTAACTCAGCATGCCCTAAAGCCATCATATCCCTTCAAGTCAGAGATCTATGGAAAGAATTATTTGCCTTCTACAAGGACCTGTATGACCTTGATCAGGCTGTCTCCAATACTTCATATACATGCGATTTCTGTCATACTTTGTTTTGTCAAGAATACCAGCTGTGGATCTTGCCAGGTTATCTGTTAGAAATCATAGAATCTAAGTATTGGAAAGGATCTTGGGCCATCTAACTAAATTTCTTTTATTTCTCTCGTCGTTCTGGAGAAAAAAATCCATTCCCTTTTACCAGCTTGCAGGAATTGGTTTTAGCTCACTCCGGACACCTCTAGTTCTGGACACCTCTAGTCCTGAATTGTCCATTTTACAAATAGGTATCATAGTGCATGAGGGTTTTGTCTCATTTCCACTGTTGGAAAAGACCTGAAAACAAATGCTTAATCATATGGAGAACAAGAACACAGAAAATATATATTTAGTGACTTACAGGAAGGGAGTTGTGTGACCCTGACAACTTATGGGTGCTACTGGCAGCTCTCTGTATGTTATAAAAGTTGTCAACCTTCATTGGTAGAGGGAATTTCCTCCTCGGGAATTCCCTGTGCCAATGAAATCATAAGCCCAGTCCCTATCTCAGTGGGAATCAAGATGTGTCTGGCCTCGTTTAGTCACCTACTTTCTCAACCTTCAATTGCAGGAAATTCTTTCTTCCGTCCAACCTGAATTTTTTATACTCCCTTCTCTTGAGGTCTTACACTTTTCTAACCAGAAATGACCTTAGATATCACAGAATCTAAGAGTTATAAAGGACAAAGAGTTATCTAACTTATTCTTATATTTGACTAAAAAGCCCTTCTATGATTTTTTTTTTCATTGTTGTTCAGTTGTTTCAATCATGCCTGTCTGTTCATGACCTATTTAGGGTTTTCTTGGCAAAAGATGCTGGACTGGTTTGCCATTTCCTTCTCCAACTCATTTTACAGATGAGGAAACTGAGGCAAACAGGATTAGGTGACTTGCCCAAGCTCACATACATCATGGAGAAGGAATTGGGCAGTATGATGGATAGAGGGCAAATCCTGAGGTCAAGGAGTCTTTGATTCAAAATCTACCCATGATACATGGAAACTATTTGACCATGGACTTGTCACAACCTCTAGATATACCAGGAAACTTGCTAAAATAAATGACAGAAAAACTCCACCCAAAGCTTACTACACTGATGAAATCTTAGAATTCAATTTTTTCAAATGTTAAGAAGATTTTATTTAACTTCAACTTAAATCTGTGTCTCTACAACTATTACCTGTTGTTCCTATATCTCCCTCTGAGGTTAATGAAAATGAGTTTAATTCTTTTCCCTCAAGAAATTCTTTGAAGAAAAGGATTGTTGTGTTTTGGTCTCTGTGTCCCCAGAGCCCATCCCACTGCCTTTTATTTGTCTATTTACTTTTTTTGCTCATTATAGACACATAAATATTATTATATTGAGTTCCTTCTGACAACCTTTCAAATGGAGAAAGAAAGGAAGGAAGGGAAGGAGGGAGGAAGAAAGGAAGAGAGGAAAGAGAATAATGATAGCACTTACCTCATAGCATTATTTTGAGGATCAAAAAAGATGATGCATATAAAGTACTTTATAAATCTTAAAGGGCCACATGCTATAACTTATCAGTTCATTTTTAGTTCAAGTCCCTCACTTTATAAGGTAAAGGAAACTGAAAAAGTGACTTGGCCAAGATCACACAGATAAGAAGCAGAATCAGACTTTGAATGCAGGATTTTTTATTCCAAATCGAGTGCTATTTCAACTCAATGAAAACTGCCTCCTCACACCACAGCTACTTTTTAAAACATTTTAATAATAGCTTTTTTAATCTTCAAAATACATGCAAAAATAGTTTTCATCATTCACCCTTGCAAAACCTTGTGTTCCAAATTTTTCTTTCTTCCTCCTTCCCATTCCCCTCCCCTAGAGAGCAAATAATCCAATATAGGTTAAACATGTGCAATTCTTCTAAACATATGTCCACCTTTATGCTGAACAAGAAAGATCAGATCAAAAAGAGAAAAATGAGAAAGAAAAAGAAAAGCAAGCAAACAACAACAAAAAAAGATGAAAATACTATATTGTGATCCATATTCAGTTCCCACACTCCTCCCTCTGAATGGAGAGGGCTCTCTTCCTCACAAGTCTATTAGAATTGGCCTGAATCACTTTTTTGTTGAAAAAACCCAAATCCATCAGATTTGATCACTACATAATCTTCTTGTTTCAGTATACAGTGTTGTACTGGTTCTTTTCATTTCATTTAGCATTAGTTCATGTAAGTCTCTCCAGGCCTTTCTGACATCATCCTGCTGATCATTTCTTATAGAACAATAATAATCCATTCATATACCATAACTTATTCACCATTCCCCATGGGCATCCATGTTCCTTGCTTCTATAAAAAGGGCTGCTACAAATATTTTTACACATATGCATTGTTTTCCCTTTACTATGATCTCTTTGGGATACAGACCTAGCAGAGATACTGCTGGACCAAAGGGTATGCACAGTTTGATAGCCCTCTGGGGATATTTCCAAATTGCTGGCCAAGAATGTTTGGATCAGTTCACAACTCCAACAACCATGTATTAGTGTCCCAGTTTTCCCACATCCCCTCCAACATTTATCTTTTCCTGTCACCTTAGCCAATTTGAGAAGTATGTAGCACACATCACAGCTTCTAATGACCTATTCATTACTCTTCATGATCTTTTCCATGTTCATTGTAGACAAGAGACTCTTTGTCTGGGATGGGAAACCTGCAGCACAGGAGTCAGAACTGATCTTCCTGTTGATGTTTAGATGTTGATCTTATATAATCCTCCAATTTTGACAACATGGACTATTCCCTTCTAAAATAAAGTTATAAGAAGAATTACCACTTAATCAACAATTCAAATGGCTACATATAATAGGGGATGAGGAACCAGAGACTTATGCCTAGATCATTTTAATAATTTAGTAGATACTAAGAGCTAATATGTGCTTTCCAGTGTCCTAAGTGCTTGGGTATACCAAAAGAGATGAAAGACAGTCCCTGTCCTTGAGGAGCTTACAGTCTAATGGGAGATAAGGTACATAAATGTACCTCTTTTCGCATTTCTGTTTCTGTCCTCCTCTCTGATTCCTTTAAGATGCTCTCTAATCCAAATCTTTTTTTTTGCTTTGTATTTATCTTTTTTCCTTCATTCCTTCTGATCTATATTTTATTTTCCTTATAGTTTTCTATTCTCCACACCTTTTCTCTCTCTACCACTTTATTAATTAGTGATAATTTGTACTTAAATTATATTAGAGCATCTCATTTTATAGATGAGGAAACTGAATCCTAGTGAGATGAGGGGACTTCCTGCCAGTCAAGTAAACAATCAATGGCAGCATTAGCATTAAGGAAACAGAACCATGGGAACTCAGTTTAAAATCCAGGATTTCTTACTCCTAATCTTATATTCCTTTCATTACATCATACTACTTCCTGACTTTTTGAATGAAACTCAACAATATTCAATATTGATGAACTAGCCTGAATCATCTCATTGTTGAAAAGAGCCACATCCATCAGAATTGGTAATTGACCTTGTTAAAGGCTTCAGAGAAAATAAGAAGGATGAGGATTGAGGAAAGGTTATTAGATTTAGGGAATTAAGAGATCATTGCTTACGAGGTGGGGAAAGATCATTTGGAAAAAATGAAAAAAAAATCATTATTGTTGAATGAGGAGGTTAGGGGCTGGACTTTGTAAGTAAAAGAATGAGAGGAAGAAAGTGGAAGAATTTATTTCAGACAGTCTTTTCAAGAAGTTTAGCTTCAAAATGAAGGAAAAGATGGGATAATAGCTAGAAGGGGATAGACAGAGCAAATGAGAGTTTTTTGAGAATGGGGGAGACATGAGTGCATTTGTAGGTAGGAGGGAAGCAATCAGTAGAAGAAATAATTAAAAATTAGAGCATGGGGGTGACAGAGGAGATATTTTCCTGCAGAAGATGGAATGGACTGAGATCTCTTGTGCTTGGCAAGGAGAAGCACCATTTCTTCTTGTGAGAGGTATAAAAGAGATTATGGTTGGGGGACATCTGAGTAATATGAGATGGGGGAGTAGAAGAGAGAATGCTTGGTGAAATGTACTCAGTTTTTTCAGTAAAATGAGAGTCGGGGTTCTCATTGACATAAGGCAGTTCCCCTCCTCTGGACAATCCAATTTATAAATTCCTTTTTCAAATTATGGAGTCCAAAACCAAATACTACAAGACTGATGAAGACAGAGTTCTTTAGACTATTATTTGCCTATTCTTGAAAGCTATACTTTTTTTCCTGAGGTAATTAGGGCTGTGACTTGCCTAGGGTCACACAGCTAGGAAGTATTAAGTATCTGAGACCAGATTCGAAATCTGGTCCTCCAGACTTCAGGGCTGGTGCTCTATCCACTGCTACCTAGTTGCCCCGAGCTATACTTTCTTAATGCAGTTCAAGGTTACATTGGATTTTTTTTTTTTCATCACATTGACCTGGCAGTCCACTAAAATCCTAAAATCATTTTTTCAAAACTATTGCTGCCTGTGTGTATATGCATAAATACTTGGGAAGTTGCCTTTTCATATTGAAGTACAAGAATTTAATAAAAATAACAGTTAACTTTTGTAACATTATGACTACTATGTTCCATGTATATACTAAACATAAAGCTGTTCAGCATGTTATCTAAGTAATGATGATAATAATGATAGCAGCTAATATTTATATAGGGCCTATTATATGCCAGGCACTGTGCTAAGTGGGTGCTGTTTTATCCCCATTTTACTTATGAGGAAAATGAGGCAGAAATTAAATGACTTTCCCAGAATCACAGCACTAGTAAGTGTCTAAGACCACATTTGAATTTAGGTCTTTCTAATCACAGATAAAGTGCTCTATCTGCTTTATTCCCTAACTGTTTGGAGCTAAGTTTTTTGTTGTTTTTTTTTTTTTTTCTCTTTAGAATATCATTTTATTAGATTCAACCCAGTGTTCTAGATTGCCAAGATCTTTTGGAATATGACTCTGTGATATACCATATTAGCTGTCCTTCCCATCTTCATATCCTCTACAAAACTGATGAGTATATGCTTTCTAAGTCACTGATAAAAAAGTAAAATACCATGGAGCCATATACATTCCTTGGGCATTCCACTTCAAGGTTGATACTGAGCTATTAGCAACAACTATTCTTTTAATCCAGCCATCCAAACAATTAGGAATCTATGTAACTATCATCATCTAATCCGTATTTTTACATCTTTTCCATGAGAATAATATGAGGTATTTATTTTTTAAGAAAAACTTTGCTAAAATCTAGATAAATAATATCTACAGAATTCCACTCATCCACTAATTTAATAATCCCGTTAAGAAATAAAATTATTTTTTTTGGTATGATTTGTTTTTGGTGAATCCATGTTAATTCACTGTAATCACACCTTTCTAGATATCTGTCAACTGGGGCAACTAGGTGGCGCAGTGGATAGAGCACCAGCTCTGAAGTCAGGAGGACCTGAATTCAAATCTAGCCTCAGACACTTAACACTTCTTAGCTGTGTGACCCTGGGGAAGTTACTTAACTCTAATTGCCTCAGGAAAAAATATATATATATATATTTGCCAATCACATCTTTAATGATGCATTCTAGAATTTACCCAGGAATCTAAGTAAGTTTGTTTGCCTCTATATATGTAATGGAATGTTATTGCATTTTTAAAAATTAAGGAATTGCAAAATCTAATGGTTTTGTAATCCTAGTCTCTCTTCTGGTTCTTCTCCTTTATGTTCAACTACTCCCCAAGCTCCTTTGCCAGCTCTTCATCCTTGTCACATCCACCAGCATGGGTGTGTCCCACTCTATCCTGTGTTAGTTGGTGATCAGTGCCCATAGATTCAAGGACCATCTCCATATACATGATTCTCTGTTGATTATATCAGCCTCATCTTCTCCGAGGGCTTCTGCCTCTTTGACATCTTGAATAGCATGTCCTGTAGTTTGAGGTCAGACTCAACATAACTAGTTACCTTTCTTTCCAAACCATTCCTTATTAGTGCCAAGGCTGCCACCAGCTTCACATCATCCAGGCTCACAAGTTTGTCGTTATCCTCTGCTCTCCATTCTCACTCTCTCTTCATATGACATGTTCCTAAATCTTCTCATTTTTTAGCTTTACAAAATCTTCCCTTTTTTCATTCATGCAGCTTACACCCTAGTTTAAGCTCTTATAACCTCTTACCCACATTATTTAAGTAGTCTTCTAACAAGTCTTCTCTTTATAATCTATTTCCTATTTTAATGCTAAATATTAGTTTGAGGTCTACATCTCTCTCACACACACACACACACACACACACACTGAGCTCCAGTGGTTCCCACTACCTCCAGAAACTTACTATGTGACTCTGGGCAAGTCACTTAACCCTGTTTATCTCAGTTTCCTCATCTGCAAAAGGAGCTTGAGAAGGAAATGGCAAAGCATTCCAGTATTTCTGCCAAGACCACCCCAAATGGGGTCATGAAGAGTTGAACACAACTGAAAAATGCCTGAACAATTACCCTCCAGGATCAACTATAAGCTCTAGCATTTAAACTCTCCAAAATCTGGTATCTTCCCACTGTCCTAGTCTTTTCATGCTTTGTAGCCAAAGTGGCACCTTGCTATTCCTTGAACAAGATCTTGCAACTATTATCTCCATGCTTTCTCACTGGCTTTCCCCAATGCCTGGAATTTCTTCATCATCACCTCTAAATTTTCCTGCATTTCTTCAAGACTCAGCTCAAATCCCACTCTCTTCAAGAGGCCTTTTCCACTCCTCCCAGCTGATTAATATTGCCTTCCCAGAAAATTTCTCTTTTCTTATTTTTCTTCTATTCTCTGTCTCTGTCTCTCTCTCTTCCTTCTTCCTTCCCTCCTTCTCCATCTTTTATATACCTAGTAATTTACATACTGTTTCCCTCATTAGAAAAAAAAAAAGTTTCTTAAAGACACTGTTTTTGCTTTTCTTTGAAAAGTTATCATAGTTCCTGGAACTTAATAAATGCTTCTTTACTGACTGATGATTGTATAAACTTTTGAAGAATGCAGTTATAAGAACCAGAACTATATAATGACTACAATAATGTAAGCTGAAAATTATACTGACAGTTGCCAAAAGCTTATTGATTATCATTTTTAGCTTGGCGTGAGAGAACAGTTATTATATTTTCCTTCTCTTATTAGAGATGTGAAAACTACAGGCATAGTAATCATCAAAGTAGTTGCTGCACGGATTAATTTTGCATAATTTTTTTTCTCCTTTGTTACATGGCAGGATTCAATGTGGGAGGTGGGGAAAGGAATGATTTGGACATATACTTGGAAATGGTATTGATATAAAAACAAAAGGCATCAAAAACTTTTTTTGAAATAAAGAAAAAAATCAGAATAAATTATTTTTATTTGTATGGTCATCTACTGTTCAATTAGATTTTCTCTTGGTCAGTAGCTTTCACTAGAAAAACCATTGCTTATTCTTGTTCCAGTTCATGATCTTTAGAAGTCTAGTCCTGTTTTGGGAATAAACTAACCAAATGCCTTTAGATACTTTCCCCCATCTGGCCCTTATTCATATGTAAAGTAAAAGAGCTAAGTGTAACTAGAATTAAGGTAACTTCCCATTCTGACATTTTGAGATTCTTCCTAAAATGGTAACAATGCATGGACAACTCCAATTGTTTTGCCCTTGGAGATTGTTTTAAAACAAAAATTGTTTTTTACACAGCTTTTTTTTTTTTTTTTTTTTTTTTTTTTTTTTTTTTTTGCTGAGGCAATTGGGTTAAGTGACTTGCCCAGGGTCACACGGCTAGAAAGTGTTAAGTGTCTGAGGTCAAATTTGAACTCAGATCCTCCTGACTTCAGGACTGGTTCTGTATCCACTATATCACCTAGCTGCCCCATACACAGCTATTTGCTGAACTGATAAAAGATTGAAAAGCACAGATGACAACCAGATGAGGTTAAATATCTGGGTCCCTTTAATGAACTAATACAGCTAATACATTTGGTTGTCATAACAAACACAACTCTCTCATTATCAGATTCAATATATATAGAACTTCCAGCCTTGGTTCTTACAAAATCATCACTCTGGGGCTTTCAAGAATGCAAAGTTTTAAAATAGTTTGTTCTCTTTCCTTCATTTCCTCTGCAGTTATATTCATCTGGGCTCCTTCATCATGCTCCAGGGACCTCTTCATCCTTCAAGATCAGTTTGGCCCTAGAACTAATCAATAGCCCTAGTCCTTGAGAGGCCTCCCTTCTTATACATGGAGGGTGGAGAGCAAAGAGCTCCTCTCAGAAGATACATTAAAGAAGTGTGCCCAGGCTAGACATCTGTTCATTTCTCACCTACTTGTCTTCTGGGTTTCTCCATCAGGCCCTAGTACCTGATACCTCCCCTTCCCCTCCCACATCCCTTGCCACCTTTGCTTTTGAGCTTCTTTTTGAATATTGTCTTCCCTCCTTAGATTGTAAGCACCTTGAGGGAACATCTTTTGCTTCTCTTCTATCCCCATATAGGCACTTTCTATTTGTTGATTGCTTGATAAAAGAGGCTCCCCAGTCTTTTGAGTTAGGGAGGGAAAGTATACCGTTATGCTGATAGTGATAAGGAATTTCATGCAACATATTAGGTCTTTGAGCACACACTGCTTACCTACCCTATCTCACACTCCATCTGGCTATCACTATGCTCAGATTGTTGAGAGAATAACTGTCATCCCAGTTCCTTAGTCTTTTCTTCCATCTATCCTTCAGGCCGTGGTTACACATATGTCTGACTTCAGAAACACTAGGAAAGTGCCTTCTCACTTCTCTTTTCCATTTCCTCCCTCTTTTGGTCCCTGATACTACCATTAAGATTTCATTCCTTTAACTTAAGTCTTGAATTAATTTTAAAATTCAAGTCCCATCCAGGGGAATAACACTTTCAATCTTTTAAAATGTGTTTTAAAATATGTGTGTATGTATTATTGATGCACTATAATTTATCACATTAATTTCTGAATATATCCCTTCCTCTCACCTAAAGATCTCTCTTGTAATAAGAATCTTAAAAAAGAAAAAAAGTTTAGTGAAATTAATTAACATATTAACTATATCTGACAATAAATATATCAATATTCCACATCTGTAATTTGCCATCTCTGCCATGAAATGAGGAAAATACATTTTGTCAGTTTTTTTCAAGGACCCAGTTTGGTCATTATGGTTTCCCAGAATTCAATTGTGTTTGTATAGTTGTAATCTTTGAATGTATTATTTTCCTAGTTTTGCTTATTTAATTTTGTATCAGTTCATATGCCTTTGCATTACTCTTTGAATTGTTTCTATTCAACATTTCTTACACTACAATTATAACCTATTATGTAAATATATCACAGTTTAGCCATTCATTTTTACTTTCTTAGGTTTTCCCCCTTTATATTGTTTAAGTCATTATATATACTATTTTCCTAGTTCTGATCATTTACACCACATTATTCCATAAATATGTTCCCAAGTTTCTCTGAATTCATTTTTTTCATTTCTTATTGATAAGTAATATTATATTACATGCAGGTTTATTTAGTTATTCTCATCAATGGATACTTACTTTGTTCCTAGTTCTTTGCTACTAGAAAAAGTGCTGCTGTGAATAATTTGGTATATATGGGATCTTTCTATCTTTGACCTTTTTTGTATTCATATGTAGCAGTAAGATCTTTGGATTGCAAAATAGAAACATTTTAGCCATTTGTTTTTAGCATAACTTCAAGTTCCTTGGAATGATTAGATCAATTCAAAGATTTACCAAGATCTAACAAGCTTGGAAGGCTCTACCACCTGTTTGGAGTGGACATCTCTCCAAATTTGCACATTTCACATTTCTTCTGAATTACTGCAATTCTGTTTTGCTCACAGAACACAGAGCCTTCTTTGTTGTGGGCACATCATTCTGGAGAGTCCTTTCCCAGTGTCCCTCATGTCATGCAATTAATTCCAAAGTTTTTCAAAGAGACTTTGAGAGTGTCCTTGCATTGCTGCTTTTCACCTGCATGTGAGTGCTTGCCTTTGTGAGTTCAAAATAGTCTTTTAGGCATACATTTATCAACTCCATAAATATCTTGGTTATCAAAACTTTTAAATATTTAATGCAAAGATTTTTTCCCCAAAATTTGAGTTTCTTTTCTTTATCCTAACTGTATTGATTTTTTTTTTTAATGGAGAAACTTTTCAAATTCATGTAATCAATATTAATCCATTTTATTTTTTTTATAATTTCCTCTGTCATGGGTTGTCATGGTCAAAAAAAGTTTCATCACTAGATAACTAGCCTACTGGACAAGCACTTCTCTAAGTATATTTGCTTCATCCTGTTCTTAGAAAACAGACTCTCTTCTCAGAGCCATTCCAATCCTTCCAAAGCTTATCCTCTGTTCCAGGGGCATTGCTTTTAAGAGCCAAGAGCCATCTGTGTACCACAGTGAGAAAGAGAATATAGGCTGGTCACAAGGTAAGAGAGAAGGATAACAATACTCCACTAGTATTTTGAGGGTGTCAGAAAAAAAGCAAGAAAATCTTCCTGTACATTGGGTAATAGACCCCCCTGTGACAAACAATATGGATAGGCACAGAGCTGGAAAAGATATTTCTATTCATTTTCCTAAGATGTGATCTTTTATATTTAAATCACATAACTTTTAGAAGCTTAAATATGTGATTGTAAGGTAATGTTCTAAATCCAGTTGTTTTTTTTTGCAAAATTGCTTTCCAGCTTTCCAAGCAATTCTTGTCAATAGTTTTTCTCCTAAGGAATTTATGCTCTCAGGTTTATCAAATACTGGTTTACTGAGTTCTATTATCTCTGATTCTTGCTTATCTAAGCTATTCCAGGGATCTACTCTTCTGTTTTGCAACCAGAACCAAATAATTTTAATGATTCACTTTAAATCTTATCAGTTGTTTATTCACACAAACCCCTCCCTGTGAAGACTTAGACTTTCTCCTGGGGCATCTCTGCAGGGGAAAAAGAGGAGAGGACACTGGATATCTGAGGAGAAAAGGGATCTGAAGATTAAGAAATTCATAAAAAGAGGAAGCTTTGAGCTCTAAATAGAAACTTTGCTGACTTGTGAAATATTTACTGAGAGTTAGCTTTCCTAAGGAGACTGTCAGACAAGGCCCAAATGTAAGAAAACCAATTTTTAATGAGTCAGTCAAGGATTCTGTGTGAACCTAGAGAATGGGGCAAGGAAGGGACAGCATAATTGAATGCTGAGTTTACTGTCCTGCCAAGGCTACAGCTGAAAGGCAAAGAATATCCCTACTGTAGAATGATGATTACACATATTCCTATAGCTTAAAATTTTTTTTAAGCATTTAGCAAAACTCTGAGACAATGGGAATATAAGTATCATCATAAACTGTACTTTACAGATGAGGAAACAGATTCAGAGTTGTTTGCTAATCCAAACCAAAAAAAAAAAAAAAAAAAAAGTACCATTTATTATATATCTATTATCCATAAGGCATTGTTCAAAGCATTGTATGGTAGGTGCTAATTATACAAAGAAAAATATGAAAAATATTCCAGCTTCAAGAACTTTATATAAGGAACAGAGAAAAATCTAAAATGTAAATAGGTAATTATATACTCAATAATGTGAGGAAGAAAAGAGGACTGGAGGAATCAGAAAAGGCTCTGCAAGAGGGTTGGCACATGGAGTGAGCCTTGAATGAAATTAGGGATTCTGTGAAATAGACATAAGGAGAAAGTTTATCCCAGTCTTAGGGGATAGAATGTATAAATGTAGGTAGAATATAGAATGCCAAGTTTGGGGAATAGCAAATAAGCCAGTTTGGCTAAAATGGAATAGAAAATTATG
Source organism: Sminthopsis crassicaudata (assembly GCF_048593235.1). Classification (NCBI taxonomy): domain Eukaryota; kingdom Metazoa; phylum Chordata; class Mammalia; order Dasyuromorphia; family Dasyuridae; genus Sminthopsis; species Sminthopsis crassicaudata. The sequence continues at coordinate 374,537,770 of NC_133617.1, read as the reverse complement.
CTGGAGCTAGATTATGGAGGCCTTTCAATGCCAAACTAGTATGTTTATCCTATCCGCAAAAGGGAGCCATTGAAGGTTCTTGAACAGGGCAATGACTTAGATTTATACTTTTGGAAGATTACTTTAGCTGCTGAATGAATATGGGATTAGACAGAAGGGAAATACTAGCAGCTGAGGGTCTAATTAGGAAGATGTTAACAATTGTTCAGGTAAAGGTGATGAAGGGATGAAATAAGGTAAGCTTTTATCAGTGCATGATAGAATTGGGGAAGGAAAATTAGTTTCACCTCTTCTCAGTATAATGTACAGACTACTATGAAAAGGTCCTAAAAAAGAATAAGGTAAAAGTAGATAAGAAAAGCTTGGGAATCAACAGGAAAGAACCAAATGTACCATCTCGTGCATATTCTCCCATAAATCCTCCCAAGAGCATTTATCCAATAAGCTAGAAGCCTTCCTTTTGATCTTTTTTTTACATTTTAAAGTACTAGTATGGCACTTTCACATCCTATAAGATCAGCCCACCTCCTTTTCTAATCACAGTTTCCTGGATAAATGCATAACTTTTGATGCAGCAATCTCCCACAGAGCAACAGTTATTCTCTGAAATTTCCATATCTTTAGGTAGCAAAGTTTCTCAAAAGTATGGAACTGAATAAATAGCCCTGAGCCCAACGTGTTATGTGTGGAGGTGTATAGTGGTTTCATACTGGACAGCTCTCTGGGTTTCACTAGGGCAAAAGCTCTGATACCTTTAAAAACCAAAAGCCATAAATTTCCATGGCTTAATTTGGCAGCACGCACTCTGGAGGTATTTAGTCTGAGACCTAGAGCCTATAGTCCTCAATGTGCATCCAAGAAACTCCAAAATCCTCCATCTCAGTGGGTAGATGGTGGGTTACCGGAGGCCCATCTATGGAAGTGCCAAGTCATTGATTTTCCCTCTCACAATGTCAACACATCTGGAGGAGAAGAAAGGGAAACTGACCACCTGAGCTCTCTCATAAGGTGTCTAAGTGAATTATACAGACAAATTTCTAGAATTATACAACAAATTTCTTGACATCAACACCAGCTCTCTAGCCACTTTGCCATGTTGCCTCTTTGGTATTAACACAAATAAAAGTAGGATATATGTTGCCCAAATATTTATTGCTGTTTATAGTGTTGGCTTATAGATCAGCCAGTCAACAGATATATTGTATTGTCTATTATATGATCAACTATGGAAATCTTATTTATTTTAATGACTCCAAGATGACTCCAAAGGATTTGCAATGAAAAATGCTGTCTGCAGCCAAAGAAAAAACTGATAAACTCTGAGTACAGATGGAAGCATAATTTTTTTCACTCTTTTTGTTTTTATTGCTTTTTTTTGTAACTGGCTAATTATGAGATTGTGCTTTGCTTGCATAATTAATATAATATAGCTTGCCTTCTCAATGAATGAGGGAGAAGGAAAGGAGAAAATTTGGAATTCAATATTTTTTTAAATGAATTTAAAATAAAAGTAACAAATTTTTTAAAAAGGAAAAAATCTAACAAGTATTAAGTGTTTACTAAGTGTCAGATACTATGCTAAGTGCTGAAAATGTAAATATAAAGAGAAAGAAAGAGAGTCCATCAAGGAGTTTATATTCTTGGGAAAAGACAATACATTTAAGAAATCTTAAAAAGGTAAAGGAATAAAAGAACCAGATCTGGGGGCACGAAAAGAGAATTCTAAGTATGCCAACCTAGAGAGAAAGGAGACATGGTTGGCTTGGGAGCCCTCTTAAAAAAGGAGGTTCTGGGAGGAAACATGGGGGTTTGGAGGAAGGATAATCCTAATTGGGAATTCAAGGGTTCTGCAATGAGGCTTCAGGATGAAGAGCTAGAAATCAAGATCATCAATTTAGAACCAGAGAAAGAACTTTTTTAAAATTAATTTTGTTTTATTTTTATTTTTTTCACTCTTTTATTCAAGCTTTTTATTTTCAAAACATATATATAAATAATATTCAACATTCACCCTTGCAAAACTCTGACACTTAACACTTCCTAGCTGTGTGACCCTGGGCAAGCCACTTAACCCCAGCCTGAGGGAAAAAATAATAATAATAATAATAATTTAAATATAGGGATAATCCACACCTAGGATCTTCCTCTCTAACTCCCTAGACTACAATGTGTGTTTCTCACTTATATATAAACCAGTCACCTCAACAACATTAATTCTTAAACCTAAAACATTTACTTAATAAAGAAAAAGCAAAAATAATCATAATATTTATTCACTAGAAAGTCAAATCAGGAATACACATTATTACAACTATTCAGGCAAGAGTAGGAATAATCATAGCAATTTAACAGTATATCATACATTTCCTTGACAATACATACAATGTTCCTAGGAAAGATTGGTCATACTTATGGAAAAATCTAGTAGGGAGGCATATGAGTAAGATAATCCATGTGTCTAAGTGCTGCTCCCTTTCAGCTCTCATCAATTTTCTACTCCTCTCTCTGTCTCTGAATGTCTGTCGGTGTCTCTCCTCATCCCCCTCCCCCCCCTCTCTCTGTGTCTGTCTCTCTTTCTCAATTAGGGTTAAGGGACTTGCCCATGGTTATACACTCTTAAGGGTCAAGTGTCTAAGGCTGAATACTCAGTTCCTCTTGATTCCAGAATCAGGGTTCTAACCATTGTGCCACCTAGCTGTCCCTCTTCTACTCTTTTATTAAATTAAATTTTATTTTATTTTTATCCTCTTCTACTTTTAAATCGGTAAACAATGGCAAGCTCTTTTTGTTCAAAGTCACACTTAGCAGGACACTGAGAAAAAGTGTTTCACTCTTTCAATGGCAAGCAGTTCCCTTAAATAAGAACTGTCTACTTTCTTTTATCTGCAAAAAGTAGAGGATTTTTTTTTTTTGTCCAATCAGTTCCAATGTCTTTTCACAGTTCACAGCAAAATAGATGCTAAGCCTATCTTTTCTCCTCTGTTTCTCTCTCAAACCAGACACTTACATGTGTACAGAGAAACTCTGTGTAACTGGAACAAGTTGTAAATGAACTAAAGAACAAGCCTGAATTATTCTTCACAAAACAACAGATTCAATGGGCTTTCCTCAAGCTGCTCCAGCCTTTCTCTAGCCAACCTACAAAGTACTGACTTTTTCCAGTAAGCACCTAGTTAGGAAATTGATATCCAAAGTGGTTAATTTAAGCACCTTGGTCAAAAATGCAGTTAATTAATGTCAGGGACTGAACTCAAAGCTCTTCACTGTATTTCCTGATCACCTGTGCACAAAGTGACCTCTCCTTCCTTAAAATTTTACTAAAACTCATCCTTACTTAGTCTATTAATTATCTGCTTTGTAGGAATATAATAAAATCCTATAATTGAAAGGGATCTTAGAGATTATCTAGGTAATTAATGGTAGAAATTTAAATGATACACAGAAGAGAATATGTTTGGTCCTGGAAAAAATAAAAAGCCATTTGAGCTCTTTGAACAGAGAATGATACAATTATTCTTTGTTATCATTGTTTAATTGTTTCAATTGTGTATAACTTTTTGTGACGGAATTTGGGATTTTCTTGGCAAAGATACCAGAATGGTTTGCCATTCCTTCACCAGTTCACTGTATGATGAGGAATTGAGATAAACAAGATTAAGTGACTTCCCAAGGTCACACAGCTCTGAAGTGGCTGAGGGTGGATTAGGATTCAGGTCTTCCTGAATGTTTGAGAGGATAGCAGTATAATGTGATTGTTTTCTGAGAATAGGGTAAATTTGAGAATGTTTCTGTGAAGCAGAAAAAGAACCATTCAGGTGAATGGGGTAGAGAGTCAATCAAGAAGAATAAACATTTTTACCACATGTCAATGAAGGACCAATTGAGATAAAAGAATGTGAATTTTAAGTGATCCTAGTTGGCATGATAGTATCATTCATTGCCTACAACAGCCAGAGTTCTGGGCTTTTTCATTTCAAAAATTAAAACTGGGGATTTTAATTCAAGAAAGCAGATTTGGAGGATGGGGGAAGAAGACCCAGAGCCGAGTATTGGTGGGGCAGCAATTGTCAGGATAAGGGGCAAAGGGGAAAAAGAACAAAAGACAATGAAAAATTAAACTATAGGATCAAGGTTGTAAATAGAGAAAAATGGAACTAAAGTAGGAATGGTAGCCTGGAAGAACTGGAAAGAATGGAGGAACTGAAGATTATGATGAAGACCAAAAGTAGGTTTAAATGAAATGAGGCAGAGGCAAATTTGTATTTTTATCTTGCAGGCTCTGGGGAATTAGTAAAAGCTTATTATGAAAGGAGTGGCATTAGGACATTATTTCAGCCATTATGTAAAGGATGGATTGAAAGAGATGAGACTGAAAGCAGGATATGTTAGGCAGCTAATATAATAGTCCAGGTGAAAGGTGATGAGGAAGATTGAACTTGTGTCAGTGAGAGAATGGGAGATTTCAGAAGAAAAATAAGCAAGACTTAGCAACTGATTGATTCTAAGGTATCAAGGAATAGGAAATGAAAGATGACTCTGCTATCTCACTCTTTACAAGATTACGTTCTAGAATGACATGCATTATTCAGTCTTTTCAAGAAAGGGAATTCACACACTACTTCCCAAGATATCCCAATTTAAGCATGAACAGCTCTAATTAATAGAAATGGAGAAGGAAATGGCAAACCACTCTAACATCTTTGCCAAAAAAATCCAAAATAGGACCCCAAAAGTTGAACACAAATGAAAAATGACTGAACAACAACAAAAATTGATAGAAAACTTTACATTATATTATGCTTAAAAAAAAAAAAAAAAAAAAAAAAAGTGCCTGACCTAGTTCAGTCCTCTGAAACAACAGAGTCTGGCTCCAGAGGGCAAAAATAGAACAGATGAAAATTACTGCTGGGACAGACTTGCTTAAGATGCCTCTACATGAAACATGGTATCTTTCCCTGGAAATGTTCTTGGACAGCTTGGATATTCCTGTCAAGGATATTGTAGAGGGGGCAGCTAGGTGGCGCAGTGGATAGAGCACCAGCCCTGAATTCAGGAGGACCCGAGTTCAAATTTGGTCTCAGACACTTAACACTTCCTAGCTGTGTGACCCTGGGCAAGTCACTTAACCCCAGCCTCAGGGAAAAAAAAAATAAAAGGATTCCTGTCCCTCAGGAAAGGCTGAATTGAGTGTCCCATGAGATTCTTTCCAATACCAAAATCTGAAAAAAGGGTGTCAGAAGACAGCTAATTCAAACTTTTTTTTTTTTTTTTTTTTTATCAGATGAGGAAACTGAAATCCAAAGAGGTGATAGATCCATCATAGATCCTATGAGAGGAACCTTGGGATCCTGGCTTAGAAATTATAGAAGCTGGATTCAAATTGACTCTGCTACTTTCTACCTGTAAGATTTTTGGCAATTTATTAGTTAAATTGATTACACAATTGCAGATATGGGTGTCCTATAGATAGGACCTCCTGGAATCAGGGGGTTAGACTAACTTACTCTGAGACCCAACCAGCTTTAGATCTGATTTTAGAAAGGTGTAAAGGAATCACAAGCAACATTCAGTTGAGCCTCTCACCAGCATCCTTGATATCCTGAACTAGCCCAAAGAAATTTTAGCTCAATATGAGAAAATTATTTTTATATGTTAGATTTTATGCAGTAGGTGCAAAGCTGTAAAATTTATGCAATTAGGTGGACTGGTATACTTTGAGTGAGTTTTCTGTCATGGAAGGCATTCAAAGAAACCATGTCATGTCTTCTTCAAAATAAAAGGTTGAGACTAGAGGCTCATTTCTTTCTTTCTGCAACTTGAAGGAAAAATCAGAAGTATTCTAGTCTAGTTCTTTCATTTTACAGAAAGAGAAACTGAGGTCCCAGAGAAATGACCAATTTATTCAAGGTCACAGAGGTAATAATAAATGGAAGAGCCAGGATTTAAACCTACTCTTTTACTTCAAATACAGTCGATCAACATTTTAATTTTTTTTTGAAGGACAACCAGAGTTGCCCAAAGATTCACAGCTAGTAAGTAAGTGTCTGGGGTTACATTTGAACTCTGGTCCTCCTGCTTCCAGGGCTGGTGTTCAAATGAGTACCACCATCTAGCTCCCCCCTCTCCCCACTCAACATTTATAAATTTCCTGCTTGCTATGGGCCACGGACTGTGCTAAAAATCACAGAGGCAAAATACAGTCTCTGCCTTCAAGGAGCCCATGAATTAACGGGAAACAATATACAAACAAATATATACAGCATGTTACCCTACACTACTTGAGAGGAACGAGCTCTGGGATTTGCCCAAATGGGCAGAGCGAATTTATGGTCTGGACATCAGGTGAGTGTAATAATAATAATGGCTAACATTGACATGAAGCACTTATCTACACCATTTAATTTGAGTCTCACAACAGCCCTATGAAGTAGGTAGTAAGGAATTATCTCCATTTTACAGATGAGGATACTGAAACATGGTGAATTCAATTCATTTCAAAAGTCATATTGAAGGGGGTACAGCTTTGAAGCTCAACAATACTGATAATAAATTGCAGAGTCAAGAATTAAACTCGGGTCTTCTGACTCTTGCTGGGACGGAAGCTTCCGCTGAGGGCTTGGAGGTCAAGGACAGGCTGGGGATGAAGATTGGAAAAACAACGTCAGCGAGACTTCTCTTTGCAGAGCTAGAAGAGACGTTGGCATTGGGAGATAGAAACTGGCAGAGACCCAGCCAAGAAGCCGAACTGAAACCAGAGAACTAACTGCAGGGGCGGGGGAAGGCAGTGGCCGGGCCAAGGTTAGAGGCAACAGCTGGGATTTCTCCCCGAAGGCGAGGGCAGTTTCGGACGCTTTCTATGAAGTCCACCTTTCCATGGGGGCGTGGCTTAGGGCTTTCTGTATATTTATTCCTGCCCCGGTAAGGATTGGAGACAGTTTGTTTCCCAATTTTATCTTCTTATACAAGAAAAGATAAAGGGCGGGTCCCTGCACAACATGCAAATATATATATACAGTGCAAACTAGGTACAGGCTAAATAGGAAATGGCTAAAAAAGGAAAAAGATGAATTAGGAGAGATTAGGGAAGGCTTTCTGTAAAAGGTAGGATTTTAATTGAGACTTAAAGCCAGAAAGGTCAATAGTTGTGTGAGGAATAACTCCATTGGATTTGGGAGGGGTGAAGTTAAAAATCTTTAATTTTTAATTACAAAACTGCAGGTGTGGGTGCTATAGAATAAGACCGCCTGGAATCAATTTTTGTCCTCCTTTTTTTATAACTAAAATGCAAGTCTCTCCTTGATACCCCATAGGCTGAGTACCAGAGGTCAGAACTTATCAGGAAAGTATAACCTACCCTGCCCCCCTCCCACAGTGATTCCCTGATTACATCATTACTCCTTCCCTGGCATTCATCTTATTTGGAAGTAGTTCAATTCTTCTCCTAGTACTATTTTATCTGAAGAGTCAAATTCCCCCATGTGAGTCGTCTCTGATCATATCATTTACATCACACACACACATACACACAGGTTCTTCCAAATCTCCCACCCCTAACTACATTTTCCCCTTTCTTTTAGTTTTATTTCCTTATTCGGCGTCCTAGCATCCCGTTTCTTAGGCTTCAATTTTCTAATTTAAATTTCATTTCTCTAATTCAATTTTCATAAGTGTGAAAACTAAACCTCTGCCCAGATCTCACAATTGGAGCCAAGGAGGGAGAGGATTCCAGGTTTGGGGGAGTGGGGGACAACTAGAGAGAATGCTTGGAATCAAGAAAGGAGAATCTCGTTTGTAGAACTGCCAAGAGGCCACTGGATCACACATTATATATCAGAGGGTAAAGTATAAGATTTGAATCCACAGGCTAGCTAATGAAAGGCTTTGAATTCCAAACAGAGCATTTGGTGTTTGCTCCTAGAGAGTATAAGGAACCACTGGAGTTTAAGGGGTGTGTGTGTGTGTGTGTGTGTGTGTGTGTGTGTGTGTGTGTGTGTGTGTGTGTGTGAGTGAGAGAGAGAGAGAGAGAGAGAGAGAGAGAGAGAGAGAGAGAGACAGACAGAGACAGAGATAGAGACAAAGAGGCACAGAAAAAGAGTGAAAGACATGGGGGGAGGGGGGAATGATGACAACTATAATAAATAAATAGATAGATAATGGTAACTTTTCTGTACCTAGTTATTTGCTAGGCAAATAACTCCCCCTTTAGACTGTACTCCTCAAGGGCAGGGCTCAGGCATTTCTTATTCTTTGTATCCCTAGGTTAGGGTTGTGCTTACTTAATGCTTATTGAATAATTGACTAAGAAGGCAATGCTTACCTTCAAGGAGTTTACCTTGGAACTGGAGAAACAACTTGATAGAAACAGGAGGACAACAAGGCACATTTCTAGGCTTTAAAAAATGCTTTCTTTTTGTAATATAGATATGTTTAATGTGGAGAGAACAATTCTTAGTTTGACAAACAAGGTGTATGTGATGAAATCACAATGATTTTCTTTGCCAAAAGGTATCTTTATTTCTGAGAAAAGGTCACAGACAAAATCCAAAGATGATTTCACAACATCCCTTTAGGGGAAAACTACTTTTATAGCTCAGAAGGAGGAGAGGAACCTAAAGGTGGGGTCTTGGGAGGGACAAGGATGTGTATTGAAATATTGGGACTATTTTAAAGATTCTAACAAGACAGTCTGGGAAAGCCTGGGTTCCCATCATAGTTCTCTTCAAGATGGTAACAAGCAGTCTGGAAAAATTAGCTTTTCTTTTGTATGTAATTATAGTTGATGGAGTTCACATTATGACTGCCTTAACTATGGTAATAAAGTGGTCTGGGAAAGCTGATCCTTTTGTGGGTCAGCTTGATGGGCTTCTTTTAGCATTTCCTGCTGTGGGAAAAGAATAAACTGTGAATCTTCACCCCCAACCACATCATTATTTTTCTTGGCATTCACCTTATTAGGAAATAATTCAGTTCTTTCCCTGATTCCCTATTGGCTGAGTACTATCTTATCTGAAAATTCTAATTCTCCCACAAGAGTCTATCACCTCTGAGCATTCTATCAGCCTATTCCCACCTCCATAGATAAGTGGTTTTCCATCCCTAATTATATCTTATCAATATCTCCTATTCTACTTCTCCACTTTTGATTACATCTTTTTATTTCCTTTTCAAATTTAAAACCCCTATCCCTAATTACATTCTTTTATTTCCATTTCTTGGGTTTCAGTTTTATTTTTCTAATTTGTTTTATTTCTCTGTTTTTCTCTAATTCAATTTTCATAACTCTATGGAAACCAAACCCTTATCCAATTCTCACAAATCATTCAATGCTGGTCACACTTTTTGTAAGTATCTAGAAGAATTGGAACTCTAGGCTTCCTGATAAGTGCATTACTCTTTTCACTCTGTGTTAATGGCTCAATGTTTCCCATTTAGAAGCAGAGATAGTTTTGTTAAGAAAACTCCCTTTGGGACTACTTTGAAGGACTTATGATGAAAAAATGTTATCCATACCCAAAGAAAGAACTGTTTATGTCTGAATACAGCTTAAAGCATACTTTATTTTTAATTTTATTTTTCTTGGAGGACCGAGCCAAGATGGTAGAGTTGACAGGACATTGTCTGAGCTCTCCCTAGCTTCCCTCAGAATCAATGCTAGATCAAGCCTCTAAATGGATTTTGGAGTTGTGTGGGATGGTTGCTAGACCCACAACTTCAGGTGCAAAAAGAAAGCATTTATTTAGTCTCTTTAGGGAGTGGCTTAAGCATATCCAGGAGCATCTCAGCTCCCACCATGTGCTGGACCCAACCAACAGAAAGTAGAACACCAGGTTAAATAGAAAAAGACCCAAGCCTTTTCATTAGATAGTGTCTGCTTCCTGTGGGTCATATCACTTCCTGTAACTTCACTTGACTGGGTCTGACCTTCAGGTTCTGGGAATAGAGATCATATGACTTAGGCCTACTGCTCATACTTCTTGAGAAAACTTCATCCAATTAGTCCATTTCAGAGTGACAGAATCCACAAATATTCAGAGTGTAATTATTTTCCAGCTTAAGATATCTTGGAAGGCCTTTAGGAGAGGTCTGTTTCAATTGGGTAGGAAGGAACTGGGCCCAGTACAGACACAAAGGAAGGAGACCCAGTTCAGTAAGACCCAGCACAACTTCTTAAAAAATGGATTGATGAAATGAAAAAAAAAAACCATCGAACAAAATAACTCCTTTAAAATTATGATGGGTTCAAATATGGCCTCAGACACTTAACACTTTCTAGCTGTGTGACCCTGGGCAAGTCACTTAACCTCAATTGCCTCAGGAAAAAAAATCCAAAAGAAATCATATTAAAATTTTGATTACATTAAAGTAAAAAGATTTTTCACAAACAAAGCCAATGCAGCCAAGATTAGAAGAGAATTAGAAAATGGGGAAAAAATTTTTTTACAGCCAGTGTTTCTGATGAAGGCCTCATTTCTAAAATACATAGAGAATTGACTCAAATTTATAAAAATACAAGCCATTACCCCAATTGATAAATGATCAAAGGATATAAATAATTTTCAGATAAAGAAATTAAACCCATTTCTAATCATACAAGAAAAAATTCTAAATCACTATTCATTAGATAAGACAACTCTGAGGTAGCACTTCACATCTCTCAGATTGGCTAGGATGACAGGAAAAGATAATGATACATTTTGGAGAGGATGTGGGAAAACTGAAACACTATTATATTGTTGGTAGAGTTGTGAAATGATCCAAACATTCTGGAGTGAAATTTGGAACTCTGCCCAAAACACTATCAAACTGTGCACACCCTTTAATCGAATAATGTCTTTCCTGGGTCTGTATTTCAAAGCGATCATAAAAGAGGGAAAAGGATACACATGTGCAAAGATATTTGTAGCAGCCTTTTTGTAGTAGCAAGCAATTGGAAATTGAATGGATGCCCCTCAATAGGGGAAAGGCTGAATAAGTTATGGTATATTAATATAATGGAATATTATTGTTCTATAAGAAATGATGAGCAGGCTGGTTTCAAAAAAGCTGGAAAAACCTACATGAACTGATGCTGAGTAAAGTAAGCAGGATCAGGAGAATATTGTACCTAGTAACAACAAGATTATGGGATGATCAACTGTGATGGATTTGGCTCTTTTCACCAATGAGATGATTCAAGGCAATTCCAATAGATTTGGGATAGAAAGTGCTATCTGCATAGAGAGAGAACTTTGGAGACTAATGTGAATCAAAACATAGTATTTTCTCTTTTTTGTTGTTGTTTGCTTGTTTTTTTTTTTTTTTCTTTTCTCTTGTTTTTTACCTTTTGATATGATTTTTCTTGCACGGCATAATGAATATGAAAATATCCTTAGAAGAATTGAATATGTTTAACCTATATCAGATTGCTTGCTGTTTTGAGGGTAGAGGGTGGAGAGAGAAGAAAAAATTGGAATACAAAGTTTTGCAAAGGTAAATGTTGAAAACTATCTGCATGTATTTGAGAAAATTAAAAACTATTGGAAAAAAACTTTTTCTTAAAAAAATTGGGGGTGGGAAATTGTTTTCTTTTGTAACATGGCTTTTATGGAAATGTTTTGCAAAATTTATGTGTCTCCAATATGGGGAGAGATTGGAGAAGGAGGAAGGGAGAGAATCTGGAACTCAAAGTTTTAAAAACAAATATTAAAAAATTTGTTTTGCATGTAACTAGAAAAATAATATGTTATATAAATATGTTATTTATATATACATATATATAAGCACTCACACATACACAAAGAAAATAGATGACTTATGTCACATTTTCCTCCTAAGAGAATTTTCGGTTTAAAAGAGAATTCCTAGATGCTATAACATCCTCCCAAAAAAAAAGTAACTTTGGCAGAAATAATTTCAACGAGGGAGACAATTTTTTTCTTTTTTTTGGAGAAGGAAGAAGGTAAAACAACCCAAATTACACACCCTGTTGTTGCTGTTCAGATGTGTCCAACTCTTTGTGACCCTACTTGGTTTCTTAGCAGAGATACTAGAGCTGTTCGGCATTTTCTTTTCCTGATGAGGAAACTGAGGCAAACAGGGATTAAATGACTTGCCCAGAGTCACACAGCTAGTAAGTGTCTGAGGTCAGATTTGAACTCAGGAAGATGAGGCTTGCTGACTCCAGGCCTAGCACTGTGCTCTGTGGCGCTGCCACCTAGTTGCCCATGCAACCTTGACAAAAGGCCTATTCTATTATGGATAAGGCTAGAGCTGCAGAATATTTGAGGGATCTCCTCATAGCCTTTTTGGGGGTGATAAAAGGGGTTGGTAGAAGTAGCAATTCATGGGGAGTCAGGAGATATGGCTATAGGTCTAGGTTCCACAGGAACTGCTCATGTGGTTTCATTCCAGTGATTCCACTTCCCAGATCCTCAGTTTCTTTATCTGTAAAATGAGGAGGCTGAATTTGATAACCTTTCACCTTAGCCTGCTGGAGCAGACTGGAATTTGATCAGCCTCTGAATATGTGTGTGAGAGGGGAGAGAGAAAAAATTAGAATCACTGAACTTGAGGGCTAGAAGAAAACAATATTTTATTTTTCCAAAAACATGTATAAATAGTTTTCAACATTATTTTTAAAAGCTTTTTATTTTCAAAATATATGCATAGTTTTCAACATTTACCATTGCAAAATCTTGTGTTCCAAATTGTTTTCTCCATCCCTTCCTCCTTCCCCCTCCCCTAGATAGCAAGCAATCTAATATATCAAACATTTATTTTTTATTGAATTTTTTTTATTTTCAAAACATATGCAAGAGTAATTTTTCAACATTGACCCTTGAAAAACCTTGTGTTCCAATTTCCTCCCCTTCCCCCCCCCTCCCTCTCCTAGATGGCATGTAATCCAATATACAACGTTAATTTCTGTAAAATTTTGTGCTCAGAATTTTTTTTCTCTCACATTCTTACCTCCACCCTCCCAAGGAAAGCAAGCAGTGTGATGATATAGGCTAAGTATGTGCAATGCTTTTAAACATGTTTCCATATTTTTCATATTGTGCAAGAAAAATCAGACCAAAAAAGGAAAAAAAAAAGAGAAAGCAAACAAAAAGGTGAAAATACTATGCTTTGACCGAAGTCAGTCTTCACAAATCTCTATAAGTAATTGGTATTTTCCATCTCAGATCTATTTGGAATTGCCTTGAATCACCCCAATGTTGAGAAGAGCGACTTCCATCGAAGTAGATCATCACATAATCTTGTTATTGTGTACATTCTAACCCTCTTCTTTAACAGATGAGGACCCTGAGGTGCAGAGATGAAGTAATTTACCTAAGGATGTTTGTTGATTTAATTCAGAGCCAGGACTAGGGTCAGGATCTCCAAATACTGTATTGAACCTTACAAATGCAACCCAATATTTATTTTTAAGGCAGAGTCATAATTACCTGAAACTTCTTGGAGCTATTTCATTTATAAATGACAGAGAAAAGATGTATGGGGGGGACACAGTGGCCTGTTCCCTGACCTTTGGAAAGACTGAGAAAGGAGTATTCAATGGGTTTCCAGATCGATGCTAGATCACAGGCTACTCTAGCCTCCCCTCAGCAAGCCTTTTCCATCTTTCTTCCTTTCCCCTCCTCTTCTTTTGAAGGCTCCTTTACCACTTCTTGCTCATCAGTAGTATTTCATAATTAGTTTCTTAATAGCCCTTTTGAGTATTTAGGGATCATGATGTGTTCCACAGTTTTAAACAACTCACACAGTGATATTGTCAATGCTTCATCTTACTTTCTGCATACTTTAACCAAAAATCTGTTATCCTTCCTTCTTCCCCCACCAAATTGTCCTAAGTTTGGGATAAAGTCCTATCATCCTAACAGTTGGTAGAATCCCCCCAAACTGCAGTTCTTTATAGTTCATGACTATGGGCCAATTCTCCAATAACCAAATAAATGTGGTGACCACTCAAGACAGTATGTATCTAAATAGAGTCATTTCCCAGTTAATACAAAAAAATGAATCTCCTAAAGTGTTCAGTTATGATTATGTAAAATGTGGGAATGAGTCCAGCCCAATGGAAATAGGCAGGGGGGGGGGGGAGCAGGGAGGAAGGGAAGGAAGAAGGGAAGAAGGGAGGAAGGAAGGGAGGAAAGAAAGAGGGAAGGAAGGAAGGAAGGAAGGAAGGAAGGAAGGAAGGAAGGAAGGAAGGAAGGAAGGAAGGAAGGAAGGAAGGAAGGAAGGAAGGAAGGGGAGGAAGGGAGAGAAAGAAAAAGAAAGACAGACAGATAGATTGATTGATTCCAGGCAAGAGAGACAGTCAAGGATAATGCCCAGAGTCCAGAGATGAAGTATCTTGTTCCTGGAACAGCAGGGAAGAGTATTATGTCAGGAAATGAGATGTCAGAAGACTGGAAAGAGAGGAGGGAGTAGGTTATGGGGGCTTTAAATGACAGAGAATTTTGTGTTTGCTCCTAGAGACAACAGGAGTTTCTTGAATAGGAGGTGACATGGGCAGACCTGCACTTTAGGAAAATCACTTTAGTGGCTGAATGTAGTATCCTACATTGGGATAGAGAAAAACTTGAGACAAGCCAATCAGCCAGGAAGGTATTATAATAGTCAAGGAATGAGATGATGAGGGCCTTCACCAGCCACCAGGTGACAATGTCAGAGGAAAGAAGAGGAGCATGTTGGAGATATGTTACAAAGGTAACATCTTGGATCTGGGGGAGTGAGAGATTGCAAGGAATCCAGGCTGACTCCTAGACTATGAACCTGAGGGACTAGGAGGATGGTATTGTCCTCTATGGTAATAGGAAATGTAAGAGGCAGGGAAGGTTTAGGGGGAAAGATAATGAATTTCATTTTAGACATATTGGATTTAAAATATCTAGTGGACATAAAAATACACAATCATCAAATTTTGATACACATGATAAATGTCTACTTAATGTTTCCTTAACCATTTAAAAATCATTGGTTAGTCAACTAAAATATATTACATATATATATATATATATTTTGTGTGTGTGTGTGTGTGTGTGTGTGTGTGTATGTGTGTGTGTGTGTGTGTATTAGAAAATCTCTAACAAGCTAGGTGGTGCCTTGGGCTTGGAATCAGAAAGACTCATCTTCAAATCACTATTGATCAGAGAAATGCAAATTAAGACAACTCTGAGGTATCATTACACACCTGTCAGATTGGCTAAGATGACAGGAACAAATAACGATGAATGTTGGAGGGGCTGTGGGAAAACTGGGACACTGATGCATAGTTGGTGGAGTTGTGAAAGAATCCAACCATTCTGGAGAGCAATCTGGAATTATGTGCAAAAAGTTATCAAAATGTGCATACCCTTTGACCCAGCCATACTACTCCTGGGCTTATACCCCAAGGAACTACTAGAGAAGGGAAAGGGTCCTGTATGTGCCAAAATGTTTGTGGCAGCCCTTTTCATAGTGGCTAGAAGCTGGAAGATGAATGGATGTCCACCAATTGGAGATTGGCTTGGTAAATTATGGTATATGAATGTTATGGAATATTATTGTTCTATAAGAAATGACCAACAGGAGAAATACAGAGAGGCTTGGAGAGACTTACATCAACTGATGCTGAGTGAAACGAGCAGAACCAGAAGATCATTATACACTTCAACAATGATACTGTATGAGGATGTATGCTGATGGAAGTGGATTTCTTCAACATAGAGAAGAACTAATCCAATTCCAATTGATTAATGATGGACAGAACCAGCTACATCCAGAAAAGGAACACTGGGAAATGAATGTAAACTGTTATTTTTACCTTCTGAATCCAATTCTTCCTGTGCAACAAAAAATTCGGTTCTACACACATATATTGTATCTAAATTATACTGTAATATATTTAACATATATAAGACTGCTTGCCATCTGGGGGAGGGGGTTGGGGGAGGAAGGGAAAAAATCTGAATAGAAGTAAGTGCAAGGGATAATGTTGTAAAAAATTACCCATGCATATGTACTGTCAAAAAATGTTATAATTATAAAATAAAATAAAAAATTAAAAAAAAAAAAAAAAAAGAAAGACTCATCTTTCTGATTTCAAATCTGACCTCAGACACTAGCTGTGTGAAATCATTCACACAAATCATTTGACTCCAATTGCCTCCCCCCACCAAAAAAAAAAATTCCCACTGCTTCATAAGTAATCTCAATCCACAGTCATCCTGGATAAGCCTCTACAATTTGAAAAACTGCCCTTGAAAACTAAATCTGGTTCCAGGATTCTTCTCTAGGAAAGTTTCCCAGTAGTATGTTCAGTAGTCAGTTTTGCAAATGATTGTCCAACCCCCCTACCAATATAAATACTCTGTATTGTAGAACAGAAAACAACAAAAAGCCATCAATCAAGGTTCTATAGCAGTGTGTATAATGAGACAATGCACAATCCTTCTCTGTGCTGTTCACAAATGGGTACAACGTTCTACACCTCCCAAGATGGCAGAAGAGAAAGAAGCTTCCTGGAGAAAATTTACAGAGGTAAACTGTAATTCAGGGATGTGGGCAAAGAACATTTGTTCACCTACATTCTTTCAGCATATTCTCAGGGCAGCATGTATGGAGATCTCCAGTGGCCCCTCGGGGATAGATTTACCTCAGTTTCAGCCTTGGGCTGTCACCTCCTGGTTGACAGGCAGTGGGTCTCCTGGCTTCCCAGCAGTCTCCAGAACCCAAATGTACTGACTATAGAGAGAACATGGAAAGATCCTGATGCATGGCCCAAATCCCAAACATCAGATACTTCAATTCACTCTCTGCCTGCTACAATTTAAGAATACACCAGGATTCCCCTGTCTTATTATTGAGAGACAACATAGAGAGGGGAAAAAATGAATTCTGAGTCAGAGGACCTAGGTTGTGCCACTTACTGCTAAACATGCCACTTTACCACTCGGGGTCTCAGCTTGCTCATCTGTTAAATGAGGGGTCTTCCAGCTCCAAAGCTATGATCCCATGATCTCCTTCAATGGTGTCAGGGATTTTTAATTTGGAGTCTGTAAATAGGTTGGTTATAATGAAAGAACTACCTCATGGTGTCATTGCCAGGGACAGGACATTGGGCAGAATGGAACAGAGATACAGCTTTCCATCTGTCCTTATGTTCAGGCACTGTAAATACTAGCTCCTGGGCACTTTGCAGGGAGGGAGTGCCAGGGAAGTGATACAGGAGAGGATGCCAGGTCCCCTATGAGGCTGGACTTGGCTTGGTGCCTTGGCAAAAAGCAGTTGAGGAGTGCCCAGGAGGTGCTAAAAGGCCTGGAATGAGGCTCAAGACTGGAAAACAGCCATGGGGCCAAGTCAAAATGGCTCATTAAACTGGAATCCAACATCAGCTTGCAAACACTTCAAGTCAAGACAGTGTCTAGGTACTGGGACAAGAGTACCCATCAAGCTAGGAAGCTCAAGGCTTTCCCACTGTAAAAGAGGCCAAATCTCTCATCATTAGCTCCCACAGAGTCAATGCAAGGAAGGGTCTGGGGCACACTCTGTACTTCCACCCCCAACATTTCTAACCAGGTATAATCAGGTTAAAAGGAACACGTAAGGGTCTTTCAGAGAAAAGCAGTCGTGTGTGTGTGTGTGTGTGTGTGTGTGTGTGTGTGTGTGTGTGTGTATGTGTGTGTGTGTGTATTTAAGGAGGAAGCAGGGACAGGTGCTACCATTTCCTTGGTAATAATTGAGGGATTATTATATGCACAAGAAATTCACATCATTTTTTTCTATCGCCAGGTAATGCACTTCCTTTTTACCTGCAGCCTGCCACCATGCCTTTGCCCAATTAGTACACTTACTACTAGGTGAAGGGGTCTCAGGGCTAGGGTGATCACTCAGATCTTCCCCACTGATGGATTCTACCAATTTCGTAATCCCTAAGGAGTAAAGATTATAGGGATTACAGACTATGACTGCCCTCTCCTGATTTCTCAAATAAGATATGACTCAGAGTCATCATTATGAACATCTATTATTGTATTTGGCAGAAATACAGGGCTGCCCATAGAGCCTATTGAATGAATGAATGAAAAAAGAAAAGCTCTTATTAAATGCCTGCAATGAAGCAAACACTATTGCTAGAGCTAGGGATACAAATTCAAAAACAAAGTTCCTTTCCTCCTCCTCCTCCTCCTCCTCCTCCTCCTCCTCCTCCTCCTCCTCCTCCTCCTTTTCCTTCTCCTCCTTTCTTCTTCTTCTTCTCCTTTCTTCTACATTGCTTAGATTTATTCATCTCTTGGAGAGAGCCATCGACACCCAGAGAGAGGAGTTTGAATGTGGATAACACCATAGTATTTTCACTTTTTTGTTGTTGTTTGCATTTTGTTTTCTTTTTCATTTTTTTTTTCCTTTTTGACCTGATTTTTCTTGTGCAACATGATAATTGTGGAAATATGTATGGAAGAGTTGTACAAAGTTATCACTTGCTATCTAAGGGAGGGAGCAGGGAAAGGGAGGGAGAAACAATTTGGAATACAGGGTTTTGCAAGGGTGAATATTGAAAATTGTGCGTATGTTTTGAAACTAAAAAGCTTTAAGAAGAAAAAAGATTTTCCCATTTCTGCCCTTTCACCCTTCCCTCTCCAGATTCATCTTTTAATAAGAATTTTTTTAAAGAGGAAAAAATAAGCAAAACTGGATACATTGAAAAAAATAGGACATACAATATTTCACACCCAAGGACCCAGACATCTACAAAGAACTAGGTGGGAGGCAAAGGCAAAGGCGATTTCTCTTATCTCTTCTTTGGGACTAAGCTTCTTTTTATAATTTCACAGACTTCACTTTTGATTGTCTTATAGTAGTTATTCTATTTATATTATTGTCATCTCACTTTCAGTTCATTTACAACTTTCCATTCTTCTCAGTATTGGTACACTCATTGCTTCTTAACCCATTACATTGGAGTACCCTATCTATGGATATTTATGTTGTTTCTCATTCTTGGCTTCTCATTCATTACTACCAAAAAAATGCTGCCTTCTGGTTTTTCTGGTTTTCTGGTATATATAGAATCTTGCTTTTTATCAACAATTTCCTCCTAGGGTATAAACCTAGAAATGAAAACTCTGATCAAAGGGTATGGCCATTTGATAGCTTTATTTTACATAATTCCAAATTACTTTCCAGAATAGTTGCATCAGTTTATAGCTCTGTCAACAGATAATTGATGTGTCTATCTTTAGAAAATAACACAAAAACTGACAATTCTCTCTCCCTCTCCCTCTTCCTCTCCTCCCCCTCTCTCTCTGTCTGTATGTTTCTGTGTCTGTGTCTCTGTGTTTGTCTCTCTGTCATCTTTACAAATTTCCTGGGTGTGGGCTGAAATCTCAGGTTGTTTTTGATTTGCATTTCTTTAAATATTAGTGTTTTGAAGCATTCTTTCATATGAGGGTTAAACCCTTCTTACCCATTCTTTTGAGAGCTATTTGTTCATATCTTTTGACTCATTATCTTTCCCCTAAACCATCCTCTTCCCACTTAGGGACAACACCATCCTCCCAGTTCATCAGGCAAAATAAAGAGTTATCCTGGATTCCTTACTATCTTTCACCATCCTTATCCCATATCCAAGCTTTTGCCAACACCTGTGGATTTCATCTTTTTAATATCTTTCCAATATGCCCCCTTCTCTCTTCCCATAAGCCACTATTCGAAAGTGAAGAGTCCAATTACTTCATGCAATGATTATTCAAATAGCTGTTGGTATTTTTCTTTTTCTTTTTTTTATTGAAGCTTTTTATTTTCAAAATGTATACATGGATAATTTTCAGCATTCATACCTATAAAACCTTGTGTTCTATATTTTCCCTCCTTTTCCCCTACCCTCAATGTTAGATAAGCTGGAGAACATAAACTGCTCAGGGGAAAAAGATCTTGTTCATTATTTTTAGGAGTGTTTTTATAAATGAATCTAAGCATTAAGGATGCTTTGGTAAGCTGACTCTCAGATATTTTATGCATTTTGAAAAATAATTTCTCAATTATTTGGCTTCCTCCCCCATCATCAATTTTGTTATTCTAAAAGAATATATAATCCAAGTCCCAAAGCCCATCGATTTAAGACCCTTTCCTCAGTAGTAGATATCAATGACCTGTACCTGCATAAGGGATGAGTCAAAATTGGTGAGAGTGAGACAAAAAACTATTCATTCTCTTGCAAGTCTATTCAGTTTATTTAGGTGGGATGGTTTGTTTGGTTTTTTGTTTTTGTTTTTGTTTGGAAGGGAGGATTCAGTCATTTTAGGTATTTGAGGGTTTTGATGAAGTTTTGATGAAGACAATGGAAGATGCCAAAAACCCACTTCATATTGCTGAAGGAAAATACTCTGGGAAGAAGCCAACATAAAAATAACTAGCAGTCCTCCATCATGTCTCTGTCCCTCGCTTGCTCTGTCTCAGAGAACTTAGAGCTCATGTTAAACTGTGTTACTTTGATCCCAATAGGAGAGCTCCTCTACACTGTATTGTTTAATATATATCTTCATATGAGAATTTCTCTGATTTCTGTTTTGTTATCAACTCTGCATATTTTTTAAAACTTGTTATGTATGTTCATTGTGGAATTGGAGTGTCTGGTGGGAAGGAAATCAAGTCTTGGATATAAAGCTAGGTGTGCTTCTCCCCCAATTAATGAAATAGTAACTGGAAATTAGCTGAAGGAGTTGTTGATCCCCAGACTAATAATACTGAAAAGAACAGACCAATATAATTCTAGCTTAATACCTCCTCTTCTAAGGAGAACTACTAGACCCAATATCCTGCTTCCTTTTCTGGAAGAAAATGAAATTTCCCTTGGAGAAAAGGAGGAGGGAGGGTAGAAGAAGCTAGAAATACTATTCTACCTCCCTTCAAAATGTGCAACAATACCCTATTGCCACAAGAAGTAATGCTTCACTACATAAAAATGTGATTAGTTTTTAGGGGCTTATAATCTAATGAGTGTGAGGAGGGGGTAAAAAAGCAACATACAATGGGGATGATGGCCAGGGAAGGACACTTTGGTCCTGAAAGATCCAAAGGTGAGTAGAGGTATTGGGAAATAGATTGGTATGCTACTTTCAGAAATTATACCAAAACTGATGTGATCATATTTCCAGAACTGAAAGTGTACACAGCTGGTTGTCTTTAAACAAAAATTAGAGTAAATGGGCTCTGGATGAGGACCTGAGTGGCTCTCCTAAAGTAAAATTTGTAATCTAATTTAGCTGCTCATAGGTCCCCTTTTGAGTCTATTTTAGGCCCAGACCATATTGTAGAAACTTGAGGTTATAGGATATCCCTTCTAGTTAAGTGAGTAGCACTGAAATGATGTTATTAACCCTTTCCCCAGTTTAAATTTCTCTGATTCCTGCCTTCTTCACTCCTAGACTGGTGAAAGGTATTGGGATTACTGGCCCACTCACTGGTTCTGGAGAAGAGATGACCTTTCATATCTTCTGTATGATTCTTTTTTGACTTTTCAAGTCCAATGCAACCTGCCTCCAACCTTCCAGGCTCATTATATATTAAATCTTTCTTATATTTTACACAGCTCCACTGAGGAAGTTTATGCAGCCCACCCGGTTATGGCAAATGGGCTGAGGGGCGGAGACAGAGTGTGCGCTTTTTTTTTTTTTTTTTGCTATAGTCTGGCCCTCCCACAGTCTGAGGGTCAATGAACTGGCCCCTGTTTAAAAAGTTTAAGGACCTCTGGCATAAAGCCTGGCATACTATGGGTGAGCAGTTAATAAATGGTGGTCTCCTGACTGTCAACCAACAGTATCCCAGGTAGTTCAAGAGCCTCAGTTTTAAAACCAATATTCCCAGATGTTCACAAATGATTTTTAAAAAAAAATTTTTAACAACTATTCCCCCAGGAAAACTACAGGTCTCTACTTTCAGAAACCTCAGGGTGTAGTCTACCACTTCATCTTACAGAGTAAGAAACAGAAGCCTAAACAAGTTAAGTAACTTGGCCAGGAGTAAAACCAGGTATTAACTGGCAGAATCCTAATCTGAACCCAGATCTGCTGACTCCAAATTCCATGATCTTTCCATTCAGGACTATCATTAATGTTCCAGCTTAGATTGCTCTGACTCCTGCCTTGTCTCCTACACGGGTGCAAGGTAAGGGGATTCCTGGCCCCTCCCTAGTTCCGGAGGGCGGCGGCTTTCCCAGGTGTAGCTCTGACGGGGCCGGCAGGCTTAGGACAAGAACCAGAGAAGGCAGTTACCCGCCTAGGGTCCCGGGCTAGGTTGTCTTCGCTTTCAGAGGCAGGCACTCATGTAGCCAAAGCAGAGCAGCCTCCAGTCCCCAAAGAGAGGATCTCCCCCCAATCTGAGCGACAGGATCAAAGAGCGTTTCCCTGGGGAGAAATTACGCAAAATGCGTGAGAGCCGAAGTCAAGCGAGCTCACGAATGTGGAAGGGCTTTGGGAGGGCGGGGGGCAGGGGCCAGTGGTTAGGGTCTCTCTGATGTGGGTGCTCCCCAGAGGCCCCGAAATCACAGGGTTCCCTTCCCCAGGGCAGCCGCCACCTAGCTATTAGCAGTTACCTGCCTTCTTAGAAGTCCCGGGAGGGCTTCTCCTCGGACAGGGGACGCCGGTCCCAGGATAAGGTCCAAGTCCCGCTCCCAGCGGTGTTCCCCACCCTCTCCCAGACACCTCCTCGCGGTGACTGCCCACAGACACTCACCACCCTTCCCAGGCACTGTCAGCATCGGCTGACAGAATTCCCTCAGCCACAGTGTCTCGACACTTGATACCTGCGTGTCCGTGCCAGCCTAATGCTCCAATCCCACTGATTGGGGCTATTTTTCCTGGTCCCCTTTGGGGCCCTTTGGTATTTCCCTCTTCCCCCGCTCAGGGATCTGCTCAGCAGCTGCTTCCTCGTCTCCTTTTTATTTTAAATGGATCGATGTGCTGAGTTTCAGCAGCACAGTTAGCTCCTAGGAGACCTCCAACAATACTTCCCGGCGGAGTGCATTCCCGGGAAAAGGTTTCTCCATCGTTAACCGAGGGGGGACGCGCCCCCTAATGGCACTGTGCTAACCATCATTGGCTCAGGATTTTATTTCTCTCCCCATTGGCTTCATACTTAACTACCTGTGTGACCTTGGTCGTCTCACCTCTGTTTGTCTCGGTTTCTTTGACTGTAAAATGAGTATAATAAAAGTGTCTACCTCCCAGGGTTAGTTTGAGCAACAAAATGAAAGAAAAATCCAATGAGAAAATAGCCAATAAGTGCTACAAAATACTAGTCCTCCTCATATTTCTCCGAATTCTTCGGGTTCACCATCCGAGGTATGTATCTAATTATTTCCATGTTGTTTCCTCCATTAGAATAAGAACCCCTTAAGGGGATGAGTCAGCACAGTGCCTGTTAAATTGTTGTTCAGTTGTGTATGACTCCTCATGATTCTGCGGACCATACTTTCCATGGACTTTTCTTGGCAAAGATGCTGAAGTGGTTTGTGATTTTCTGTTTCAGTGGATGGAGGCAAACAGAAATCAAGTGGTTTGCCCAAAGTAACACAAGCTAATAAGTGTCTGAGGTTGGATTCGAACTCAGGCCTTCCTGACTTCAGGCCTAGCATTCTCCACTGAGACATCTAGCTTCCAAAGCCTGGCAAACAGTAAGTGCTTAATATATGCTTTTTGATTGCTCACTTCCAGCTGGGGATAATTGTTTTTGATGGAAGAAGTCACATTTTAGCTGAGTCTTAAAGGACAAACAGTATTTCTGGAGTGGAGGAGGAATCAAGTGAGGACATCTTAGGCATTTGGAGCAAGGAAGGGAAGGGAGAAATTGTAAAATGTTAATAAAGATCCATGGGTGACTTAGTCTGATTGAAGCAGAAAGTCCCTGAAATAAAATAGTTTGTTTGTTTTTTTTTTTTTTTTTTTTGTTTTTTTTTTTTGTTTTTTTTTTTAAAGACTAGAAAGCTAAAGCGATGCCAAATTACAAAGGGCTAAGGAGTCTGCAATTGATTAGATCTGATTCCTCATGATTCTTTTATTGTGGCTCATAAGGGTTTCAGCCTGCCTTCCCCAGAGCCTGCCCCTCAGGAAGCTTACAATGGAAAATAAGCAATGGATTCAGAAAGATAGACAGACTAATGAACTGATGAGCTCAACTCTTCTGGAAAACAACTTGGAATTACATGAGAAAAGTCATTTAGCCCTCAGATCTAGCAGTCCTAATACTAAGAACATGCCCAATATAGTTTAAAAAAGAAAGAAGTGTAAATAACATTCATAGCATAATATTCCCAGCACCTAGAAATACCTGACTCACAGTAGGCACCAAAATGTTGTTGATAGCACTTTTCAGCAGCAAAACAACAAATTTTGACAGGTGTCCATTCACTGGTGAATAACTAAAAACAACGTGGTATATGAATGAAATAGAATATCATTATGTAATAAATGATGGGTAAGACTTGCATGAACTGATGTAGAGTGAAGTAAGCACAACTAGGAGAAAACATAGATAATTTCTACAAAAATATAAAGGCAAAAAAATTCTGAAAGACAACTGAAGCTAGAACAATTGTAATGGCCAATTGGATCCTGGAGATCATCCCTCCTCTTGTTAGAGAATTGGGCAAATAAAGGAGCAGAATGTTTCATGAGATATCTGATAAGGTTAACTTGTGGGTTGGTTTGGACTTAACTGTTTTTGTTATAAGTAAAGGATAAATTGGATAGATTGCAATGGTTGGGAAAGAACTGTAGTCTAAAAAACAAATGGCACCCAATAGCATTTGTATTGCTTGCCTTCTTAATGAGAGAGGAAAAGAGGGAAGAAGGGAGAGAATTTCGAATCATATGACCCACTGAAGATTTTTCTGGTCCTTCCATTGTATTTGTGTGTGTGTGTGTGTGTGTGTGTGTGTGTGTGTGTGTGTGTGACCTGCCTAAGGTATGCAGTGAATTCCTGAGGTAAGATTTTAGTTGAAGGTTCTTTTACTCAGTCATTCTCTCTCTCTTTCAATCACACCTCAAGCTTCTGTGGGCTCACTGACCCTGCCTGCTGGTTACATAACTGAGGAACAGGTTTTCTGAGAATATACAGATCTTGAAGCATTTTTCATTGTTTGTAGTTTTAGTAAAAAAATTATCTATGGATTTTTCACTAAAGGTGAAAAAGTAAGCTATTCACCTTATTAGTTCAAATGTACCTTCTATTTGCTGTGTATGCCCTTTGATCTAGCAATACCACTTCTAGGTCTGTATTCCAGAGATCATTAAAAATGGGAAAGGAACAGTTACATACAAAAAATATTTATAGCAGCTCTTTGTGATGGCAAAAATTGAAAACTGATGCGATTTCCATCACTTAGGGAATGGGTGAACAAATTATAGTATAATGGAATAGAATGCTATTAAGCTATAAAGATGAATGGGTAGATTTCAGAAAAACCTGAAAAAACTTACATGAACTGACTGAAGTTCATTAAGAAGTTTCATGACTGAAGTGAGTAGAACTATACACAGTATCATCATACACAGATGATCATCTGTGATAGACTCAGCAACACAATGATCTAAGACAATTTCAAAAAACTCCTGATGGAAAATGCTATCCACATCCAGAGAAAGAATTTTAGAGTCTGAATGCAAATCAGAGCATACTAATCTCATCTTTTTTCTTTGTTTTTTTTTTTTTGTTTGTTTTTCATGACTTTTGCTTTTTGTTCTATTTCTTCTTTCATAACATGAATAATGTGGACATACATTTAACATGATTGTATATGTAGGACATATCAGATTGCTTACTAAAGCAAGATATGAAGGAGAAAGGGAGAAAAATTTGAAAATCAAAATCTTATTAAAAATGACTGTTGAAAACTATCTTTACGTGTAATTGAAAAATAAAAAAGTTTACTAAAATAAAATCTCATGCTTCTCTGAACACTCATAATTATGGTATTGTGGAAAGAGATACTGTCCAAGGAAACTGGGTTCTTATTGTGGCAATAGGAATAGAGAATTTGACAATGACAAATTATTTCAGTTCTCTCTAGGTTCTGTTTTCTTTTTTATTACATAAGGGAGTTAGTTGAACTAGATAATGTCCCAAGTACCTCAGGGTCTAAAATTTTGTGATTCCTATTGATTCTGCATATATTCTTTTTGGTGAGAGGGCATATTCGAGGCTCCCAAAATCCTGAAGAATGAATTATTTTACTACTGAATCTCCATAGAGTTGAGACCTGTTCAGGACATAAGAGTCACTAGCTTTTCACTTTAGTGTCTCCACTGGGTGGAGTAAGAAGGGCCCTTCTATCCAGACTGATGCCCACTGATCCTCAAATTTGTTTTTTTCAACCTCTTTATCCCTTCTCTCCTTTCTCTTTTCCCTCCTTCCCTTTCTTCCCTCATTTCCTTCGTATCCTTCCTTCAAATCTCCAGATCCATAACCTTCCTCGTCCTCTCTTTGTCCAGGAATATCCTGTCTCCCTCAACCATCTAAGAATTCCAGAGTCATCAGAGGGCTGGAGCTTCAAAGAATAGACACTGCTGATGACACCATACCTTTTTTGTCCTGAGACATCTCATTAAGATTTGCTTGCCAATCAGAGAGAAACCTGAAATGGGAACAAGGATATAAACAAGACCATCCTGGTTTCCAAAAGAATACAGACTATAATTGTATCTACCCTCCAAAAGATTAGAGTCATTATGTTTGGTGCCTACACAAAGGTAAGACATTCCCCAAACTTTGTAGTTTTCCAACTTATTCTAATTACAATACCTAAAATCATTTAAAAAACAAAACAAAACACCTTGTAAATACTTGCAGTCTAATGGAGAAATGGGTGCTGTAAGTTTGCTCCTTAGTTTGTGAAGTTGTCCCATTTTTGTCCTAAACTTGTCAGTTTCAAACTAAAAGGAAGTACCCCTTCTAGTAAGCTAACATGAATTGTGAATTATGCTTAAGGAACCACCCCAAACCCAAGAAACACACAGAGCCAGACACCATCGAGCACTCTGACTACCCCAAGCATAAGTGTCTCCTGTCTCTTACAGGGCAAAGGAGCCACCTGAAGCTGAGTTGAGTCCTCATGGATTCTTTTGGAACCCAAGGAAAACAAGAAGAAGAGAAGGGAAAGGGAAATTCCAAAGCAATGTGTTTACTTTAGGCCCCCATCTGTGTTCCACTTGGCTCTACCGCCTGACTTCCTAGAGGTCCATAAACTATTAAGAGCTAGAAGGTTGATGGACATAGTTGCCATGTTCAGTCATTAACCTACACATATCCATGTCCCTGTGCGAGAGTTTGTCTCACTTTTATTATGAAGAGGACTCCCAGCTGGCTGCAAGGGAGGACCATTGAATGGGAATCTTTTCAGTGAAAATTGAAACCTTTGCAAGGTTCCATGTATTGCTGAACATATTCGGTGAGGTTCTCTTGGGTTTATATACCTCTTTTTCCTCTTTAGTGAAGTCAAATCAAGTCAACAAAGATTTATTAAGGCTTACTATGTGCTGGGTCCGATGATAAACATCAACAATGCTTGCCTGCTTACATTCTAATGGGGAAAAAAATAACACATTAAGAAGCCGAAAAACAGAGAAGGGAAAGGTACCCATGTTGGGAAATGAAAGAAAGTCTGGACTATAGGAACTGACCTGGAGAAGAATGAATACATGACTTCCCTGGGTATTCTTATTAAAATAGACAAAGAAAACAGAGGAATAAAGACCTCAGCCCCCTGGGAGAGCCCAGAGGAAGGAGTTTCAGAGCCATTGGCTTTTGTGATCACTTAATAGCTCCAACTTTTCCACCATCCCCATATTAAATAGAATAATTGAATATTAACTTGGAGTCCAGGCAGCCTCTGCTGCCAACCAAAAAACAAGAAACATTTCCTAGTGTTTTTTTTTTTTTTAAATCAAACTAAACTTAGCCTTGAAGACCTTCTAACCTGTTTTCCCCACTTAAGCTCAGGACCCCTTTCTCCCCATTCTCAACACATTATTTATTTTTGCTTTTATACAGGATGATTTGCCATCTCCTGCAAACACATTCTGCACATTACTGCCTCCTAGACTTTGCTCCAGAACTGTTTCTTCTGCCTGGAATGATTTCTCCCTGCCCCATCTACTTGTCAAAACCCTATTTATCTTTCAAAGTTCCCCATAAAAGCCAACTTTTCCCAAAGCCTTTCCTGATCATTATCCCAAATCTCCCAGCAACCTCTGTGCAAATTGATGATATATTGTCTCTTTCTAGGGCTCTACTACTGCCTTTACTCATACTCCCCTATTTGACAATAATGTTTTCCTTCCTCTCCAGGTTTTGCCCCTGACTCTCCATACTTTCTCCTCATGCTAAGACATCCTTTTCATTCAGGAAATTTACTGTAATCTTGGCCTTCTCCCAAGCCCCTGTGCCCCCTTCCTCTGGTTGATCTGTTCCTCCCAGAATCTCCATTTTGAGGAAAGTGCCTGAGCCAGCCTTTTTTTTTTTTTTAAAGCTTTTTATTTTCAAAACATGCACAGATAATTTTTCAACAATAACCCTTGCATAGCCTTGTGATTCATATTTCCCCTCTTTCCCCCTACCCCTCCCCTAGATGGCAAGCAATCAAATATATGTTATACATGTTAAAATACATGTTAAATCTAATACATGTAAACATATTTATACAATTCTCTTGTTGCAGAAGAAAAAATCAAATCAAAAAGGAAAGAAAATGAATAAGAAAACAAAATGCAAGAGAACAACAACAAAAAGAATGGAAATGCTATGTTATGATCCACACTCAGTTCCCATAGTCTTCTCTCTGGGTGTAGATGCCTCTCTTCTTCACAAGATCATTGGAACTGGCCTCAATCATCTTGTTGGAAAGAGTCACGACCATCAGTATTGATATTGCCATGTATAACAATCTCCTGGTCCTGCTCATTTCACTCAGCATCAGTTGATGTAAGTCTTTCCAAGCCTCTCTGTATTTCTCCTGTTGGTCGTTTCTTACACAACAATAATATTCCGTAACATTCATATACCATAACTTATTCAGCCATTCTCCAGCTGATGGGCATCCACCCAGTTTCCAGTTTCAAGCCACTATGAAAAGAGCTGCCACAAACATTTTGGCACATACAGGTCCCTTTCCGCTCTTTAGTATTTCTTTGGGATATAAGCAAGCCCAATAACAGCAATGCTGGGTCAAAGGGGATGAACAGTTTGATAATCCTTTGGGCCTAGTTCCAGATTGATCTCCAGAATGGCTGGATTCTTTCACAACTCCACCCACAATGCATCAGTGTCCCAGTTTTCCCACATTCTCTCCAACATTCAGCATTATCTTTTCCTGTCATCTTAGCCAATCTGACAGGTGTGTAGTAGTACCTGAAGTGCCTTAATTTGCATTCTCTGATCAATAGTGATTTAGACCACTTTCTCATATGATTAGAAATGGTTTTCATTTCTTCACCTGAAAATTGTCTCTTCATGTCCTTTGACCATTTATCAAATGAAGAATGTGAGCCAGCCTTTTTTGCCCCACATTTTCCAGCTTCTTATTGTGTGTTGTCTTTTCCCATTAAACTGGTTGCTTATGAACAGGAACTACATTTCTTTTCTGGTTGTGTTGGTATTCTCAGTGCTTAGCATAGAGCTTGGCACTTAGTCAGTGCTTAATAAATGCTTGTTGATTTAATTTAACCTTGATTCCATGAGAGCAGGGACAATTTCTTTTTACTCTTTATGGTTGGAGGGCATAGTACAGGCCCCATAATTTTTTTTTTCAGAATTTAATTTCATGGGGCAGCTAGGTGGCGCAGTGGATAGAGCACCAGCCCTGAATTCAGGAGGACTCGAGTTCAAATCTGGTCTCAGACACTTAACACTTCCTAGCTGTGTGACCCTGGGCAAGTCATTTAACCCCAGCCTCAAAAAAAAAAAAAAAAAAA
This sequence comes from Sminthopsis crassicaudata, assembly GCF_048593235.1. NCBI lineage: Eukaryota > Metazoa > Chordata > Mammalia > Dasyuromorphia > Dasyuridae > Sminthopsis > Sminthopsis crassicaudata. The sequence goes on along the minus strand of NC_133617.1, from coordinate 374,507,846 downwards.
AAAAAAAAGAATTTAATTTCATAGTGCCAGTCCTAACCCTCATGCAGTTACATTCTAATTGGGTAAACAAGATATACACATGGCTATGAAACAATTATGTGACCAGACCATATATAATCAGTTGCTTAGCATGATACAGAACCAGAATCTTGAAATAGTCTTAAAAGTAGAGACCCTGGGCCCTCTGTTGCAAAGAGAATTAAGACTAAATTTGCAAAACAAGACACATTTTTGGACAAGGTCAATATGGGAATTTGTTTTGCTTGTCCATGCATACTCATTCCACGAGTGGTTTTATTTTTTTTTCCCAATAAGAGATGAGTGGGGGTAGGGTAATACAAGAGAAAGAAAAAAATGCTTTCTAATTGAAAAAAAATAACTTTTATAAGAAAGTTAGGGTGAAGGAAGCCATCTGTAAGGAGGAAGGAAAACAAGTCACCCTCCCAAATCCTCTCAAGTTAGCAAGTCTCAGAGGTACTATTGAATGTCCCTTCCCTGGCTTAATGACTCTGCCCAATAGTTGACAAGCTGGGTGAACAGTTAAAAGCCTCACTGACACATTTGCCCTTTGTTTCAGAATCAAAGCTGATGTGGAATTGTAGTAAATTATTGTCAGCTTCTGGGGGAGAGCTTGACTTAACCACTGTACAGGTTGTGACTTGGGGAATACAGTGAGGGTATGCATTTCCATTACTCAGAGTCAGTCACAGGGCAGAAAATCACTCTCCGGTGTGTCCAATCGTGGCAATTAGCCTGGCATGGAACCAGACAGGATGGGGAGGATCCTAAGTAGCTCACTGAGAGGCAAGGAAGTCATGTACATGAAATGAGATGTAATGGAGACCCAGCATAGCTCAGGAATACCCCAGGCGGTGCCTTTTCATGCAGAAGAGGCTTAGGAGCTTGTGTTCCCCACGGTCAAGATGAGGTGGAATAAAAGCACTTTGGAGAGATGATAGGTCACTCCTGTGCCGGTAACTGGCTCTGCTGGCTAACTCTGTGGTGAAGAGGGGCTTCTTTGCCTGGCTGCAGAGGCATTTAAAAAGGCTTATCAATTTCTTCCTACTTTCTCATGTCCTCATTTGTTCCAAAAACAACATTTATTTATGTCCTTCCCTCATCCAACAAAAAAACAAAAAAACAAGAAAACACAGAGAAAGGCTACAGGGCTCGCTCCCCTGGAAGACTGTGGGCCTCAGGCCTTGACCCCTGTGTTTGTGCTTCTCCTGTTCAGATGGAGGGGGAGAAAACTGAGGAACCTTTTTCGTTCCAAAAGATTCAGAGACCACCTCAGCATTCCAGCACTCCAGAGTGAGGGGGCCCTTTCATGCCCTGGCATTCCAGGTGGGGTTTTCCAATCAGCCTAGCACCAATACCCCAGGAAGCAACGAGTGACCATCAGGACCTCCTTCTGCCAACGGTGGTTAAGCAGAGATGTTACCTTTGAACATGAGCTTGAAGGAACCAGTTTTTGTGGGTACTGAACTGAATCATAAGCCTTCTCCCCTAGAGACTGAGGTGGATTGAAGGGAGTACCTCCTTCCCTCCCTCCCCAAACTTTTGGGGAAAAGGTATGTTGTTCTTGTTTCTGAAGTGAACATCCTTTTATAAAAGCCATTTGATGTTAGATAGTTAAATAAAAACTGGAGGCTAGTTACTGACGACTTACAATGAGGAGAACATAGCTAATGGAGGCTCACAACATATCATCAGAAAAAAGAAAATCCCACAAATCATGCATGGAACCCTGAGGGGCAGATGTAGGAGCTGGACTCACAGACACACCACATATTCTCCTCAGAGAGAACATAAATTCACAACTTGAGGATCTAAAAGTTTTCTCATTTAACAAGGATTTATTGAATCCTTGCCATGTGCCTAGCACTGGACTAGGTGTCCAGAGGAGAGAAGTGGTCTCTGCTTCCTAGGATTTATACTCCAACTGGGGAGACAAGTCTAACACCCATGAAAATGTGCTATTCAAATCCTGAAAGTGAAATATTAACCTAGGTTTAAAGCTAAACTAGGGAGTACAGAATGTGGATGCTCTATGAATTTAGAGAGAGACACACAAAGGCAGAGAGAAAGAAAGGAGAAAGAGAGAGACAAAGAAGAGATGTGAGAGGTCTGTGGACTGAAATAAGCAGGAGAGACTATATTGAAGACAAAGGACCAAATTGGGTTTAAAGAAGCACAGCATTAATATTTCCATGTCAGTGGAACATTATAAAAATACACAAAGAAGAAAAAAAGGAAATTCAGAAAGGGACACAAGCAGGACAGAGTTGGAACTAAGTGATGAAATTAATATAGACTTAAAACAAGCTGTATTTAACAGATTCTTTTATGCTTTTTTGTATAAGAAAACATTCATGATTATTAATACTATTGTGTTCATAACAATAAAAAATTAATTTTGATAGCTCTGTATTCCCCAGTAGAATATAAGCTCCTTGAAGGAAGGAGATTTTGCCTCAATTTCTTCATCTGTAAAATGAGATGTTGTACTAGGTAATGCCTACAGACCCTTTCCCCCTTCTAAATCCTATAATTCACTAATCTCACTTTACAGAATCTGAGGCTCAGAAAGGTTGTGACTGACCCAAGATCACAAGGCTAATGAGTGTTGGAGCTGAGGACCAGATCTTCTGGATCCCTGAGAATCTCAAACAGCCATTTGCAGTAGATTTGCTAGGCAACAGGGAGTCAATTCGGTTCTTGAGCAAGGGAATAAAATAGTGAAATCGGTTGAAGATGGAATAGACTATTCCAAAAACAATTAAACAACATTTATTAAGCACCTGCTGTGTGCTAGGCTCCATACTGGGCACTTAGGATATGAAAGTGAAATAACTTTTACAAGGAACTTATGGATAAACCTGGACTTAATGATGGCCAAAGAGGAGCCCAGTTTTACTTATTAGTGAATTTCATCAGTTAGGAAGTGCCAGACATGCCCCTGGGCCAGGTGGGCCAGGTGGAGCCTGTCCAGGATGTGGAGTGATATTGTTCTTCTTAGCTTCCAGCACTACAAAGCACCTTGCCATCCCAGAGAAGCTGGAGTCCCCAGGGGCAAGGCTGTGGGACAGGAGATGGGAGACCAGGGAAGGAGGGGACTAGCTTTACATCCTTTAGTTCCTCTCATCCTCTTCTTTATCTTCCTCCTCCCCAACTCCCATCCTATCCAAAAGACAGTGTAGACAGTTTGGTGACAATAGCAAGAGTGGGGAGGTAGGCAAGTAAAACAAAGAAGTACCCTTCATTGGGAGACAAGGACAAGGTATTTGTGAATCCAAAGCATGAATTTAGTGGGAAAGAGACAGAATCAGAATTCTCTGAGAATAAAACTGGGTCAGGATAGTCAGATGACCCAGATATTAATCCTGCTTCTGTTCCTGTCTGCATGACCTTGGGTAAGTCACTTTAATGAAATCCCACTTTCCACAGGAAGCCTTTCCCCACAGTGCCTTCCCTTCATTGTAATCCCATTGGTCCTACATGTGGCTCATTTGTAGATGATTATTTGCAAGTTGTCTCTTCCTTTAGTCTGTGAACTCCTCAAGGACAGCGACTGTCTTTTATCCTTCTATCTCCAGCACTTAGCACTTAGACAGTAGCTACTTTAATTAATGTTTATTGATTGACTAGATCCCTCTGGACCTCAGAGTTCCTAATTTGTAAAATGAAGAGGTTAGCCTGCTCTAGCATTTCCAACGGCCCTTCCGATTCTAAATCTATGATCTCACAATCCCACCATCAGCATAAGTTAGGTATCCAAAGCAAGGCACTTGAACACTTTCTGCCTCAATATTCCCAACTGTAAAATGAGGGTGATACTTGCAGTAGAACAGCTTCACAATGCAGTGAGGCCTTAAATGAGATAAAGTGTGTACTTTGCAAAACCTTATAGTGTTAAGAAATAATAGCTACCATTATTATTGCTATCCAGTGTCAGATAGGAGGTATAACTAGTCACAGACTGCACAAACATATTCATACCACAGAAGGCTTGTCTTAGGACCTGTTTAGCCAAAGGAAGAAGAGACAGAAGCTAGTTTTGGTCACAAAGTTTAGCCAGAGGAGTTTTAGGTCTAGGACTAACCTTTAAAGTTGATGTTAGGTCTTCAGGGAGGGGAAAGATCAATGGAACACAGATCTCTTGACTATTATATTTTTATTATCTTTTTTATATCACCTTCCTCTTCTTAGAAAGAAAAAAGATTTAAGAAAAAGATCAAAAGCGAGAAGGAAAAAAGCAGTTAAGCAAAACAGATCTAACACACTGAAGCCAGCAGTATATTTAATGATTCACCCCATAGTCCTCCACCTCTGCAAGGAAAGGAAGGGGACTAAGTTTTCCTGTTCCCTTATCAAGTATCCCTTTTAGCACATCTGCCCCCCTTTTCTATAATCACAGGATCTAGTCCAAATCCTTCATTTTACAGAGGCAACTGAGGCCCATAGAGATCAAGTGAACATAGGGAGTAAATAGCAGGGCTAGGATTTGAATATAGGTCCTCAGACTCCAAATCTCGTGCTCTGGACAACATGGTACACAGACTCTATCCCCAAACAAGAGCTTAATTCTGATCTTCTTTCCCTGTTTAAAAGCTGGATTAAAATTAGGATTAGGAGATTTGTACCTCTAGTCTCCTGATCACAAAAAGAACATGAGACTTAATAAAGCCAAAGGCTGCCTCTGAAATTTGGTCAAGCATGCTGCCTAGACCTTCAGCATCCATTTACTTAGCAAAATAATGAGAGCATGAGTAAAACAGACTCCATTACAAGATCCTCAAGAAAGATTCTACTGCATATCTCAACAAAAAAAGAAAAAATCCAACACAGCAAGAAAGGTACAACTGAAAGACTTTTTAGACTCATTGCTCAAAAGGCCAGAATAATAGGGGTGGTTTTCAACATTTTAGGTACAAGCCTTTAACATTTTCTTCTAATGACCCAGGGTCCAACCACCAATTTAGCCTTCTGGACTAAACTCTTACCCTTTTCAGGCTTCTTTCAGTATTACTCATCCCTCCAGGTTCCATATTATGGGGCAGATATAAGAACCCAGAATCTAAAAGTCTATATGTTACCTAAACTTAATTCTCAAGTTCCTCTTGTCCAGAGTAAGCTGTGTCAAGCACTTTAAAATATCTCATTTGATCCTCAAAATAATTCTGTAAGGCAAATGCTATTATTATCCCCATCTTACAACTGGGGAAACAAAGGTAAAGAGAAGTTGAATGTGTTGTCCAGGGTCACACAGCTAGGGTCAGGTATTTTTGACCCTAAGCCCAGAGCTTTAACCACTATACAACCCAAGTGCCTCTATTACCTCATATAAGATCATGAGTGTTATTTTTTGCTTTTTTTTTAGTTCACCAGAAGCATAATAAAATATGGTCAACTCATATTTTAATTGTGTGAATCACTTTTCAAATACATTTTATATATTGGATTCTATTTTTCTCTTCCATTTTACAGGTGAGCTCATCCATATCCTCTTCCACTTAAGAGTAGGTTCATCCAATTCATGTCCACAGTTATGATTGTGTATCCCCCTCCTTGCTATCATCTACAACTTTTCCCTTTTTGCTGCCTCCCCTCTGTTTACAAAAAAGGTAGTAAAAGACTTTTGATCCAATATTGATCCATAAACCAAAACAATGTTTCTGCTCTAGTGCTCCTCTTTCCTTCTTGCCTGGCTCCCAATCACAGATTTTGTTTCTTTGCTTTTAATTCCCCCTTCCTGTTCAACTCTCTAATATAAGCCTTTGTTTGCTTATAATTAATCCCTCACTTTTAAACCTGCCTTCCCCATCTCATTCTCTGCCTATTTCCCAGTTGAACTGAATATATTTCAACACTAGATGTGGTTTCAACCTTTCTTTGAAAATTCAGATAAAAACAAGATTCATGTGATGAGTGTTCCTCCATCCCTTCTTCTAGATTTGCATATTCTCCAATTCATTTTCTGAGAATAAATTCCCTCTTCTTTCTCTTCCCTCTTTTTCTTTTTCCTTATTTCTCCTTTCTTTCTAAAAATGATAGATTTTAACATGCCAAGACTGTTTATTTCATACATGAGAAAACTGAGGCAGAGGGTCACATAGCTACCGTCCAAGGCAGGTTCTGAACTAAGTGTCCTGACTCTAAAACTAACTCAAAATCTATTACATCAAACTGCATCTTAAAACACAGCAAAAGCTTTACCACCAGCAGCACTACATCCCATCTCATTGAACTCCCTCTTTGACCCCTGAATATGAGTTGTGAGAGGATATTTATTCTTCCCATTTTAAAATATAAGCACTTCATCACTGTGCAGCCTCTTCCCTTCTAAAATGCTCAAATACATTTATCCTAAATACCCAAATTTATTTTTGTTTTCTTCTGAATCCTGTAATTGCATTTCAAAGATTCTATTGAGTTTCAATCTCTTCTTTGGAAATGTTTGAAAATTTTCCATTTTCCCCTCTGTAAAATTATACTCACTTTTTCTAGGTAAGTTATATTTGATTTGTAAGCCTTTATATTTTGTCTTTTGGAATATTATTCCAGTATCTCGTCCTTCAAAATGGTAGCTCCTAAGGCTTGCATCATATTAACTGATTTCTTACTGCTTTGACTTTTTTTCCTCCAACCTTGGAATATTTTTTTTCTTTAACCTGAAAGTTCCTGACTTTGGTTATGATGTTACTAGGAATTTTAATTTTAGGATTTCTTTCAGGATGATTACTTTGCCATCTAGTTCTAAGGGATCTGGGCAGTTTTCAATTATGACTTCCTGAAATATGGTATATAGAATTTTTTTGGTTATGACTTTCAGGTAAACATTATTCTTAGACTGTTTTTAAAGTCAAATCTTTTTTTTCAGATTACATTCTTATGCCTTTTCATATTGACTTGCTTTAATATTTCTTAACTCAGGAAACCATTGCTTTAGTTTGGTCCATTCTAATTCTCAAGTAAGACTATTTTTTTGTATAGAACTATTCTAATCTATTCTCCTTCCCATTCTATCGTTCTTAGCTTTTATTTCATTTAACATTATTTTTAAAAAATCTTTTGGCCTTTATCTTCCAGGTACTCTAGTGGTTGTGTGTTCAGATCATTCTTTTCTTTGACATTCTAATTGGATTTGTGGAGTTGTTCTGGCTTTATCCCTTGGGCTTTTCTCAATCTATATTGCCTTGAGCATTTTCTAACTTCAGACTATTTCCTAAATTAGATTCTGGTCTTTCCTAAATCTTTGAATTCTTTGGGCTGGCTTACCTAAATGGCCCTGACCTTTGAAGGAATTCTTGAATTTTGACAGTTTCCTGATAGTTTAGCGTAAATTCCTGATAGTTTCAGCCTTTTTCTCTATAACTCCCTTGTACAAACCTGTCATCCAGAATTGGCCCCAGCCCTTTCTATGATCTTGATAAGCTCCAAACAGATGCTACCAATTACAATGATAACAGGGTTCCAGAAAACAATCAACAAAAAACACTTAAGTGCTTTACTTCCCAGGTACTGACAGTTCCCTTCTCCAGTGGTGGCTGGGGCATGGGCTTCTCGGATTCTGATATGGCCCTGCTTTGTGTTCTCTGCCTGTCTTCCATCTTGACTTGTCTCTCCTCAGATTCTCTCCAAGTTTACTTGTTCAGTTGTGGACTCAATGGAGATTATAATTGTTTCTTTGCCTTCCTTTCTTTGTTGCTTCTGGAGCATTTTTAGAGTTTTACTGATCTATGTGGGGGATGAGGGAGAAGGATCTGAGCTCCTCTAGTCATCTTAGTCAGAAACTGCCCTCAGAATATCTAGATGGATGTCACTAACATTAAAAGTGTCAAAGCATGATGAATTTTAATTTCCTTTAATTTGTTAAAAATACTTGTTACTGACCACTATTGGGGTAAAAATCATAAAATCAACAAATGACAGTATGTAGTACCTTCAAAAAAAAAGATTTAGGATTGCTTATTTCCTTCAGATGATGGAAAAATCACAGTACAAAAATTTAAAGATCCAGTGGAAGCCTTTTCTTGGCTGTTATTTCTTATATGTACATAAACCGATACACTGAACTGTTAGGTATATAGTTGAAGAACTAAAGCCTTTTGTTTCCATTAGACGTGAGTTCTAGGGCGAGGACTGTCTTTGGCCTGTCTGTGTATTCCCAGCACCTAGCATGGTGCCTCACATATCAAGACACTTAATGCTTATTGAATGGATAGCCGAGAGGTAAAGAGTTTGGTAGTGAACACGTGGGTCTTCAGACCAGGTGTTCACTAGGGAGCTAACAAGTCAGGGTATTATGTGAGTAGGTATAATAAAGGCTTTTAAGATTGCACGTGGCTGTTCTTGAGTGAGCTACCAGTTACCGGTTCAAGATCGTGGCCAGAGACCTTTGAAGGCCTCAGAGGAGGCGAGACGGGTAGAGTTGACACTGCAAAGGTCAGTGGTCAAAGGTACTCTTTTGGGCCTAGGGCAGACTAGTAATTGTAACTGCCAGGAAAGCAGATTACAAATGGTAAAGAAATGACAAGGCTTATTAATAACATCTGAATGCTACTGCAAGAACCAAGCAGTGGAGGAAGAATGGGGACTTTAGCCTCACAACAAGGAAACAGAGGGCCAAAGAGAGAAAACTATTTACCCTCATCTCAGTTACTGACAGAACCCATCCCCAAACTTGCAGTTTACTGACTCCTCTCCATCCCCATTCCCAATTCACACTAAATACCAAAACCAGATCTGAATGAAGGAGAGAGGCTTCCTTAAGTGAACAGTTTAAAGTGCCAGAACTTCATCAGCTGGTCTTATATCTCAAATAGGAACTCAGTCTGCCTTGGAACATCCTAATATCTCCCCCCATAATACATTATCATTGGTCTTTTCCTGGAAGGACCAATGTTAATGTTTGGGGGAGGGAGGAAAGGGGAGGAAAGAAGGGTTTTGCACACACTGGAAACGGACAAACCTCTGCTTCTTACACACTGAGCTGAGGGAGAGCTTGATGTCTCAGACATCCATACCTGCATACCCTGCATAACAGTTTCTCTGGCTAGTTAGTGCTCAGTTTTTCATGTTTTTAGCAGGTTTAGCAGCATCACCTTGACATAGAAAGAAGTAGCAGGGTTCTTCAAAACACTTTTCTATATTTCAGTGGATTAGTGATTTCACTTATATGGTCACTCCTTTCCTATAGTTCAAATTATAAAATCTTCTTTTACCTTATGCAATTCTTATCCATATTTTCAGGTAAGTCCTGTAAGGGGATCTACCCAACATGCTGAAATCCTTCCCCTAGATCCTGACATCAATGGAGCATTCAGGTGATCCATCAGATGAACAGCCTTCCTTTTCCAGTCATACTTGTCCCCAATAATACTGTCCACACTGTTTTCTCCTGTACTGTCTTCACAGTCAATATAACTGCATCTCACTCATGCCTATCATGACCCTCTCAATTTTGATTTTTGGAAACTGACATTTCATAATTCCAAGTCACAAAACGTCACTGGAAGAATACTGATGCGCAAAAAAAAAAAAAAAAAAAAAAAAAAAAATCTTGTTTCAGGAAGATTAAAACCAAGGCACAATTTCTCAAATCCAATTAGTACCTATGATGTCCAAGGCTCAGTGGTAGGCACAAGGGATACAAAGACATGACATGCTCTCTCTCTCTTCCCCCCACCCTTTCTCCTGCAACATCACATTGAGGAAAAAAACAGAACATACAATACCATTGCATTTCTCAGGAAATCACTGCACGACAAGATTGGTGATACAGAGAATAGAGAGCTAGGCTTAGAGGGCCACAGACACTTACTAGTTGTGTGACACTGAACTCCTGCAGCTGTTAACTTGTGTGCCTCAGTTTCCATAACTGTAAAGTGGGGATAATAATAGCAGCTACCTCCCATGTTCTTCTGAGGATCAAATAAGGTAATATTTACACATAAAGTACTTTGAATAATAGCTATTTCCTTCCTTCCTACTTAGAATACAAGTGAGAACCTGTAAGAATAATAAAATGGACCCAAGATCACAAATTCTATGCACTTTGTTTAAAAAAATCTTTCAAGGCATTCAAGCCTATTTATTCTGTATGTTGCATGCAAGCAGGTTTATTGTGATTTCTGAATCCACAGCAAATCTGGAACTAGAAACATACTGAAAGCCAGAGAGAAAAATTATAAAATAGGCTTAAGATCTCAAAATCCTACCACATTTTGATATAGGGACAAACAGCTTCACCTACCCTTGGCAATACCATTTTATTGCAGCCCTATGTAATAATTCATATTTATAATATTGACCCAGAGCCATTAAAAAAAGATTAAATTATGTTTTACACTTTACATTTAGTGAGCCAAGAAATGTTTAACGTATTTCCATTTTCCTTGGCTAGAAAATATTTTTAAATGTAGTGCTTATAAAAAAGTCATAGAATCTTCCATTAAATCCTCCTCTGATACCTCATCATGGTATGGAGTTAACCCTGAATTCTTTAGGGCTATAGCAATGGAACACAACCTCTAGCAGGATGGCTTTACCTCTGGAGCTAATGTCCCAACTGAAAAACATAGAACTGAAATTCAGGAGTCTTAGCACCATTTGATTTTCTACCAGGTCATGAATTTTTTCAGTGACAAAAATTCACCACTAAAGCACTGAAGGGTTACAAACTGCTTAAGGACAAGTATGCCCTTAAGGAAACTGATGAAAACAGATTTTTAAATATTGACTTATGAATACACCAGCAACAAATTTGTACATCAGTGATTGCTGTTCTAAATGACACAATCTCTGGCTATAGTTGTTTTTTCTTTTTTCTTTCTTTCTTTCTTTTTTTTTTTTTTTTAATCAATACCATTTCGGAAAAATGATATAATTTGTCAGAGAACAATGAATAAAGCCAGAAGAAAATAGCCTACTCACCATAATTTTCCAACTACAATTTAAGAAGTTATAGGCTATATGTAGCAAGTTCAAAATCTTTAGCAAAAGGAGAAAAAGAAAAATACTGGTTTTCTCAGCCCTGTGTATTATCCAGTATATTTTAGACCACCCAAAAAAGTTCCTTAACCACAAAAGGAGCTGTAATTGATGTTTCTTTTTATTACTTCTGATATAATTTGCTGCAATTCAGTAAGTTCATTATTCTCCAAACTCCCTGTGGTATTTAAGAAAAAAAAAAAAAAAAGAAAAAAAAAAAGCTGGAAATAAATCTACCACCTGAAGTTGACAAACATTTAGCAGGTCAACGGATAAGTTAATTTTGGCCCCTGGGAAAAGGGTACAATTGGGTTAGCTAAGCTCAGCAAGTATTTATTAAATACCTACCCACGTGCTAGAGATATGCTAAGCACTGGGGATAATGATAAAGGAAAAAACAGTCCCTGCTTTTAAGGAGTCTATAGTCTATCCGTGAACGAATGAGAAATTCTAATAATTATCAACGATAAGTTCCCCACAACAGGGACATTACAAGTCTGGAAGACTTGTTCTACTTCCACTATCTACCCCATTTCTCAAAATAATTATGAAAGCCCAAGAAGTACAAAATAAGGCAATGGATATAATGGCCACACAGAAAGGCCTTAGGCAAGACTATTTCCCAAAACTATTTGAAAAATCTTTTTTCTATATTCTTAATTCTTAAAACTACAATAGGATGGGACCTAGAGATTAATAATAGGCACTAAATTCTTCTTAGGCATAAAGTAGAACCTAAAAGTAGCCCCCTCCTTTATAAAAGGATTTGAAAGCACTCTTAGAGACAGAATCTCAAGGCTGTATGAGTTTTGTTTTGTTTTTTTAAAAATACTTTGCACACAGAAGGTGCTTATTATATCATGCTGTAAGTCTATTATATATTTTAAGATACATAGCTCACAGGCTTATGTTAAAATTCACAAGATTACTAATATGTTGTTTAATAAGGAGATTAAATGAACAAGAAGTTCAAAGAAGAGAGATATGGCTAAAATAAAAGATGCTGATGTTTAAAGAGGTTTCTACAGACTGTGGCATTCTATACCACTCTTGATTTGTAAGACAATATCAAACAATCTGTTTATAGCCTGCTTGTTTAAGTTTGTAGGGGCTGCTTAAACAAAAAAGTAAAAAAAAAGGACCTAATGAAATCTGTGAGTGATACTATATTTTATTTCACATTATTTTTATCTTGTAGACAACCAGGCCTATTTCTGCTACTGCAAAAAGTTCACAGAAGGCTTGAACTTCTACACAATAGACATAATGAACAGTGAAGAAGTCTTGTATAAAGTATCAACAACCACGGTTGCTTGTTTACTACTGTATTTTTGCCTGTCAATTTAGTATAAAAATTATTTACCATTGAATTAATGGACTTGAGTGCAAAAAAAATTTTTTTAAAGCAAACCTAGATTCCAATTTTGTATACTGAGATTTTCAGTTTTATTTATACTACTAGCTAGATAAAAAGCATACATATTGTGTCTGTTGTACAGTCAATACAATTGCAACTTTTTCTACTTAAATTCTCTATACAAAGTCATTGCCAATTGATATGGTCATTGATGGCATAGGGCTTAGAATAACCAAAAGGTATAAAAAACAAGTTTGCAGTCTTGCCCCAAGATACAAAAACTGAATTTCAAACAATGTCATAACATACATGATTTAAACTGTATACGAAAAATCACACATCAAATCAAGTACAAAAATAGTTAAACTACCCATTATGAACAATTGTAATGTTTCCATTATTCTGCACAGTATTTAACACAGATTTTAGCAGTTTCCAAAATACTAGTAATTCATTATTTAGTTTAAGCATCATCAGCTTTGCAGAACAGTGTGACATTTAAGGGGAGTGATAATACTCCTTTTAGTGTTTTAAAAATACAAAAGTTTTCCCTATGAATTAATGAAGGAAAGCAATTCCTGTCCCAGGCTTTTTAGTAACCATACCCAATGCCCAGAAATTTAGAAAGAATATAGCTACTATCTTTAAAAGGGCAGAGAAATATGTCTTGTTAATCACAGTTATCAGACAGAGAGAAAAATGTAATTTAAAACAAGTTTTTGTCTAGCAACAAGGAATTTTCAAATATGTACATACATATTCGCCTTGGCAAATGTAAAATTGAAGCTGCAATCTAAAATGTGAATTAAAATTTTTTCTTCACTTGTTCAAGTTTCCAAGAAATTATTTTGGGAAGAGGTTACCGTGAAATTTTTGTGACCAAACTTCCTTAAATGCAGAGTCAAGTTGCTCTTAATAATATCAACTCACCCACATGGCACAGTATTTTTGATTAAGATATATGCTTAGCAGTAACCACTCACATACAGAATGAGATAGAGGTGAATTATCTTTAAAAACTTTCTCTGCATTTTTAAACATTAGCAATGATGAATTTGTTCTGTAGAATAACATCTATAGATTATGTATATAGATTTTGCACACAAAAGGTTCTAAATATGTGCTAAAGGTTACATTTTCCAGCACTGGAATGATTCCTTCATATATAGCTAGTGAGGACTTCATCTGGATATGTTTTTCCCCCTAACTTCAAGCTCAGAGTCATGTCTCATACCTGAACAAATTTTTAAATGGGGGAAATTTTTAAAATCCAGTTTCTGTCTGCTAGGAGCAAGGCAGCAAACATATTTTCCAACCTTTTATGAAAAGATTAAGCAGAACAAAAGTAAAATATATCTTCAGGTTATAAACAAGAGTATTTTACAGTCCACCATGCTGACACTTAGCCACAGCACAAAGACCTCAATCTAATGGCTGTGGGTCTGCAATAGGCATGGTATGAAGTACTTCATCTAGGAGTTGGAGGGCACGGTGTAAATGAATCTCAATCCAGCAAGGTGTTTCTTTGATGCTCTGCCTTGGATAGTCAGGGCCCCAGCCTTTTACAAAGCTCATCCTGAGTATGCATAAGCGGCGCAGGTCATCTACGCCAATCCCAGCAGCCGCTGACAGACCTGACAGGAGAGAATGCAGTGTGTCAGATAGACAGGTTGATCTCCCCCCTCCTCCCCACATTCCAAATTAAGTAAAATGACCAGTTTTTCTTCAGTATCTGCTCAGCATACAATCTCTTTGCCAAAGTGCCAAAAAACAACTGGAGACCTTCACTTGACAAAAAGGGTCTGAAAACACTTTGGGCTGAGGTGGCTTGCTGCTCACAAGAGCTTCTAGTATCTACCTATATAAAATATCAAATGACCACAATCTAGAAACACTCCCCCTAACTTTGTCTTTAGAAATGGAGGTAAAAATGAAACAACTCAAGTTTAGGCCACAGTAGTACACAGATAATGGTCTGGTTACAAGAACCTTAGTGTCTACATCTATCATTAACATAGCCTAGTTGGAAATAAAATATAGGGAGTAAAGAGATTGTTTCTATTTCTGGTTCCACTAGGATTTCTTTGACCCAAGATAACCTCTGTGCCTCAATTTCCCAGTAAATAAAGTGGACAAAGTTACTATGTTATTTAATGGGGGTGTTGGAATGAGAATGAGGATGTTGGTAACACTTCTGAGATCTCTGGTGAAAATATTTTATGTCATCAACAATTACATTGATGGTTTTGATGCGTGAGGAATTAAAAAAAGCCAAACTGTCGTAATTCAAAATTAAATGCTAGCTAGCACTGAATTCTAAACTGAAACTACAATGGAGATTATTCTACACCTCATTTTCAAGTCAGAACATATATAGTCAATCTGAACCCATCAATATAACAATGAAACTAATGGGAAGAATTTGTATGTACTGTAGAGAAACCTGCAGGGCCACTGCAGTTTTCTTAGCCAGTGTGATTTGCTTACCACACTGAAGAGGTTAAGAACAGGGGTTGAATGAATCACTAGTTATGCCTTCAGACGTGGAAGATGGTGCCACGTGTTTCCATCATAAAAGTCTATAGTCAGCAGTTTAACTCTGCAGTAAAAAATTCCCCATCAGTGTGAAACCTGGCACACAGTTCAATTTTACCCTAAAATTAAAAAAAAGTTCTACACGTTATCAAATACCACCCTCACTCAGTTTTATCTCCATGCTTAGAATAACTTAACAATGAAAAAACCCTGAGAGGTGCCTGATTCTGAAATCAGGTTTCACTTTCCTGCTAAAATTTAAAAAAAAAAAAAAAAAAAAAAAAAAAAAAAAATCGCAGCCCACCCTGATAGAGCCTCTGGCCTGGTTTGATAGGAAGGAGGGAGCACAAAAGGGTCAGCAGTAATTTTTATTATTTTGACCCCACTCTCCTCTTGAAATTAAGAAAAAATCAGTTACCACATAAGAAACTTGTAAACAAATTCATGTTACTTAAGTATTATAATCCCAATAAGAAAGGTAACTTTAAATAGTTTATGAGGACAGAATGCTAAGCATTAGCCTTTTTTTTTCTTTAAAGGGCAAATCAAAAGGCTACTTACTGATGGCAGGGGCTATTCCACCTACTGATCCTGGTCCGGGGATATTTCCTGCTACTGCTGCGGCCTGAGCAGCTGCTGCAGCTTGTGCAGTGGCAGCTTGTTGTTGCATTTGACGATGGCACTGACGTAAATCAAATACCTTTTGAAAAAAGTACAAATTTTGTATTATTGAAAATAGCAAGAAAAGGTATTTTAAATTAAAGCTAGTACATCTTTATACCATCTTAAATTTATAGCCCTAATTGGAACATAATATGTAAAGAATATATTTGGTCTTTTATCTTGAAAAACTGGCATAAATTTACTTAGGAGAGGTGGTGGCCCATAATTCTTGTGTGTATGTTCCCACCTTTAAGTTAGCTCTAATCCTTCTGGATATATATTCTTATACTAAGAGAAATAGAGGGAGAAGGAAAAGGTATTCTCTCCCTCTGTTGTTCTTCATTTCTCTTGGCAGCATTAAAAAACATACTCAAGAAAACCAGTAAAAATGGGAAGAGTAAGAAGAAGCAGACTAGCCCCACTTTCCCCACAATTATTCTCACAAAGATATAACCAGTTCAAGTAAGTCATAACAAAAACTGAAGGAGAAACTACAATGGGCCATTTTTCCAGCCTAAGATCATAAAGGCAGGTGGGCCAGAGGAGAAATTGTAGAATAGGCCTGTAACTCTGTCACTCAAACCTAGGATATAAGACTGGAGTATATTTTTAAAATTCCCCAAATACTGAGTTATTATATAGTTCCAGGAACATCCAAAACACAGACTAAGAAGAAGAAAATAATTCCAAAACAGCCATGTGCAAAGCAAAAAAAACAAAAAACAAACAAACAAAAAAAAAAAACACAAACACCTACCCAGCTTGGCCAAAAGGCAAATACAAACTCCCAGAAGAAGTGAATCATGTTTTTTTGATTTTTTATTTTTGAAGACATAAATATAATAAGTATGCTAGAGGAAATAGTAGAAAAGAAACGAAAACAATGGAATAAAGGCTCAGAAGACTTAATAGTACAAGAAGCAGCATGTGCCAGGCAAACCAAATCAGTACTAGCACCCTGACCAATATTTCCCTTCAGATAAAAACAACCCAGGACCCTAAACCCAAGAGCTCTGAGAACAGCAATGCTTTTAGCTCATTGGCCTCCACCATCTACCTAGGAAGCAATTCCTATGGAACTGCCTGGCAAGTGCTCCTGCAGAAGCTGTAGCAACAGCTACTGAAATCATAAAGTAAATTCTTGCCACCAAAGTTCTTGGTACTATCAGATAATGGAACATCAGTAACTAATATGATTTTATCATGTAAATGATATGAAAGATGATGAGCTACCATCTGTTTTGCTGCCATATGCTGAAAACCATAGGACTTTTCCATCCAACTTGCAAATGAAACCACCTATATGCTGTCTCTCCCATCAGTATGTGAGCACCTTAAGATCAAGGGACTATCTTAATTTTTTTTACTTGTACCTCCACTGCTTAGTACAGTGTTTTGTACATACTAACTTTCTGATTTATATTTTATTCATTCTAATCAAGAAGTATAAAATCCAAGTAAACAGATGCTTTGAAATTTAGAACATACCAAATAGAACACAAAGGCTCAATAGGAAATATTAAAATCAAAAGTTTAAAAAAAGGAATAAAACACTTCATCAAAAATAATTGGCCTAGAAACCAGATCAAGAAGAGATTGTTAAAAACCACTTATTTATGCAAGCTATACATTTGAGTAAAAGCCATGACTAAAAAAGCAAAACAAACAAAAAAAGAATAACCTGAACATGATTATTTCAAGAAATTATGGACAAAACTGATGTGAAGTGACTATATTCTCCTGTTAGGAAGAAGTCCAATCAGCTATTACCAAATATAATCAAAATTCCAAGACTATCCTATTTTGTATAGAGTTATTGCGTAAGTGGAACTCTTTTGTCTATCCCTCAAACCTCAGTACATTTTAAAACAACTTCTGAGCCATCAAAATTGTCCTGCCTAGACTCCCTTATAATAAATAAGATACATTTACTAGGTATAAGGCTATAGTCAGACTAGGAGTCATGGAACAAAGCAAAAGTCATGGGTCCACTGAACACTTAATCCCATTACTTACCTACTTACTAATAGATCACCAACTAATGTTCGTTAAAAATTCCCACCTCGGAGGCAGCTAGTTGGTGCAGTGGGTAGAGCACCAGCCCTGAAGTCAGTAGAACCTGAATTCAAAAGTCTAGTCTCAGACACTTAACACTTCCTAGCTTTATGACTTTGGGCAAGTGACTAAACCCCAATTGCCTCAGCAAAAAAAAAAAAAAAAAAAAAAAAAAAATCCCAACTCAACAGTGTAGACTTCCTTCTCCCCACCCCAATACATACCCAGAGGAACATCATAATGCTAGATCATAATTAAAAGGGAAGTGGCAGAGGCAGAAATTAATCTTGAAAACAAAAGATAACATATTTTTCCCAGACTTATTTTGAGTTAAGAACCAAAGTGTTAAAATGTAAATAGAAACTTCTTCATTCTATATCCATAATGGCTATGTACTTAGTTTTGGTTTTTTTGGTATGTACTTAGTTGACTAACAGTATCACATATACAAAACCCATCCACTTCATAGTTGCATATTAGGAATGAACTAAAGTAAACTAGATAAAATCTCCCTTCCCCACCTGTGTTTCCAACTCAGGTCATTCACATATAATTCTTACTATGCCCAAAGCACTGGGGCAGTAGATATGGAAATTCAATACTAAAAAGATAACAACCCCTTGTCCTTAAGGAAGTTACATTCTGCTCATATAGACAAGGAATATACATAAACAAGTACAATACAAGGAAAGGTGTGATCCCAGAAAAAGAAGAATTCAAAGTATTTTAGGATAGGAAAAAAAAGAACACTTTCATTTGAGAATGAGATGTTAGAGAAAAAATATGGGAGAGTCAAAGCCAAATCATTACTCAGTGGTGTTCTGGTGCCTGTTTTCCTGTTTTGCAACATATTTCTTTCTTTCTTTCTTTCTTTCTTTCTTTCTTTCTTTCTTTCTTTCTTTCTTTCTTTCTTTTCTCTTTCTTTCTTTCTTTCTTTCTTTCTTTCTTTCTCTCTCTCTCTCTCTCTCTCTTTCTCTCTCTCTCTCTCTCTCTCTCTCTCTTTCTTTCTTTCTTTCCTTTTTTAAAGTTAATAAGCATTTATTAAGTGCTTTTTATGCCATATTTAGTCATTGAGCTAAACTACAAGAATACAAATGCAATCTAAAAGTCCCTGCCCTCAAGGAGCTTACATACTAATGAGGGAAGGCAATGCCAAAGTGAAAAAGGAGATGATGGAAAGATGAAAGATATCATTAAGCACAGCTACATGATAGGGAAAATCATAACCTAGAGAAGAATGAAAATATGCCGAGTTGGGTGTCCTGTGAAACAAGTTCTAGGAGGAATCAGCCAATGCGAAGGAGCAGTAGGCCATATTCTAGTCCCATGTTCAACTTCTCTCTTCTCCAAAGGCCTCACATAATGCACTGATAATTCTATTTCTGCAGAATTCCAGTAACGGGTCTTAATTAGCAGTTGTGTTAGATTGCTAGTGCTTATTAAATATATATTTCCATGCTCCTTCGTCCCAATCCCTGATATATATTTCCTGCAGATGTTCCAGCTTGGCATATCTCTAATCTAGGAATTACACTATGGAGAAGTGTAAGTGTCTCATACCTAGCACTCTTTCACTGTTGACATTCAGCACTAAAGAGGTTTGATGAAATCCTAAGGAATACAGAGAATTTCAATCAGTTCTCAGTGTGAATTTTCAGATGTAAAGATTGGTCTGTTTTCAAATGATATACAAAAGAAGTTCTGAGGTCATAATTTATGTTAGGTAGCATGGAATGACGCCTAGAATATTATAACTAGGAAGCAAGCAAGCATTAGCCCTCCAGTTTAGTTTAGATACAGGTTAATTTGGCATTAAAGAAAATGTCTTAAATGATTCTTCTCTTTTATAATCCTGTTTCAGAATTCCATGATAAAATCCTCAAAATGGGTCTTCCCTGGTAACAAATTTATATAGATGCATCTCTTTTTTTAATTATAGCTTTTTATTGACAAAATATATGCATGGCATGGCACTGACCCTTGTAAAAACTTCTGTTCCAACTTTTCCACTCCTTCCTTCCACCCTCTCTCCTACATGGCAGGCAGTCGCATACATGTTAAATGTGTTAAAGTATATGTTAAATACAATATATGTATACATATTTATACAGTTGTCTTGCTACACAAGAAAAATCGGATTTAGAAAGAAGGTAAAAATAACCTGGGAAGAAAAAAAATGTAAGCAAACAATAACAGAAAGAGTGTAAATCCTATGTTTGCAACACTAATTTCAAGTCTGGTATTCTTTTTTACCACACTATACTACTTCCCAAAAAAGTTCCCAAATATCCAGAGAATTAGTTATGAAATGGAAGGAATTTGAGGGTAGAAATAAAATTATGACTTTCTGGTGGTAGACTCTAGTTAGTATGATATGCAGTCTTAATTCACTATTGAAGGGATTATACATAATACTAACTGATTTATTTGGTCTAAAAGATTGAATGACAACATTGGTACTAATAATTTTAAAGGAATCAAAGGAGAGGGATCAAGAAAAGACCTGTGATTTCACTGGTATAGAGAAATTTCCAGCTAAGTCTACCAATCAATGCACACTATCATGTACCTTGCAATCTACAGTCTTACAGTTTCTAGAGTACCAAGCAGTTAGGTGACCTGCTCATGGTCTTCCTAGCCTCAAAGCCATCTCACTATCCATTACACTGAACTTCCTCTTTGTGAAACAAATGAGGATTTGTTTATTTAAATTATTTGGAAATATGGATGCCATTCTCTCTATATATATACCTTAGGTTCTACTGTCCAAAGATTGTTAATAAATAAAATGCAACTGCTTAGATTTTGTGTACATCCAAGATACCTCTTTATTCTTGACTGATAAGTTGCAGAATGGAGTGAATATATGAACTTTTTTTGGTCAATTAAAAAAAAAAAAAGGTCTAATAAACCAATGGAATAGTGCTGTGTTTGCATTGTGCATTTAAAATACTTCCTATAATTTGTTCATTGCTAACAAGAAAAGCTTGGGATCACTGTAAAAATGGTCAATCACAGGGCTGATGGATGTCTTTGTCTTTAGACAAAGTGTCACACTCTGGGTATTCAAGTATGATACTTTTGCTCAAACATTAAACAAAGCTTTTACTTTTATGGCAATTCAAAAGTGTAATTTATACCAATTAAACCTTAATATAGGAAACTTAATTACTGCAGAAATGATCTATCATTAAATAAACCCACAAATTTTAATGACACAGTAGGTTATAAGCAGACCCCTAAGAATGTGGCTTGTAAGGACCACCATTTCTGCACTAGACATGTATGACTCAGTTAATATGGTACCTTAAATAACTTCAGAAACTAAAGAAACCTCCTCAGTCACTATTAATCAGCATACAGTAAAACCTCACTAAATTCATAAAAATGGTCACAATTTGCTAAAAAAAAACACAAATTATTAAATTACCATTCTTTTTATGTGAAATAGATATTATTAAATGTGAATGAGATTCATATATACAAGTTAGTGAAAACAAGGAAATTCACAATAGGCCTAAATTACACAATAATGAATCAATAAAATACTGTTAACGTACAAGAACAGCTAGACCAGATGCTGAAGACATATTGAAGGATTTTTTTTTCAGTCCGTAGTTTGAAATATAATTTTAGATTGCATTCCCATCATTTATAAGATACTAAAAATTTGTGGGGAAGAAATTTTTAACTTTTTTTATTTAATGACAACCAATCACATAGAATTGTCTTTATTTTTGCAAACTCCAAATGAGTATAACTGGAATTTGTAAGGATCCACTACATTTAAATATTTTTATAACTAAGAAGTTTCATGTTACTCTAAAGTATAAATTTTATAAAAGTGTCAACTACCAAGAGCCTGCTAACTGAAGAAAAAAAAAAAATCACTAAACAATTAGCTCACAATTGCTTCTACAAAAACCACTAAGTTCTCAGAATATTTATCATTACTTTTCTAATAAATACACACTTATTATAAATAAGCATGATTCATTTTCCATGTAGCCCAAATTCTTGTAAGTGGTAACAGTTTTAAAAAGAAATAAATCCCACAAAATTTAAAACACTAACCTTTATATATGCACTTGGATAAATTTTATGAACAGCATCTCCTGGTGCTCGTCCAGCCTCTCGGTCTAAGTAGTAACTCTGCACAAACACTGCATGATCACTGAGGCACCTAACCCAAACATCTCCTTCACCTTTACATTCCAATTGCACACCTTTGCCTATGTGTAACCTTAAAAGAGGGAAAAGAAAATTAAAATATGTTCTTGCACATTTTACCAAAATTTGTTAATACATTTTAATTAATGATTCTTTTATCTTATCCCTGAAATTATTTCTCATATTAATAACCAATTATTAATTGAGATTAAGATTTTTTTCTTTCTATTTTCTCATCAGAAATTAAACCCCAACAATATTAATTCAGCTAGCCTTTGATGGCCATTACTAACTTTGCTCCAAAATTTTCCCTATTTAGGCCATCTCACTTACATGGAAATGCTAACTCCATCCAACTAGAAAAACCTTACAAAAATAATCTAATCTAAGTGAATTCCAGCCCATTATGAATTCCAGACTTGAGGGAGTACAATTAGGCTGGGGGGGGACAGATTTTGCAAAGTTAGAGAATACATTACAAATATTCATATGGACTCTTTGTGCCCAATCAGTGGCAGAGCATTCTGAACTACTTTTGGTTTGATCAGTCACTGATCAGACACACTGTAACTTGACTCTAACATACTGATGCCATTTGGTTCTTTTCCAGAATGAAAGATGAAAACCACCAAGAATAAAAAGCAACATAATCAAAGTAGGTTTGCTTCTCATTATAATATCCATTCTCTTACTGTTAATCAATAAGAATTGATTCCTCTTTTGCCCCTGTTGGGAAAGCTCACTCTTTCAAGAGGCCTTTAAAGATGTCTTCCATTTACAGAGAAGGCCAAATGACCATCCTTTTATTAATTATTTACTAGATATAATTACCAAAATGATTAATTACTCAGAAATTCTGTCTTTTGAACTTTACATACCCTATCACTTAACCTAATAAACTATAGAATTACAAATTATTTAGCCACTTAATGACAGAACTAAAATTGCAAAAACAAAAAAAAATTTTTTTTACATTATTTCCCTCACTACATAAAAGCCCATATAATCTATATAGGAATGTATGCATTAGGAAAAACATGACCAATTCTTACTTTGCCCACACATTCACATTCGTTTTTGTCATGTTACCTTGCTCTCTCAATAGCTTCAGTTCTGTGCACGTTGGACAGCTGACCCAAGCAAAAGCGGTCTCCTCCAGATGGGTCCACATATCCATCAACAGTAACAATTGGGCAGCTTGAAGGAACTTTAAATGTCTCTCCTACCTGAACATCCATTTCAAAGTAAGCAATTGAACACCAATATTCAGGAGCTATAGGGAAAAGCAAATAGAGCTTGAACAAGAGATACTGGAATGACTTCCACATTCATAAAGTAATTATGCCTAAAACTCTTCCTTAGAGCTTCTGGACTATTATAAAATTCATTTAAAGGAAGGGATATTAATACTACACAAAAATGTGGGCATCTTTACCTCGAGATTATTAACAAAAATTTTTTTTTAATTTTCATGCAAGCATGGTTTTGTAAAATTATTGAACATCCACTGTGTATACAGCACCACAAATGCTGTTCTCACAAAGACTGCTCCTTAGAAGACTGTCCATTGATGGGTTGGGATTAAAGGTTTTCCACATAGGTAATCCTCTTAGATATTATATTCCATCGGCCCATTCTTCAAGAAACTAAGATCGCCTTCCTACAACAATGAGGAATCAGAATAGGACTTTGTTGTAGGCTAACACCAATGGAGTCACAACATAAATTCCAAGTACCCAGGGTTGAAAAATTGGCATTTAAAAAAATAATCTGTCAATAGGCAATAGAGATGGGAGATTCTGAAGATGACTTCGGTGTTAAGTACACAATGGCTAAATGTGAGCATGCCTTTATTGAGGTTTGCTAGTTAATCTCAATTAACTGAGAAATCTGTTAACTGCTAAAAGACACAGGGATGATTGAATGATAGGAAGAAAAAGCTTTATAAGAAGTCTAGTCAAACTCCTCATCAATTGATAGTCAACATCTAAGATCAGCAGTCTCTAGAATTACTTGAACAATTTTGGAACACTGAGTCCATTTCATCATAATTATTAGAAAATCTTTCATTATACTGAGCTGAAATCTACCTTTCTGTTAACATGGAATACACTTGCTTAGTTATATGCTTTCTGGATTCAAAGAGAGCAAAACTAATTCTTCTATCCAAAAGATACTATACCTCCTATAACTAATGGAGTAATAGGATTTGTACAAAATTAGAGAACCTGAATTTGGATCCTAACAATGTTTCTTGTTGGCTATCTGATCTTAAGGAAGTGACTTAGTTTCTCTATGCTATATTCCTTTATTAGGAGCTTCCACTGAACTACAAGGAACTAATAGGTTCCTTCTACCAAAGTATTAAGTCTTCTCTTATTCAAGATAAGGACCCTCATTCTAACACCACTCCTGTTTAAGTTGTTCAACTGATCTTCACATAACATGATTTTTGTCCCTTTTATATCTTAATCATCCTCCATCTGAAAACATTCTCCTTAAATATGAAGCTTCTAACTGATCATAAATGAGATGTAATCTAACTAAAGAAAAAAAACCAAAAGTACTATCATTCTCCTTACTGTTGAATATTATCTTCTACAGGCCTATAATAGTCAGCTTTTTTTGATAGCAATATCATGCTATTACTTATACTAAGCTTAACATTAAACCCCCAAAGCCTCGGATGAACTTTTAAGTTAGGTTCTTCTCACCTCACACTTTTGCAGTTGATTTTTTCCCCCCTAATGTGAAGTGTTTTTCCAGGAAGGAGTTAATTTCATTCTATTGTCAAAAAGGAATAGCCAATTCTCAGAAAAATGTGATAGTAAAAGGTAAATTGCATCAGAACAAATTTCAAAGGAACTGACTAAGAATGTTTTACTATTGATAAAGTACAAAAAGTCATAAAAGTATGGAATCATCTGGAATGAATTCACAAAATCAAACCATTTTCAAGTCAAGGAGTATAGTTTTATTGTGTCATCTAGCAAGCTAGCAAAGTTCCTAAAGAACTTTTAATCACAATTAATAAGGGGATGGTAAGATCTTTTACAAAAAAGGATCCTAATCAATGTATGCTAACTATACTAGTTGTGTGCATCAGTAAAGTTACAGATCATAATAGTATAGATAATGTGAGATAGCCCTTGATTTTTGACACATATAGTTTAACCTACTAAATACATATAGTACCTGTGGTGCCAATACAAGGTATCTCTGTCTGTACAAGATAATTTTGTCAAAACAAGAAATTCTGCAGGGTCAGTTTGTTTCCATATAAAGAGCAGATAACATTCCTCCCTAGATCCACTTAGATACTGGGCTTTAGTCAGGGATTTAGTATTTTGCTACAGTTTATTCACTCTATCAATATGAACACTGTTTGAAATAAGCAAACTTAGTAATCTATTAATTTCATAGAGCTCTGCACAGTTTGCCAAGATTTGTAATTTAAGTGATAACACAATTCAATTCAATTCAAATGTCTACCATGTAGAAAGTACTGAAAATACAAGGACAAGAACAAAACAGTATCTGCCCTCAATGAGTTTACTACATTCACAAGGGAAAATACAACCTGAAAAAATGTAATAAACATAAAGTATATAAAATAATACAACAAAATTTCAAAAGAGTTTTTATAACTGAAGGAAAATCAGAAGAAGTAAGAAAAAGTAAGAAGTGGCACCTGAGGTAAAAGTTGAAGGAAGCTAAGAACTTTAAAAGGAAGAAGGGAAAGAAATACATTCTAGGACAACCTGCTCTGATACTATTTGAGTTGAGTCTTAAAAGTGGTCAGAGAAAGCAATAAGAGGTGAAGAGGCATAGTATTCCAGAGATGGGAATCAATCAGTGATAAAGAGAGATGGGACTATCATATATAAAGAACAAAACTAGGGTTTGTTAGTTTAGGGCTCCTTAAACTTTTTCTACTCGAGACTCCTTTTTTGCCTGAGAAATTTTTATGTGACCCCAGACACACAGGTATATAAAATAGGTATACAAATCATTTTTGTTTAAGAAGCTTTGTGTTACATCATAATGGAGAGAGACGCAGAGAGAGACGAGAGAGCAGCGAGAGAGAGAGAGAGAGAGCGAGACGAGAGACGCTCGCCCGAGAGAACCGAGCCAACATACCCTTTTATGTGTGTGTGAATATGCATTGTCCACCCTAGAACTAAGGAATGGGAGAGGAAATCCCAGAAACCCACCAATTTACCACTTTGATGTTCCAAAGAGTAAGAATTCTGGAAAAGAAAGGACTAAAAAAATTGTCCAGAATTGTTGGTTGCCTCACTCTAGTCCTAAAAAAGAGCTTACTGTTAAGCAGC
Organism: Sminthopsis crassicaudata; assembly: GCF_048593235.1. Taxonomy (NCBI): domain Eukaryota; kingdom Metazoa; phylum Chordata; class Mammalia; order Dasyuromorphia; family Dasyuridae; genus Sminthopsis; species Sminthopsis crassicaudata. The sequence continues at coordinate 374,481,740 of NC_133617.1, read as the reverse complement.
CATACTCCCAGCACTTCGCTGAATGATAACTCCAGCAAATGCAAATAACAGGGGAAAGGAGAGAATAGTCAAGGTGACCAGCAGGATGAATTCAGAAAGGCTTGGAGAGAACTTGCATGAACTGATGCTGAGTGAAATGAGCGGAGCCAGAAGACCACTATACACTTCAACAACAATACTGTATGAAGATGTATTCTGATGGAAGTGGTTATCTTCAACATAAAAAAGATCCAACTCACTTCCAGCTGATCAATGATGGACAGAAACAACTACACTCAGAGAAGGAACACTGGGAATTGAATGTAAAATATTAGTACTACTGTCTATCTACCCCAGGTTACTTATACCTTCGGAACCCAATACTTAACATGCAACAAGAAAATTGGATTTACACACATATATTGTATCTAGGTTATACTGTAACACATGTAAAATGTATGAGATTGCCTGTCATCTAGGGGAGGGAGTAGAGGGAGGGAGGGGAAATTCTGGAAAAATGAATACAAGGGATAAAGTTATAAAAAATTACTCATGCATATATACTGTCAAAAATGTATAATTATAAAATTAATTAAAAAAAAAAAAAAGAATAGTCAAGGTGGGAAATTTTTCCTAGTCTGTCTCTGACAGAGAAGGTGAAGATGTATGTAAACAAAAGTAAAATTATGCATTAAGAGACTACAAGCTAAAGTTCCAGAAAGGCATCAATAAAAGTAAAATCAATAAAGAAATGTAGAGCTGTCAGCATAAGAAAAACCTGGGAAAACAAATAGCTTATAACAGAAGATGGAAAATTTCACTCAGGAAGTAGGTAGCCTATAAAACAGAATAGAGAAAAGAAAACTAAATATTTTAATAAAAAATATCAAAACAAAGTAAAAAACCAAAACAATTAAAATAAATGAGTTAGCTATCAAAAATATTTCAAAATATCAAAAATCAAAAATTTCAAAAATATCAATATTTCTTTCCTTAGAAAAGAAAATTAGGAATTTTAAAACCACCAACTTTCTTGAGAATTGTGACAAAAGAAAAAACCTGGAACTACAAAGCAAATCCACTTGAAGGAAACACCAAATTTAACAAAATCAAAAATGTTATAGTCAAACTCTAGAACTTCCAAGTCTGTGGGAAAAAAATCTAAACAACCACAAAGACCAAGTAACCAGGAACTATAGAAAAAGATAACACAAAACTATATAGCAAATATATAAGAATATAAGCACTAATTATACTAAAGATAACATAAGACTATATAGCAAATATAAAGCTTGGAATTAGATACAGCTAAATGGAAAAGAAAAAAATCTAAAACTAAGACTAACTGATCCTATTATAATCAAGAAAAAATAGATTTCTCTAAGAGAATGACAATTTTGAAGCACTCCTGTGAGGGGGAAAAAAAGCTACATAGAAAATGCAAGTTCAGAAAATAATAGAAATCTAAAAAAGAAAGCAATTCTGAGAACTAAAAAGCAATAAATTCCTACATTCTATTAAAAGGAAAAGAAATTATCACTTCATAATTTCCACTATCTTCAAAGATCAGAAGAAACAAAACCAAAAAGATCTAGTTGGGTTTTATGTTTTTAACTTAATTTAATGTTAGAAGAAAAAAAAAAAAAGAGAGAGTAGAGGGAAAAGATATATAGTAGGAAAAGACTGAGGAGAGGAAGGGTGAAGAGTTAAGCATGGAGGAGATGGCGGGGAAGGAGTAGTAATCTCATGATATCCTAGTCAAAGTTAGGAATACTTGTGAATGAAGAAAGTATAGGGTAGAACCTGGAATTGATCAGCAAAACAGATCAGGTGAGTTTAACAGGGTATAAGAATTAAGAAAGGCATCAATAAAAGTAAAATGAATCAATAAACATTTATTAAGTGCCTACTACATGCCAAGCATATTAGGGATAACCCCCCAAAAAATAAAAACAAAAGACAGTTTTTGCTTTCAAGAAACTCATAATCAGATAGAGGAGACAACATGCAAATCAATATATACAAATAAACTCTATTCAGGATTAATAGAAAATAATTGATAAGAGGGACAAAGTAGAAATAAGAGAGGTTGGGAAAGGCTTCCTATAAAAGATGGGATTTCAGCTGAGACTTAAAGGTAGCCAGAAAGTCAATAAACAAAGTTAAAGAGGGAAAGTATTATTGCAGGGAAGGTATTATTGCAGGTATGCAGAACAGCCAGCAAAAATGCTTAGAGCCTAAGGATGGAATGTCTTGTTAGTGGAATAGCCTGATGGCCAAAGTCACTGGCTTGAAGTATGTAGAGGGAAATAAGGTGGAAAAAACAAAACAAAACTGGAAAGGATAGAGGATTTAGGTTATGAAGGGATTTGAATGTTAAACAGAGTATTCTGTGTTTGATCCTAGAAGCTGTAGAAGCTACTGGAGCTTATGAAATAGGGAGAAATGACACGATCAGATCTGCAGTTAAAAAAAAAATCATTTTAGTGGCTGAATGGAAAAGAGGGAGCAGAGGCATACAGACCCATCAACAGGCTATTGCAATAATCACTCATAAAGTAATGAGGGCTACAGTAGTGACAGTATCTGAGGTGAAAAGGGGAGCAGATCTCCACTTTACAAAGATGAACCTGAGAGACTTGGAAATAGATTGGATAGGGGAGTGGGGGAAGAAAAGGAAGAGGATGAGGGACAGCAATGAGTTAAGGATAAGTTACAAGTTGTAAGCCTGTGACACTAGAATGACAATGTTGCCTTTTACAGTAAAAGTGAAAAGGAAGTAGGTGGGTGGATGAGTAAAGGTTTAGGTAAAAGATAAGTTCTGTTTGGACATGTTTAGTTTAAGGCATCTACTAGATATCCATTTTGAGATATTCTAAAGTTAGTTAGAGATGCAAGATTAAAAATCAGCAGAGACTTTAGGCACAAAAAGATAGATTTAAGAATCATCAGCATAAGGATGGTAATCAAATTCAAGGAAACTGATGAAATTACCAAGCGAAGCAATATAGAGGGAGCAGTTCTTTCTATATACAGTACAGCATCCTGAGGGAAATCTATGGTTAAAAGGTATGATCTGGAGGAGAATCCAGCAAAGCAGGCGGAGAAAGAACAACCAGAGAGGAAGGAGACTAAACCTGAAAGAATGGTGTTCCAAAAACCTAGAGAGTTATCAAAAGCAGAGATAGTTATCAGCAGTATCAAAGGCTACAGTGAGGTCATGGAGAATTAAGAACTGAGAAAAGGCCACTGGAATTGGCAACTAAGAGATTACAAATAATTTTGGAAAGAGAAGTTTCAGTGAAATGATAAGGTTATAGGTCAGACTATTTGGGTTTGAGAACAGAGTGAGAAGAGAGAAAGTAGAGACACCTACTATAGCTGGGTTTTCTTTTTTTTTTTTTTTAATTTTTTTTATTTTATATATATATATATATATATATATATATATATATATATATTTTATAATATTATCCCTTGTATTCATTTTTCCAAATTGCCCCCCCTCCTTCTATTCCCTCCCCCCGATGACAGGCAATCCCATACATTTTACATGTGTTACAATATAGTCTAGGTACAATACAAGTGTGTGAATATCATTTTCTTGTTGCACAATAAACATTAGAATCCGAAGGTACATGCAACCTGGGCAGACAGATATTAGTGCTAACAATTTACATTCACTTCCCAGTGTTTCTTCTCTGGGTGTAGCTACCTCTGTCCATCATTGATCAACTGGAAGTGAGTTGGATTTTCTTTATGTTGAAGATTTCCACTTCCATCAGAATACATATAGATGGGTTTTCTTGAGATGCTTAGCTACAAAGGACAGAAGAAATATGAGGCAACAGCAAAGCTAGATGGATCAAATGAAGGGTTTTTTTTTTTTAAATGATGGAGGAGACATAGGCATGTTTGTAGGTAGAAGAGAATGTTACAAAAAGAAAAACAAAGTCAAGAATCAATGATAAAAAGAGGGAAGAGAATTGAAATTACATAGTTCAGACTACAGATTAGTACCAAATTCATTTTCTTTCTTCCCTCCTATTTGTTTTAGTAGAGAGAAGTTATAAGATAGGCTTTTCTTACAACATAGATCTAGAGCAATAAGCTACTTCAAAAGCCAATTAGCCTAACTCCCTCATTCTATAGACAAGCTGAAACCCAGAAAGGTTAAAAATCTTCCAAAAGATTTGACATGGAAATTGAAGAGAGATGGGAGTTAGGAATCATGGGTTAGCTCATTAGCTTGAGTGACTGTGAGGAAATTATGTAGTTTCAGAAAGAAATAATGGGTTTTACTTTGATATGCTGAGTTTGACAGGTCTATAAGACATCTAGTTCAAGAGAAAGGGTAGGGTTGGATAAACAGATCTGAAAATCATGAACATAGAGTTAATTCTTGAAGAGGAAGAAAAAAGAGGGCCTAGGACAGAGCTTTTTTTTTTTTTAATTTTAGGACAGAGCTTTAAGGTACACTCATGGTTGTCATAACATAGAATAACCATCGAAGGATACAGAAAAGGGATAGTCAAAGGTGGAAGGAGAATCAAGAAAGAGCAATCTGCAAAAACCTAGAGAAGTACAACAAAAAGAGGGTGATGAGCAATATGAAAGGGCTGCAGAGGTCAAAAAGATTAATATTGAGAAAAAGCTATTAGCAATTGTTGGTAGCTTTTATATTGTATTATGAAGCTAACCTGGAGGGGGAAAAATAGACCCAAACAATAAAAACTATAAATGTAAAATAGATGGAATGTGCTCATGGAACAGGAGAGTGGCAGAATGGATCAAAAAGAAAATACAAAATGTTTAAAAATTATTGTACATGTATAACCTATAGCAGACTGCTTGCTGTTTTGGGGATGAGGGAGGTAAAGGAGAGAGGGAGAAAAAAATTTGAAACTCAAAATCTTACAAAAATGAATGCTGAAAATTATCTTTACATGTAATTGGAAAATTAAAATACTATTCATAAAGAAAATCCAATGTATTCTGATGGAAGTGGAAATCTTCAACATAAAGAAGATCCAACTCACTTCCAGTTGATCAATGATGGACAGAAATAACTACACCCAGAGAAGGAACACTGGGAAGCAAATGTAAATTGTTAGCACTATTGTCTATCTACCCAGGTTACTTATACCTTCGGAAGCTAATAATTAATGTGCAACAAGAAAATGGTATTTACACACATATATTCTATCTAGGTTATATTGTAACACATGTAAAACGTATGGGATTACCTGCCATTGGGGGGAGGGAGTGGAGGGAGGGAGGGGATAATTTGGAAAAATGAATAAAAAAAATAATAAAATTTAAAAAAAAATTTAAAAAATATAAAAAAAAGAAAATCCAATACAATATTGTTTATTAAAAAACTAAAATACATATTCACAAAATTAAAATAAGCTGTTAATTGTCTCTATAAACCTGTATGTGCAAGAATGTTTGTGGCAGCCCTCTTTGTAATGGCCAGAAACTGGAAACTAAGTGGATGCCTATCAATTGGAGAATGGCTGAATAAATTGTGGTATATGAATATTATGGAATATTGTTGTTCTGTAAGAAATGACCAATAGGATGATTTTGGAAAGGTGTGGAGAGGCTTACATGAACTGATGCTGAGTGAAATGAGCAGGACCAGGAGATCGTTGTATACTTCAACAACAATACTATATGATGATCAATTCTGATGGATGAGGCCCTCTTCAACAATGAAATGAACCAAATCAGTTCCAATAGAGCAAAAATTAACTGAACCAGCTACACCAGCTACACCCAGCGAAAGAACTCTGGGAGCTGATTATGAACCAGTAAATAGAATTCCTAATCCCTCTATTTTTGTCCACCTACATTTTTGATTTCCTTCACAGGCTAATGGTACACTGTTTCAAATCTGATTCTTGTGTACAGCAAAATAACTGTTTGGACATGTATACATATATTGTATTTAACTTATACTTTTAACATATTTAACATGTATTGGTCAACCTGCCATCTGGGGGAAGGGGTGGGGAGAAAGGGGAAAAGTTGGAACAGAAGGTTTTGCAATTATCAATACTGAAAAATTACCTATGCATAAATTATTTGTAAAAATTAAATTTTAAAAAAATAGTCCCTAAAGATCTACATGTGCAAAAATGTTTGTGACAGCCCTTTTTGTAGTGGCAAGAAACTGAAAACTGAGTGGCTGCCCATCAGTTGGAGAATAGCTGATTAAGTTATGGCACATGAATGTTATGGGATATTATTGTTCTATAAGAAACGATCAGTAGGATGATTTCAGAGAGGCATTAGAAAGACTTACATGAACTGATACTAAGTGAAATGAGCAGAACCAGGATATCATTGTACATGGCAACAAGATTACATGATGATCAATTTTGATGGACATGGCTCTCTTCAATAGTGAGATGTTTGAGGCTAGTTCCAATGATCTTGTGATGAAGAGAGCCATCTATATCCAGAGAGAGGACTGTGGGAACTGAGTGTGGATCACAACATAGCATTTTCACTTTTTTTGTTGTTGTTTGCTTGAAATTTGTTTACTTTCTTATTTTTCCCCCCTTTTTGATCTGATTTTTCTAGTGTAGCAAGATAATTCTATAAATGTGTATGTGTATACTGGATGTAACATTTTTAATATGTTTGACATAATTGGATTACTTGCCATCTAGGGGAGGGGATGGGAAAATCTGGAACACAACAAGGTTATGCAAGGGTCAATGCTGAAAAATTATCCATGCATATATTTTGAAAATAAAATAAAAATCTTTAATTAAAAAATTAAAAAATCTATAATAGTTCCTATAACATCTCTGTTAATATAAAAAAGCAGGGGGGGGGGCAGCTAGGTGGCGCAGTGGATAGAGCACCAGCCTTGAATTCAGGATGACCCGAGTTCAAATTTGGTCTCAGACACTTAACACTTCCTAGCTGTGTGACCCTGGGCAAGTCACTTAACCCCAGCCTCAAAAAAAAAAAAAAAAAAAAAAAAAAAAAAATATATATATATATATATATATATATATATATATATATATATATATATATATATATATATATATAAAGCAGGAATAGGAATCATGATTTCAAAAAGCTTATTTGAAAAAAAAAGTTTAAAAAATTAAACAGGGAAATTATATTTTTAAAGGGAACAAAGACAATGAAAAAATATCAATAGTAAATATATAACCACTGAATGTAATAATATTTATACAATCAAAGGAAACACTACTCCCCCTCCCCCCCTTTGCTGGTGATCTCAATGTGCTACTTTCAGATCTGGAGAAATCTAAAAGAAAGATAACAAGAAGAATGTTTAAGACCTAAATAAATTTTCAGAGAAATCGAATATGAACCTAGTTGTGTATGTATGTATGTGTATTCTTAACTCCTTGAATGATTCAGATTTAGAACCACTTCTCACTCTACTTCCTTGTTGGACTTTTATTTGTATATCCCGTTTATATAATTTTTTTCATTCTTCCTCTTTTCCAACACTTCCTAGTGTCTGCTTCCCATCTTTTTTCATTCTTCCTTTTAAGATCAGCTAAGCATTTCCAGAATATAGTATACCAAGCTTTTTGCTTTTATATAGTGGTGCTAACTAAATCTTATGTGATACTGACTGTGGCTTCTTGGTACATGAATTCTTATTTTCATCTGGAAAAACTGGATTTTTCTGTAATATTCCTGGAAGTGTTTGTTTTGGAATTTGTTTCATGAGATGCCTGATAAATTATTTTCTATTTTTCCATTGCCCTTTGCTTTAAAGAAATTTGGGATCTTTTTTTTTTTTTTTAATTTTTTAAATGATATCTGCACTCTTAATTTGGTCATGGGATGAATGTAGTTTGATGAATTTTAACAGATTATTTTCCAGGCTTCCTTTTTTTCTTCTTTCCCCTCCCTAAGTCTTTTGAGTTTTAAAAAAATGTTTCTTATTGTCTCATAGATTCATTAGCTTCTATATGAGCCATTCTAATTTTCAGGGAGTTTTCTTTAAAGTTTTGTATCAATTGTTTCAAGTTGTTAATGGGCATTTCATATTTTTCTTCCATTAATGCTGCTGCTTTTCTCATTCTTCATCATGCTCATTTGGATTTTAAAATGATTTTTAAAAAACTTTTATTTTATTTTTTTTTAGAATTCTGATTAAATTAGTGTTATTACTGGATTTTTCTTTTGAGTCTTTGCTTGTAATTCTTTTCAAGTTATTCTCTTCTGTATTTATGTCTTTTGTTTCCCTATTATAATAGTTTTGTGGTGGTTTTTGTTTTTTGCTTATCTTTCCAACTTCTTGACATTAGAATTTGTGTTAGACTGAGCCTGTGCACTGATCCATTCTGTGGGGAATGTCTTGGCTGAGGTTTCGTTTTACTGTTACCTGTAAGCTTTCTGTATTCAAGTGATATGATACAGGGCAAATTCTTTTCCCTTCCCTTCTGATCTGAATTCTGCTACTTCCTTACCCAGGTTTGGGGTCAAAGCTTTGTACCTGCTTGAAAATTTTAGGAGACTTCTCCAGGACTTGACTACTGTTAATCGGTTAAGAGGCTCTGCAGCTTCATGTCTGAACTGTGGATTCTCCTTTGATCTGGGATTTCTGTTCTAGTTAATTCCCTTGCAAGCTAAATCCTGAGATAGAGACTAGAGCTAAGAACTGTACCCATGGCATCAGATCCACACAATTATCATTTGCTTTTGAACTTGTTCTTTGTTCAAATATATAATTTTAAAGCCAAAAACTAGGATCACTCTTTTTCTATTACTTCAGATGCAGGTCTTCAGTCTACCGTGATCTGTGACCTTGTTGTAGTAGATATCAAAACTAGCTGTCAGATGGTACCTGTTCTGTTCTGTTAGTTTAGTGATCCTCTGAGATCTATCTCTTCTTGCCCTGGATTCCTAGTCTCATTCGTCTTTCAGTCCCTGAGCACATGAACAGACCCTATCCCCAATACATATGCCTCTATTAGTCTCCCTAAGCTCACATGTGCTTGGGGGGTGGGAGGTGGGGGGAAAACTGATTTTTTTTTTCCTCGAATTTCCCTATCAGAATTTTATCTGATGTATTTTCTAGATCTTTGAGAGTGTTCTAGTACAAGAGTACTACCTCCTGTTAGTCTGCCATTTTGACTACCTATTAAATTGTTTTTTAGAATGATTGGGCCATTCCATCAACAGTATTTTAGTGATAAAGTCTTCTTTTCTTTCAGAATGGTTTGCATTTATGGGTATAGGTGACATCTCAAAGTTTTTATTTTTATTTCTATAATTTTAGTAATTTGGAGCACTCTTTCATATGACTGTTAATAGTTTCCTTTTCTGCAGTTGAAATTCACTTGGTCTTATCTGCTGACCTCTTAATCCTTAGGGAAATAATGTATAATTTTCCCAATATCAAACCATCCTTGAATTCCTGGTGTAAATCCAAGCTGGTCATAGATTAAACTTTTAAATATGTTGCTACAATGTCTATACTAATTATTTATAAAGTACTTTTACATTAGTATTCATTTTTGATGTTGGCTTATAGTTTGGAGCTAATTTATTTTTCCTTTTCTTTTCATAGTCTGAGTAGCAAGACCATATCTGTCTGAGGTGTGTTTAATAAGGAACCTTCCATCTCTGGTTTTGCAAACAATATATAATAAAGGAGCTATTTGTTCTTTTAATGATTAATAAAATTCACTTGCAAGTAAGTTATTTTCCTATGGGAATTCATTTGTGACTTGTTCACCTATTTTCCAGGCTTAATAGCATATAATTGAGTATAATGGGCTTATATACTTTGTTTTTTCTTCATCTAGTGTGAATGTGGCATATGGTCAGATTTTGGAAAGGTTCTATGAAAGGCTTAGAAATGTGCATATTCTTTAAATTCCTATTGAGTAATCATAACCATTTGTTCCTCTCTGACTTAGGTGTTATTATTATTCCTATTTTACAGTTGAAGAAACTGAGGCAGGAAGCTATTAAGTGCTTGAAGATGGATTTGAACTTAGGTCTTTTTGACTCTAGGTCTAGCACACAATTAACAATTATAATTGTGAATGTGAATGGGATGAACTCACACTCAAAATGGAAGAAGACAACAAAATGGATTAGAAAACTAGAATTCAACAATATGCTATTTTTAGGAACCATACTTGAAGCAGAAAGATACATAGACTTAAAATAAAAATCTGGAACAGAACCTCTTATACTTCAGTTCAAGTAAAAAGGGCAGGGGAAGCAATCATGATCTCCATCAAAGCAAGAGGAAAAATTAACTAAAAAAGATACAGAAAAACTACATTTTTCTGGCAAATATTATAAGCAATGAAATAATGTCAATATAAAATATATGCACAGAATGGCAAAGCATCCAGATTCTTAAAGAAAACTTAAATGATTTACAGGAAGAAACAGTAAAATCTCTAATAACATTTAGTTTCTTCTTAGATCCAATCAAATCTAATCCCAAAATAAAGAAACAAATAAAAAACAAATAAACAACTGAAGAACCTGAACAGAACATGTATTTCTCAGCTGTGCAAGATACCTTCATAAAAACTGACCATGTAATAGCCTCACACAACAAATGCAAAAAACTAAAAATAGAACTGTTAACATGTAATAAAATTATATTCAATAGTCTTTGAACCAAAGATTTAAAATTAATAAAAATAAAATAACCCTAATGAATGAGGTCAAAGGACAAACATAGAAACAAAAATTTTATTAATAATAATAAAAACAATGAGACAACATGCCAAAATTTTGGGGATGCAGCAAAAATATCAATGCAAAATTTTTAAGTTAAACATTAGCAAGCAGAGTAATATAGAATATAACCAAAATTATATACACTTATATAATTTGTAACAAAGCTAGATTTATATTAGGAATGAAGAGTGGCTTAATTATTGGGAAAATTAGATATAATTAACCCCCCCAAAACCCCAACATATGATTTTATCAACAGAAAAAAAAAGACTGACAAAATATCTCCCTTTTCTGTTAAAAGGAAAGAATCTTTCCTTAAAATGACAAATAATGTCTAGCTAAAACCAAGAGCAAGAATTATCTGTAATGATAATATGTTAGAGACTTTTTCAGTAAGATTAGTAGTAAAGCAAAGGTTTCTAGTATCACCATAACTATTCAAAATGTTGTGCTAGAAATGCTACCTATAGCAATAAGAATATAAAAAGAAATAGGGGGAATAGGTACAGCCATTGAGGAAACAAAATTATCCCTTCTTAGAGTTGATAAAATGTTTTACCTAATAGAGAAACCTAAATAGTCAATTACAAAACTAAATTAAAAAATTAACAACTTCAGGTAAATTGTAGATTGTGAAACAAATAACCACAAATCCAAGAGAGATTACATTTAAATTACACACACAAATAGTATAAATTATTTGAAAGTCAGTGTCAAAATACACACAAGAATAATATGAACACAGTTAAAAAACAAGTCTTTATAGAAATAATGACAGATCTAAACAATTGGAGAAATACAAATTAATCATGGCAGGCCAATAAAATTAGAAAAAAACAACAATACTACTTTAATTAACTTGCTTATTCAGAGGTATATCAAACAAACTACCAAATGATTCTTTATAAAACTAGGGGGAAAAAATGACAAAATTATCTGGAGAAACAACTAGGCAAGAATGAAGAGTGGGGCAAAGTCATTTATGTAACCAGAAACTATGCTAACCATTTTCTAAGTATTATCTTCATTTGATTCTCCTAACATTGGGACATAGCTATGATTATCTCCATTTTACAATTGAGGAAACTGAGACAAACAGCAATATAGTGACTTTCCTAGTCACATAGCTGGCAAGGGTCTGAGGTATTATTAACTCCAAGCTCAGCACTCTATCCATTGCGCCACCTAACTACCTCCATTCTCTCTCTTAATGAAATGACATAATAAAAATAATAACAAGTAAATTAAAGAAAAAAAAAAAAAAAAGGAAGGAAGATAACCTAGCAGTATTGAATTTTAATTTATTCTACAAAATCATAACTATCAAATCAATTTGGGTAAGAAACAGAGTAGCTAACATGATATGCAGAAAACAAACAAGCACAGGAATTCCCATCTATTGGGGAATGGCTAAACAAGTTGTGATATATGACTGGATGGAATACTACTGTACTGTTAAGCAATGAAGTTGATTTTGCAAAGAAAAAAGAAAAAGAACACTTGCATGAAATAATGAAAACTGAAATGATCAGAACCAAGAGAATGCTGTGTATAAAATAACAATACTGTTCAAAAAATAAAGGTGAACAGCTAAGTTATTCTGAGTATTATAAATATTTAAAATCAAGTACAAAGAATTTATGAAGGAAGATGATAATCATCTCCAGAGAAGGAATAATTTTTTACACATACACATGTGCATGCCTGCATTTGTGTCTAAGGAGAGGGGGGAGGAAGAATGATGACTTTCTCTAGTGAGGATAGTAGGAAGGGAGGGAGTCAGTTCAGAAATTAAAATGTAAGCAAAAAATTTTTAATGTAATTCAAAATAAATAAAATATAACCTGCAACATTTCTGAGTGAGCCCAAACCAAAGTATGAACAATTGAAAAATGAGAGAGAAATGAAGGTGGCATTTATAATCATATTGGAAAAATGCTTTAAATAACTATTTATCAGAGAAATACAAATTAAAACAACTCTGAGGTACCACTACATACCTCTCAGATTGGCTAAGATGACAGGAAAATATAATGAATAATGTTGGAGGGGATGTGGGAAAAACTGGGTCTCTAATACATTGTTGGTGGTTGTGAACTGATCCAAACATTCTGCAATTCACTTTGGAACTATGTCCAAAGGCTATCAAACTGTACATACCCTTTGATCAGCAGTCTCTATTGGGCATGTATCCCAAAGAGATAATAAGAAAGGAAAAAGGACCCACATGTGGAAAAATGTTTGTAGCAGCTCTTTTTGTAGTGACAAGGAACTGAAAACTGAGTGGATGCCCATCAGTTGGGGAATGGCTAAATGAATTGTGGTATATGAATGTTTTAGAATATTATTGTTCTGTAAGAAATGATCAGCAGGATTATTTCAGAGAGAACTGAAGAGACTTATATGAACTGATGCTAAGTGAAATGAGCAGAACCAGAAGATCATTGGACATGGCAACAACAAGATTATACATTGATCAACTCTGGTGGACTTGGCCCTTTTCAAAAGTGAGGTGATTCAGACCAGTTCCAATAGACTTGTGATGGAGAGAACCATCTGCATCCATCTAGAAAGAGGACTATGGGAACTAGATGTGGATCACAACATAGTACTTTCATTTTTGTTGTTGTGGTTTGTTTGCATTTTGTTTTCTTTCTCATTTTTTTTTTCCTTTTTGATCTGATTTTTCTTGTACAGCACAATAAATGTGGAAATATATATAGAAGAACTGTACACATTTAACATATTCTGGATTACTTGCTAGGGAAAAGGGTGATGGAAAGAGAGGAAGAAAAATTTAAAACATTTTGCAAGGGTGAATGTATATACATTTTGATTATAAAAAGCTATTATTAAAAAAAAAAAAAAAGGTCCTAAATATAAGTTCCCTCACAAAAGAAATGCAAAAGAAATCACAAGTTCAGCCCAAATCAACAAATCAACAAAACCCTGAGAACCCAGTCAAAATCCAATTATGGAAATGAAAGTAACTTTATGACAGGTCATGTTGAACCTGTGTGACCACTACCAACCCAGCTGCTTAAGAGACAAATCTTCACAGAAATCAGACGCTTTATCTTATGTTAGATCACTCAGATAGACAATTTAAGATGTTCACCATGGCTCTTTTCAACAATGAGATGATTCAGGGCGGTTCCAATGATATTGTGATGAACAGAGCCATCTAAACCCAGAGAAAGAACTGTGGGAACTGAGTATGGATCACAACATAACATTTTCACTCTTTTTGTTGTTGTTGCTTACATTTTTTTTCTAATTTTTTATCTTTTTGATCTGATTTTTCTTATAAAGCAAGATAACTGTATAAATATGTATACATGTATTTAACATATACTTTAACATATTTAACATGTATTGGATTACCTGCCATCTAGGGGAGGGGATAGGGAGAAGAGGGGGGAAATTGAAACAAAGTTTTGCAAAGGTCAATTTTGAAAAATTATTCATGCATATGTTTTGAAAATAAAAAGCTTTAATAAAAAAAATGTAAGATATCCACAAGTTGGCCGTCTCAGGGAGCTAGCAGTTTATCTAAAGTGAAGATCTTGACATAGAGACTGAGTTAGGTATGTTACAATATAATAATTTCGGTTCAGAATTTGCACCACTCAGAATATTTACTTACATTTACACCTCTTCAAAAGGAAACATTTTCATTTTAGTTAGCAACAATATCTACCTAGCAATACTGATTTAGTATGTGGACTATAACATAGTATTTCCACTCTTTCTGTTATTATTTGCCTGCATTTTTGTTTTCTTTCTCAGGTTTTTTTTTTAACCTTCTCTCTAGATCCAATTTTTCTTATGCAGCAAGATAACTGTATCAATATGTATACATATATTTCATTTAACTAAACTTTTAACATATTTAACATGAATTGGTCTACCTGCCATATAGGGGATGGGGTAGGGGGAAGGAAGGGAAAAGTTGAAACAGAAGGTTTTGCAAGGGTCAATGTTGAAAAATTACCCATGCACGTGTTTTAAAAATAAAAAGCTATAATTAAAAAAAGCAACACTACTGTGAATTTCATCCATACCAAACCTGTCACATATTTACTCATCACAATTACTTTGCAGAAATCACTCCTTTATACTCTTTTGAATTAAAAGATGAGTCTAAAATACACCAAAGTCACCTTGCATATAGTAACTATTTATGCCAATTAAGAAACTATTCCTTTGCCAGAAAGTTTTAAAAAAAATCCATTAACAAAAGGTAGATAAGTAAAATTTCTTATTTGTCTCTGAATCTAGTCACAGATTGATTGTGTAATATATTTGAGCCTTTTAAAGGCTATAAAAATAACTAAACATATTTAAAAACATACTTACCAGGATGATTAGAAATAGGAGGTTGGAATGCAATCTCATTGTGAACTGGCCCTAGAGAAACAATAACAAAATTCCCACACCATTAATTTTCCCTATGATCTAAAATTCTAAATAATCCTTCTTTGTCTATAACATAGATCCAATGCATCATCCAAGTAATTTCTAAGAAATGAATTTGTTTCATTATTGAGTAAATATTTTAAGAGATTTAAATTTTGTTCTTTTTTTATTTTCTCTAATGACTATCCCAAAGAATGATTCAAATAATATAAATCAGTTCTAAATATAAATTCATTAACTATTAAAAGATCAACTGCCAAAACTTTTAAATATTCATATTCTTGTAACATTAATCCTAACTACCCCTCAAGGTCTCACTGATATTTGGTTGAGGGCTTTGCTAGAAATATGCTTCTAAATCAAATCTATGTTCAAGAATTTATCTTGGCAATTCACATCTGAAGTGTTCATTCTATGTTGATGACTACTGAGGCAAGCACAGCTGCTTAGCCCTTTGTACTCCAGGATCTTACAAACTAGTTGTTAATATGTAACATATGTAATATATGAAAAAGACAAAGACCAATAACAAAATAATAAAATGAATGGAAATTAATATAGTGTAAATAACATTATGTGTTGATACAGGACATGAATTTAGAACTACTAAAAGTAAGTAATGCTTACAAAGAAATGTCAAAAGGTAATTATAACAAAATTATAAATGTTTTAGTGATTTTTTTTTAAATCCCACAATTGAACAATAAAAGTTAAAACAATATCCTGTATCAAAACAAACAAACAAAATCTCCAAACCAGCTTACAGTAATGTCCAGGATGGGGTGGCATAGGCGGATGATGCTGAAGATGACCATTTTGGTGGTGAGGTATATTAGGCGTATATGCTGCAGTTCTACTTCCAGTCCAGGTGGTAGTACTGTCTAAAAATTAAGATCCAGAGGGATTAATTTAGATAACTACCTATTTTCTGAAGAATATGAAAGTTTTTAAAATAGTAACAAATGTACATACTATGATGGTAAGTAGCTGGCTGAGCAGTAAATCCATTCTGCTGCTGTCCTGGTTGAGGTCCTGAAGCTATCTGCAAAAGTCCTTCACTATGGCTGCCTGTCAATATACTGGTAGGCTGACCTGAAGAAACAACAATTTTTATTTTTACAAATCAAAAATTATTTGTGTCACTGATTCTTTAGATTGCATAAAAGATGTATTTTAACACTATAATTTCAGAATAAAAAGTTCTACTGATAAGCACCACTATAAAAACAGGGGAAGAAAGCCCCTAGAAATCAACTGCTGTTTTGACTATTTAATAAAAGAACAAAAATCTGAAATAATCTATAAGTAAAACATTCCTTGTGTCTGAAGTAGGATAAAAGAGAGTTTTACATTACATAACATTTGGAACAATTTATGGTGGCCTATTTATTCAGAATGCTTATAAAAAAAAACAAAACAAAAAAAAAAACAAAACAAACAAACAAAAAAAAAACAAAAACACTATTGCTATACAGTCCAAATGCCATAAAAATCCTCCCAGTCCCTCTTTTATCCACCATACCTGATCCATTCTGATAACCCCTCTAGAAGCTCGCCAGCTTGCTCCTTGCTCCACACCTGGCCATCTGTTCCAGTTTCCTCAGGACTCTTCTGAATAGAACTCCAAAGTCCCAGGACCAAGGAAACTATGTACTGAATTGCCAATTTTCCACTTTGAAAAACTGACAAATTAACTCTTCTAAAATTCTGATTTTGCTTTGTTTCAGAGTAGTTGGGTAAACTATGAAAGAATATTAGGAGGATTAAATATACTGCTGGTACTGGATTAATGGTAATGGCATAGTTTGGTGTTAGCACTAAAGTTGTAGAATTAAAAACTACAGGTAAGTAGAAGAAGTTGAGCTATAGGAAAGGAGCTAAGCTTTTGGAATCAATGGACTTAGAGCTACTAAGACCTATAGCAAGGTTTTGGTAAGAGATAAAGAGAACTATTTCTAATGGGAGATAAGAAAAGGTAGAGAGAAAAAAGATCAAGATTATGAATCATAGCTTACTCTCCTACCAAGGACGTACTAATAGCAGTTGTTATTTAACTACACTACTAAATGTGACTACTCCAGACTATTTTAAGTACTGATCTGTGTATTTAAAATTGAGAAAAAGAACCACCTTTTTTTTCCCATTTCCTCTTTTTCAGGAATTTTACTGTTTCTGGGTTTAAAGCAGTCCAATGCTAAAAAGATAACTGTATCCTTCTAAATCCATTTCCTGAAAATCTCTCATTTTCAGTACAGATTTTTTTTCTATCCTAAGCATCCTCATCCTAGATGATGGTAATTGTAATGCTGAAGAACTACCAAGGATTTCCCTTTCCCTGCCACCAAAAGAATGCCAATGGTAACTGGTTTCTCTCAAAAGAGGGAAAGAATACTCTCCCCAAAAGAAATATCCTCCCCAGCAGAATACAACTTATTAACTTAAGGATCTGCTTATTACATTGAAATTTACTACCTAGTTTATTAAAAGGTATAAATAAAGATTGTCTTTGAAACACACACATATATTATTGCAACTTTTGGGGGACATTTAAAAAAAGATGTAAAAATGGCTTAAATTTCAATCAAGAAAAAAAAAATCTATTCTTCCTATGTAAGTAGTACTTTAATTCTAACTTCCTTATCTTGTAGTGTTTTCTACTCAATTAAATCAGAGTTCTATGAAGTTAGAAAGGCCCCCTTGTTCAAAGTGTCAAAAATACAGACTCCTTCATAATTCCACAAATCACAGTCCCTCAATCCCAAGTGATTAAATTCACAAGGTAAAAAGAGGAAAATATTCTTTGTATAAAATGAAATTATATCAGTACCTTTCCTTTAAGTAAAGAAACATTTTAACAGTCTAAACAAAAAATAAAAATCAGTGAGAAATTTTTATATTCAACTGGGCAAAAAAAGCTACTTTGTTCCCTCCCAAAGCTCAATTCTTCAACGACTCCCATTGGAAAGAAAGTACATTAACAATAATGACATTAACTGAAGTTGACTTGATATTTAGAGAGAATCAAAATAACTAAAAAATTTATTTTCAGATTATTAGTAAAAATTTCTCTAGTGCTTGTGGTCTGGGATGCTTTATTTTAACACTATTTTTAAGCATATGAAAGAGATAATTAGCCTCATGGTCCTTTTTTTTTTTTTTTTCTTATTTATCCACAAGTTCCATAAAAATGCCTTTTGTTTTAAGATCCATATGAGCATCTTCTTCATCCCTTATTTGTTACATTTCCTATAATTTTTCCTTAATATATTCACCAATTTAAATATAAAGCAAGTGGTTTGAGGGGGAAAAAAAACAATTTTAAAAAATGTGAGCAAAAGTAACTCACAAAATGAATTGTTTTAGTCTTCAAGCAGAAGCAAGCTACTCCGCATCTGAGTTTTTTATGTTCCAATAATTATAATTATACCAAGGCAAACTTCAAAGACCTCCTGGAAAGCAGAAACTGTTATTTGGTTTTTTTTGTATTCCAAGTTCTTAGCAAAGTGCCTCATACATAGTGGGTTAATAAATGACAATAACTAAGGATGAATAAATTCAACTTTGGGATTTTCTGAATTTATGAGATTTTCTGAATTAGGTTAAGTCAGATGTGCAAGTGGCAGCAGAATATTACATGATGTACACTGTTTTTAAAAAACTTTAGTGTTACTCTTCTTTCAATACATAGCAATCCCACTATATCAGCAAATTGCTAGGCTTGCTAAAGAAGGGAGCAAATTCAATGTTATAAGAAAACTCACAAGTACATTTTTACTTACAAAAATCAAATTTTTAAAAAATTTTTTATGAGTAATGAAAAGAATCACTCTCCTGACCAGATAATGGCCCTTAACGAAGAGATAGAGACTATATTTAGATGAGATACTTTTTTTCTTGATTTTCTACCTGCCTAGCAGCAAAGCATTGTGGGCATACAATCAATAAGGATACTAACTAAATTCAGAGCAACAATAATAAACTTCACTTAAATTGCTGTAGCCATTTCACCATCATTTATCATTTCCTATTCTTAAAATAGGATTAGTGTAAGTAGAGAATTATTTGTAAAGAGAATTTTGCTTTACATTCAATTTCATCAGAAAAAGAGGAGGTACTTATATTTCAATAAGCTGTCAAAATCATTTAGTTTTTTTCTCAAGTGTATTTTTTGAGGAGAGCTGAGATTCCAGTTAATATATATTACTGAATATTCATTTTTCCCAAATAATAATAAAAAGTAAATTAGATCAATGAATTAATTCAATATTAATATTTCTATAATATAAAAAACATCAAAATAGTTAACAGCTTTGAACAATAAAAAAAATTCTTTAAAAGAATGTTTAAAATCTTGAGACTTCTTAATACCTTGCCTACAACATTATATATTATATTAATAGGGTCATTAACACAAAGCTATAATTCAAAGAGAATCTTACTAATATTTATAAATATCTTTGGCTATATTATATATTTTACTTTATTTTCCAGGATCAATCCATAGACTAATGAACATGTTAGATGGGCAAGTACTTACTAAGGATACCATGGCAATTCTTTCCTTTTAATTTCTTAAATTTCATATGGAAAATCTGATTACATAAAAGTAGTCTAATTTAGGTGATTTTCACTTTCTAATTCCATATTTTGTATATCACTCACTTGTGGAAGCCACAGGAATGTTGGGAAAGTTAGTGGTGCTGGTAGTATTAGACTCAGATGGAGCTAACATGGCTGGGTTGGTGTATGTCTCTGAAGATGCACGGTTACTTGGTGGATGCTGTATGGTCTGAATTGAATGTCCTTCAGTGGACAATGATGGCTGTCCCTCAAAGTCATGAACATATTCGTCCTTCACCAACATACTTGATGGAGCTGTATTAAAAGTTAAACAAATTCAAAATCTATCAAAACAGCATAATAAGCATTAAAAAAAAAAAAAAAAAACCTATTAAGTTCCTTTAGTGAAAATCCTAATCCTAATTGGGAATCACCTTAAACTCAGGAAAAATTACTTATTTACTTATTATTTTAGATATGGAAAGGCATCAAATATTATCAATGTATAAACTCTTTGCCTGATATGGGGAATATCCTAAAGCTTCTGAATGTCTCAAAGACAAGCATTGTAGGCTGATTTTAGCACTAAAATTATAAATAATATTAAAATAATTTTTAGATTCTAGAGCAACAAAAGAAAGCTGGAATTTAACTAATTGACTTGCAACTTTCACCATAAGAATAATATGTTTAATTGTTATAATGGCACAAATCAAAGTTTGGGAAAACATTTTTTCTTCTTCTAGCTGGAAAGCCCAATTTTTCAAGCCACATTCAGGAAGAGAAATGCATGGTTTTAGCACTTTGCTTTATTATTTACTAGAGAAGACAGGTAATGTTAACACCTAATATCTCTTATATTAAATAAAATTCCAGATGAATAACTTTTTAAAATTTTTAAACCTAAGAACTTCAGATTATCACTACTGCAGAGATATGCTGATGTCAGGTCAACTATTGAGCCAAATGTTAATTTTCAAATGAGAGCATTTATAAACCAGGGCTTAGTTTATTGTTCTGTTGATTGTCTAGACTTAAAAAGTGATAGAGAATATGTCAATAATGCAGATTAAAATTAAACGTGATACTTAGGAGAAGCAGTTATTAAATATTTACTGGCACACTTTCTGGGGAATCATATAGCTCCTATATAATAGAGGTCAAACTATTATTTCTTTCTAAAAGTTAGATAGATATAATAAATTTATGTATGGTATTATGAACAATACAATGAAAAACAGTTTCCTGGATGAATGTTCTTAAAAAAAAAAAATGGAGCTAAAAGGGATACCTAGTTTTTGAATCTTTAGATTATATTTCCCAAAACATTCAGATTTAAAAGTTTCTCTTTTAAAATATAAATTTTCCCTATTTTTCCTCTCAGAGTCATTGTTTCCTTATCAAGAATTTTCTCCACACTAAAATCCAAGAAAGGAAGGAATGGCAGTCTGTATCAGGGAGAAGACTGCAAAGGAAATTAAAGGATACTTTGAGGGGTGGCAAATGTGTTACTATTACAGAAAACAAGTGCACTGATAGTTGCACTGTCATAATTTTCTAAGAGGAGCACGGTTAATATATCACAAATCTGTAATGTTTTCACCAGATTTCCCCTTTGATAATTATAAATATCACTTAGGTATATTAGAACATATAAGCACTAATGATTCAGCTAGATAGTACTGCTGAGCAAGTCATCTAGTGAAATCAGTGAAGAAGCTAAATGGAATTGTTTTTAGACTTCTTTGTTGAGGTCTGGAAGATTTTGTATGTTCTGTGAGGAAGAGTCCCAGAAGGCAACATTTAGAGGACCAACACTAGAGGGAGGCAAAGTACAGTGTTATCAAGAATAATTTATGAAATGCCCCAAAACTTCTTGCTCCACAAACAAAAAATAAAATTTGAAGAGGGATGTTTATGTCTTTCTACATATCATCCCATACCATGATGGTGGGTAGGGAATAGATTTGAAAAATCTAAAGCATATAACTTCAAAGTTATTGAAGTCCTACACTGCATCTGCAATGGGTGACAGGGAAAACAGTTGTCACCTGGTGAGTAAAAAGGTTAAATAACCCTTATAGGAGATGAAAGGACTTTTTAAAAAAATATACAAATTTAAAATGCCTAGAGAGACAGACCAGTATAAGTGAAGGTTGGAATTAGCAAAATTTGGCTTCCAGTTTTACCTTTGACACATACTAGCCATGCAACTATGGGCAAATTACTTAAATTCAATGTCTCCAGGTAACTCATAAATTACAGATGAGTTGCTCCCCTGCACAGGTAGAGGAAGTTTCCACACTGGGAGTTCCCTGTACTAGAAAAATCAAAGGTACAGATCCTTCCTTCCGAAAGACAAGCAATCATTTATATAACATATTAAGTATTTTAAAGTACATTTTCCCCCTTCCACAACAATCCTATGAAGTAAATTAGTAGTCATTATTATAACATTTGATAATGAGGAAGTGGAAGCCCAGAGAAGAAAAACAATACATAGCTACTAAATGGCAGGCAGGACTTTAAACCACTTCTGATTCCAATTCTATATCTCTCCTATTTCAAAAGAGATAGCAATGAGCCACTATCAGGACAGCATACAGTTCTGAATTACCCATACCTGCCCAATCTTTCATCAAATAACAAAATATATTTGTAACATAAAATGAATCAAAAAACAATTTATTTATAATATGTTGAAAATTGTACTAAATGACATGAATGCTTCTCAGGGAAGAAGTTTAATCCTCAAGGATAAAAAAATTTATTTGTGCAAATTTACCTGGTCCATGTGACCATAACATCATTAGCAATAGGCTCAAAAGCAACCAAACTTCAGTTCTTAAAGCAAAACCCACTTGCCAATCATACGACCCATCTGTGTTTCAATTTTCCTAGCTATAAGTAGAGGTGGGTGTGCTGATAAAGGTTTAACAATCCTGTCTCTAAAAAAGAAAAATGTGACCAGGACATATTTTTAAGTTTAATCAGCATTATTATTGTTTTCCTTAAGTTTAGACACCCAACAAAACAGTAAATCAAGCCCTGCTTTATAGAATTTGTAGATTTCACAAATATAAATGCTCACACTGAAAATTTATCTATCTATAGTCAAATTAGGAGGGAGAATATAGAAAGCAGAGACAATGATTAAAAACAGATTACCTACCAGAACTTTGCAATGTCAATCCTGAGAGATCTTAATTTGAAAAGAGGAGAGGACAATACAAAGGAGGAAAAAAAAGAGAAAAATATATTATCACCATGGAACAAGACAATAAATTTAAAAACCCACAATCATGTATTACAAAATTGACTAAACATATATTCAACTATAAATCTTATTTTGAAAAGTTTTAAAAATATTAAATACATGGATTTATTTGAAGTAACTAAACATTATATAACAACAATTTTTTTTTTTTGGATTCACAATTGAGATAAACAAAGTTATCCCATGCTCTCAAATCTTTCGATAATAATTCTATTAGTAAAGGATTGGTCTACCTACCAATGCCAGGCGATACAACTCTTTCATAATGATATGGATTCACACAGACACTATCACATTTTAGATCAAAAGCGTACTGACAGTATTTCACATGTTTAAGTTCATTTTTGTGAAGATCAGGCCACCTCCAGAGACGAGCATATATCACATGAGGAAAACCTTTCCGACCAGCCACCTAAGGAAATTTTAAAATAAGACAATTTATAAATGTATATTATAAATGTAAACTGTCTGAAACCATCTAAAATACTGAACTATAAATTCAAGAAGATAATAGATTCCATAATGCTCCTAGAGAAATTTAGGTTTAAAAGACTGACTGTGATAGTCTACCTCTAAAATTTGAATGGTAAACTACTCACTGAATGGTTACAAGAGATCATGCAATAAGTACATCTAATTTTATTATCTCATTAAATAAATTATTTACAAAATATATTTAAGACCATGGAATAAACTCAATACTAAACTCCTTAGCCTATTAAGTTAAAGAGAAAAGTTTTCTAGTTTTCAATATAATTCAAGTACTAGATACATGCCATACTTTAAATAACATTCTAAGATATTAAGATATACAGTAAAGAAAAGCAAGTTGGTTTTTTTAAGTCAAAATTCAATTTAATTTATAGTATTAAAGTATCTTTTTGAATATATTCTTGTAACTTTTAGTCTTTCAGTAGAATAGTATTTGAAATGGAAGAACCAAACAATTTATTCTGCATTCACAAATACATCTCAGAAAGAAATAACAAGAATAGAAAATCAATCATCGTTTAAAAAAAAAAATTGTTGTATTAAACTAACCTGAAGCCTGCCATCCAATGTCCTCTGTATCGTGACACATTTGCTGGGATGGGCGCCATTTGTAGTTATAGCTGTTATTAAAGAATCCAATTCATCCTTCTTCTCCTTCAGCTTCTTTACCAAACTTTCAATTGCTCTTTTCGCAAATGTTTCACTTTCTCCACCTTGTCTATGGCACATCAAACTATGAACAATGCTCAAGCAGGCATCATTACTTGTGGGTGTGTTAGTAATAGACATATTGTCCATTTGTTACCGTTTATTTCTTGAATCAATTAAGTCCAAAATTTCTAGAGCAATTCTGATAGTGTTCAGGCAGCAAGGAACAATTCCTAATGCTGCCCACAGGCAAAACAGTTACAGACATGTGGTATACAGGATAACCTAGGAAAAATATGAGAGAGAACAAGAAAGATTAGGAAAGCTGTTTTTTTCTTTGATTTTAACCAAGTATACTGTAATAATGAGGAAACACAAAACTTGTTCTCAAGAAGTTCAAGTTCAATTCCCAATTCAAATTTATAGAACTTGAGATCTTTGTTTACATACATAAGGTATTTTTTTAAAATGTCAAGTCAGAGACCACTAGACTGAAATTCTAATATCCTGTGCTTTTAAGATAATAAATATGTTTAAATATCAGAAAGACAAAAATTGTCAAGATGTTACTACTACCTTAAAGGTGTATTTATTGTAAAATGTATTTAATTAATCTTTTACAGGAGTTGGGTAAACTGAAATTCACAAAAAATTAATAATAAAATATAATTCAAAACTAAAGATTAAATTCAATAATTATAACATCACAAAAATGTTAAGAAAATTTTGAAGAGTAGAATTCAACCACAATCACTAGTCTAGCGAAGTAGAGACTCCATTACTGGCTTTATACTCAAAAGAAACCATTGGTAAGAAGACCCCATAATGCTCCAAAACATTTATAATTTCACTTGTTATAATAGTTAAGAATTGGGGTTGGGGCCAGGATAGAACAGATGCCCATAAATTGGAAAATGGCAAAACAAACTGAGGTACCTAAATATAATGGAATATTAAACTATGCTATAAAAATGATGTGTAACAAATATACAGAAACAGGAAAGACTTATATGAACTGATACAGTCAAGAAGAAAACAGAGTCAAGAAAACATCTATAATAACTACAGCATAAATTAAAAGAACTAGCCACCAGAAAATTAAAAGTAAATGGAACAGAATTATAAAGATCCAGCAGGATTCAAATTAAGAGATATGAGAGGATATCTCCAACCCATGCCTTCTTGAAGGTAAAAAAATATTATATATTTTCAGAATTTTTCAATGTATTGATTAGTTGTGCTGATTTTCTTCCTTTCTAAATAATACAATTTATTATAATTGTAATTATAATTACATTGTAATTATAATGATGTAAACTTGTATAAAAAAAAAAGATAACCAACCTTTTGGCACAAGCTTATCATTTATTTCTTCTTTGTTTAAATCAAAAGGGAAACTTCACCAGAAAATAAAATTAACTACTACCATGTCCAAAGTCCCAAATTTTTCAAAATTTCACTTACAAAACACAATGGTACATACTTTGACACTTGATATGATCAATGATTAATGCTTATACTAATAGGAACACAAGCCCTCCAACCAGTATTAGTTAACACTGGTTGATAATTATCGGCTTACCTCTTATGCTTTCCATTTCTAAAAAGTAACAACATTATTTTGCAACTATCCATTTGTTTTCTTTCATTCTTACTATATGCCTTACATTGACTTAAGAATATCTTTTACTATACTCCATGTATTCATGCCATCACTTGTAATATGAAGTCTGATGTCCATTCTGATCTGTCATGTATTTTATCACTGATCTGAATTCTTTGCAATTTTATTTCTTCTGAGATTGTTTTATCCTATTAACTTGAAGCTATACATCATCCAAAGAATAATACTATCAAGAAATTGTTTTACATTGCATGTAAGTTGGAATTGCATGTAATACAATCATTGTGCCATGTTTTCAGTTTTCCATTTGCCAATCAGCCTGATCTCTTCTTAAGTAACTCTGGACCTAGATCATTACTGATATCTAATTACTTCTTTCAAATAGACAGATATATAGATACACCCAGATTAACATAATGGGACACATATCTAGCACAAATCTACATTACAAATGCCATATTGCACGGCTCCAGGAAATTATTAAGATGCCATCTATGAAGAATAACAATTGAAAAATTACCACCATCCTTTGTTTGGAATTTGTATAAAACACCTTCCAAAAACATTAACCAAATACATTTGGTGAAAACATTTTCACCTTGTTTAATATTTTGTCCAAATGTCAATACTTAGTGGAATAAATTACCATCTGTAGAAACATCCATTGTGGAGACTTATACAATTTTGGCATAAGAGACACCTTGTCTGAGCAGAAGTCTTTAAAGCAGCACTTCACTCAGAGCCAAATGCTTTCTCAAAATCAATAAAAAAAAAAAACAAAAAACACAACAGAAACCATATCTATCAGTTATGTCACCATAAAAGTATGATTTGCTGAGAAATATCAATTGCAAAACTTTCCCAGTTTCTGTCTTTAGTGGCAATGGCTTCAAAAGATGGATGACTCACTTAAGATTTTATAGAGATGAGAAAGCAGTAATACAAATAGGAAAAAAAAAATGGACTTCTAGCTGCTAATACCTTCTCAATAGTATTAAAAAAAATTCTGGTAAAGAAACAATCATGATCTTCTCCCTTCACCTTCCTTTATGATAGTTTTTTAAAACTGTTATTTCCACAGCATTCACTTGCCAGTTTCACTTTCTTGGTTTTATTATGATACTATTATTGTATTGTAATTGTAATTCTGACAGAATAGGTCACAAAAAAATGCTAACAGTTTGATTCTATTACAGATATTACCATAGGAATTTCAGCTATTATGGCCTCCAGGATGATCAAGCTTAATTTCTTATGTCACTATATGCCTGTTCATTTTCTAAATTGTTTTTAATAATAATATCTAGCATTTATATAATGCCTTAAGATTTGAAAAGCATTTTATAAATTCTTGTTTTACCTTTATAATAAAACTGATAAGTAGATCTTATTATTCCCTCCCTCCCCATTTTAACAAGTGAAGAAACTGAGGCAAACTTGCCCAAGGTGACACAGCTACCAAATGACTGGGACTAGATTTAATTTCAGGTCTTCCTGACTCTAGGTCCAGCACTTTATCACCTGCACCACCCAGCTTCCTCTAATACAAAATCATACCTTTTTAAAACCATTCTTTAATACAAAATACTCAAAGTATTTAGTAGTCATATGGTCCAAAGCTTCTTAAACTGTGAGTAATAACCCCATATGGGGTCCAGTGAAATATTTGGCAACAGTAAAATGTTTCTGAATGCTCTATATCCTGCAACATCAAATATTCCACCAAAATTAAATTATTTATGTAAAAATAAACAAGCTCATCTGTCTCATTATGAAAATTGACTTTCATCTTTAATAAATGGCAAAATTACATGTAGACCACAGAATTGCTGTAAAATAAAATTTTTTATGATTAATTATCAGTAAATATTTGATTTGTAGTCATATTTTATATACCTAAATATCCAGGGTCGCGCAAAAATTTCTCAGGCAAAAAAAGAGGTCATGAGTGGGAAAAGTTTAATAAGTCCAACTAATTTTTATACCCTTTCATAGTATTGTGAAAACAACTTTGTCCCAAAACTGTAACACTATAAATACAAACACTGGCCCTGAAAAAGAATCAACCAAAAGCATTTATTAAATGTCTACTATGTGGAGATTCAAAAAGAGGAAAAAGACCCAGTTCAAGGAACTTTTTGTTTTTAACATGTATTTCCCATCCCCTAAAAAGTATTAAGTATAACCAACAGATATTGTGTACCTACTAACATATGTAACATTCCACATTCAAAATTCTCTACCATTCGAAGGAAAAAAGTCATCCTGAATGCCATAATAGCTGAAATTCCTATGGTACCATCTGTAATAGAATCAAACTTGAAAGCATTTTTTTAGTGACCTATTCAGTCAGTAACAATAGTAGAACCACCATATTTGGACACACCATTTTAGGTATAGAGGTAGTTATGTGACCTGAAGTAGAAATGGCTCTTAAGAAATGGGGGGCTTCTTACAAAAGATAAGATTTTAGCTAGAATTTGAAGGAAGCCAAGAAATGTAGATAAAGAAAGAGAGAATTATGGGCATTGAGGAGAACCAGTGAAAATGCTCTGCCAGAAGATGGAATGTCTTGTTTGTGGTTTCTCTAGATCAAAGAATATATTGAGGAAGGAAGCATTCATGTGGCAATATTAAATAAAAAGAATGGAGGAGGACAAATGAAGACCTCTGAATGTCAGAGGATTTTATATTTATTTTGAAGGTCCAAGTAGAAGACACTGGAGTTTACTGAGAAGGGAGATGACATTGTCCAGACCAATAATACTATAAAGAAAATCACTTTGACAACTGAGAGGTAAATGGATTGAAGTGGGTAAAGATTTGAAGAATAAAGACCAACAAGGTTACTGCATCAAATATGAGGATATATGTATCATCCTTTTTCATGGCAAGGTAGAAAAACTACGGATATGTAATATTGCGTCAGGTACAGTTATCTATTGGCTAGTCTTAATTCTTTTACTTTTTCATTATTTTTTATTCATTTTGAACTTAAATACAAAATGACAAAATTTCCACGCACACAGCACAACACAAAGGATTCAATATAAAACCATGACTTTCTATTTTACACTTTACTTTAAAAAAACAAACTATTTAATGAATAATATATATCATTTTCAAAGCTACCATGTTTTTCTGTGCTTTCTTCTCAGTTTTCTTTTGTTCTTGATGCAGTGTACTTTATCCTCCCTTCCCCCACCTTGACCAAGAGAAGATGACTGTCATTAGAGGAGAGAGAATATATATGTGTGTGTGTGTGTGTGTGTTGTAGCCATACTATATCTACTTCTATTTGTCAGTTCTTTCACTAAATGTGGACGGCAAACTTCCTTTGCAGTTGATTTGAGTATTTATGATAGTGAAAATGACTTAGTTGTTCAAAGTTTTTCTTACTGTAACTGTGTATATAACATTCTCTTAGATTCTGGTCATTTTACTCTTCATTCTTTCAAGCAAGTCTTGTCATATTTTTCTAAAATCAACAAGGTCATCATATCTTATAACACAGTAGTATTCCATCACAATCCTATGCTATACCTTGTTTAGCCATTCCCCATTTAATGGGCATCTCCTTAATTCCCAGTTCTTTGCCATCACAAAGAGAGCTGTTATAAATATTTCAGAACAGAGTTCTTAAAACTTTTTCCTCTCACAACCCCTTTTTGCCTGAATAATTTTTATCTGACCCTGGGTATATAAGTATATAAAATAAGTATACAAATTAAACATTTACTGATAATAAATCATAATTTCACAATCTCCACATTCAATTACAAGATCTCATATGGGGTTGTGAGTGGTTTAAGAAACTTTGTTTTGGGGGGCAGCTAGGTGGCGCAGTGGATAGAGCACCAGCCCTGAATTCAGAAGGACCCGAGTTCAAATCTGGTCTCAGACACCTAACACTTCCTAGCTGTGTGACCCTGGGCAAGTCACTTAATCCCAGCCTCAGAAAAAAAAAAAAAAAGAAAGGAAAAAAAGAAACAAATTTTGTTTTGGAACAGATAAATTCTTTTCCCTTTCCCCTGATCACCCTGGGATGTTCTAATTTTTTAATGTATCTTTTTATGGCTAGGTTATGACTTAATTCTTTTTCTTAGGGGATAAGAAATACATGGAAATTATTCAAATAAAAATAAAAAGTATTAATAAAATAAAAGAAATTTTTAAAAAAAGGAATTTGTGTTCTAAGTAATCATCCTTAGCTACCCACTAAGCAAGAATAACAAACATTTTTTTTAGCTAAGGCATTTTCTGAGAACTTTTAGCCTCACTCTGGCAATTACTGTGCATAAATTTCTCTTGGAAGGGATAGAAGAATTAATCTATTCAATTTTATCCATTCCTGATCTTTAAGCTTCAAAAGCTTGTTTAACCAGGTTTGTGCTGGAGTTCACAGTGACTTCTTTTATACTTTTTTCTCCCTAATGCAACATTATTACTCTGACCTTTGCTATATGATTTGACTGTACATAGACAATGTGTTCCAAAATAATAGTTACATCCACAGCTTGTTACTTCTTGCATCTTAGTAGGATATAGCTGATTTCATTTTTTGTCAGATGCTCCACACTCAATTACTTTCACTTCTCTTTTTAGAGAAAGCATAATACAAAGTATAGTTTCAGAGCAATTAACATGTTTTTGGCCACTCTTATCTCCCAAACTTAAACAGACAATATTTTATAGAATTTTTGCTATCTTCCACTGCACTCACTTTCAAGCTGAAGTCTAAATATGTGTTGACTTAATTTGGAGAATACAAACAAGTTCTTCATCTAAGTATTCTATCTTCACATACCTCTACATAATTTCCAACAAATATTGGCAATTAAAACAATATGTTCTAAATAATGCTGGTTATGAGAACCTAGGCAAATAAGGTTAACTCCAGGTTAACTCCCTAAAACTAAGTGCTTGAGTACAAATGTTTTCACTGGTTGAGTGAAATGTTTTTTCTGGGAGTTTAATCAATGATATAACAGATCCAGATTGAAAAGAAAAAAACCCCAACAATATCTGGCTAATGATCTGATTATGATTATTTTAAGAATTGCAAGATGTGATGAAATATCCCAAGAGATATATCTTACCCTTTGGGAATATAATGAAACCACTTATGCCAATTACTTTGAAGAGAACTTCTAAGCTATACTTCACCTGACTACAGCTTATGTGTCTTTTAATTTTATTTACAATAATAATGCTGATGATAAATATGGAAATATGTTTAGAAGAATTGCACATGTTTAACCTGTATTGGATTACCTGCTGTGTGGGCAAGGGAAAAGGTGGGGGAAAGGGAAAAAAATATGGAACATAAGATTTTTGCAAAGGTGAATGTTGAAAACTATCTTTGTATGTATTTTGAAAAATAAAAAGCTATTTGTACAAACAAAACTAATGCAAACAAGATTACAAGGGAAGCAACAAATTGGGAAAATATTTTTACAGTTAAAGGTTCTGATAAAGGCCTCATTTCCAAAATATATAGATAACTGACTCTAATTTATAAGAAATCAAACCATTCTCCAATTGATAAATGGTCAAAGGATATGAACAATTTTCAGATGATGAAATTGAAACTATTTTCACTCATATGAAAGAGTGTTCCAAATCACTATTGATCAGAGAAATGCAAATTAAGACAACTCTGAGATATCATTACATACCTGTCAGATTGGCTAAGATGGCAGGAACAAATAACGATGAATGTTGGAGGGGCTGTGGGAAAACTGGGACACTGATGTATTGTTGGTGGAGTTGTGAAAGAATCCAACCATTCTGGAGAGCAATCTGGAATTATGCCCCAAAAAGTTATCAAACTGTGCATACCCTTTGATCCAGCAGTGCTACTACTGGGCTTATATTCCAAAAAAATACTAAAGAAGGGAAAGGGACCTGTATGTGCCAAAATGTTTGTGGCAGCTCTTTTTGTAGTGGCTAGAAACTGGAAAATGAATGGATGCCCATCAACTGGAGAATGGTTGGGTAAATTATGGTATATGAATATTATGGAATATTATTGCTCTGTAAGAAATGACCAGCAGGAGGAATACAGAGAGGCTTGGAGAGACCTAAATCAACTGTTGCTGAGTGAAATGAACAGAACCAAGAGACCACTATACACTTCAACAATGATACTATATGAAGATATATTCTGATTGAAGTGGATATCTTTAACATAAAGAAGATCTAATTCATTTCCAGTTGATCAATGATGGACAGAAACAGCTACACTCAGAGAAGGAACACTGGGGAGTTGAGTGTAAACTATTTGCACTATTGTCTTTCTACACAGGTTACTTATACCTTCGGAATCCAATTCTTACAGTGCAACGAGAAATTTGGTTTTACACACATATATTGTATCTAGGTTATACTGCAACACATTAAATATGTATGGGATTGCTTATCATATAGGGGAGGGAGGGAAAAATTTGGAAAAATGAATACAAGGGATAATGTAAAAAGAAAAAATTACCCATGCATATGTACTGTCCAAAAAATTATAATTATAAAATTAATAAAAAAAGAAAAAGCTATTATAAATATATCTTGATTCTAAGCACTCTTCCCTACAACAAAGGACACATTATTACTTTTTGAACAAAATATACAATATCTTTTTTTTACAGGTGTATATAAGTAGAGAAATCTTTCCTGAGGCACAAGGTAATACCCCTAATTTGTGTCTTTATTATTCTCATAATTCCCTGACTATGAAAACAATTTGTTGAAATTGTTAAAAATTTTGTAAAAAAAAAATTGTTAAAATAAAAATCTGCAAAAAAAAATTTGAGAGTTTCCATTTTTATTTATTGATTTATTTTTCTGAGTTTGGAGTTAAGTGACTTGCCCAGGGTCACACAGCTAGGAAGTGTTAAGTGTCCGAGACCACATTTGAACTCGGGTCCTCCTAAATTCAAGGCTGGTGCTCTATCCACTGAGCCACCTAGCTGCCCCTAGTTTCCATTTTTTTTTAAAATTCCAATAGTATTTTATTTTTCCAATTACAAGTAAAGATAGTTTTCAACATTCATTTTTGTAAGATTTTTGTGTTCCAAATTTTTTTCTCCATCTGTCCCTTATGTCTCCCCTCTTCAAGATAGCAAACAATCTGATATAGGCTATACTTTTATAATCATTTTAGCCATACTTCCATATTAGTCATGTTATAAAATAAAAATCAGAACAAAAGGGAAAAAAAAGAGAAAGAAAAGGTAAGTTTAAAAAAATGTGAAAATAGTATGCTTCAATCCACATTCTGTCTCCATATTTCTCTCTCTGGATGATGGCACAAAATATACAATATCAACTAATATTTTAAGAATTACCTACCATATCTTTGGCACTACTCTGGATTTTATTCAGAACTGAGACAATCTTTGCTCTCAAAAGGTCTAACATTTCTAGGGGAAAACAAGACCAATATATCACTCAATTTCCTCATCTGCAAAATAAAAGGTTTTGATTAATGACTTCTAAGATCCCAATTTTATGGCTTTTAAGTTTTCCAATTTTAACTTTATACTATTCTTCCTTCACTGAAGATTCAACAGCAATGTCAATAATAAGGAAGAATTATTAACTAATTTATGAATTATTTCTGTTTATCCCTCTATGAAATGTCCAAGACCTTTTAGTCTTAAATAACCCTGACAACATACCTATACTTTATATCTGAATTTTATATGTCATACATTTTAAAGGCATTGAGAAATAAGGGGTACAATGTTTAATTTCATCTTTTATAATAACAAGTGGGAGAAAAATTCATAACCAAAGAATAGAGGAAAATAATAAAAGACAAACAGAATTTTAATATAGTATGCAATTTTTTTGTTTTTCTTCCCAGGTTATTTTTACCTTCTGAATCCAATTCTCCCTTTGCAGCAACAACAACAAAAAAATTCAGTTCTGCACACATATATTGTATCTAGGATATACTATAACATATTTAATATGTATGGGACTGCCTGCCATCTAGGGAAGGGGGTGGAGGGAAGGAGGGGAAAATTTGGAACAGAAGGGGTGCAAGGGATAATGTTGTAAAAAAAAATTACCTATGCATATGTACTGTCAAAAAAAAGTTATAATTATAAAATAAAAAAGAAATCTAAAAAATATATAGTATGCAATTAAAACTGGAAAAAATCTTTGCAAAAATAAATCTCTAATCAGTCAGACTTTTTAAAATGTATAGAAAACTGACAAAATCTGAGAAGTCTGTTAGCACTACAATCTGTCTGCCCAGGTTGCATGTACCTTTGGATTCTAATGTTTATTGTGCAACAAGAAAATGATATTCACACACATGTATTGTACTTAGACTATATTGTAACACATGTAAAATGTATGGTATTGCCTGTCGTCGGGGGGAGGGAATAGAGGGAGGGGGGGTAATTTGGAAAAATGAATACAAGGGATAATATTATAAAATATATATATATATATATATAATAAAAAAAAAAATCTGAGAAGTCTAAGAATTGTTTCTCAATAAGTGATAAATTATATGAAGTTTTCAAATGAAGAATTACAACCAACAAATGTAAAAGTGCTTCACACATCACTAATAGTGGACCTTCCTTTTTACAGCCAAACTCCTAGAAAAAGTCATCTTTACTAGTTGCTCCCACTTTCTCTCAGACATTCTTCTATTAAAATCATTGTAATCTGGCTTCCAAACTCAATACTAAAATCAAATGAATGAATTCCAAGTTGCCTATAAAGTTTTAATTGCCCCACACAATGGCCTTTTCCAAATTCTCATTACTCTTGACTTTGCGGGTCATTCTTTTCTCTCATAGTTATATTCTATCTAGATTTATGTGACACTGCTCTTGCTTAATTCTCCTATCTGACTGCTTGTTACTCCTCTTTGATAAATTGTCATACAGTGTTCCCCTAATTGTGAATATATTTCTACATCTTTTTTATTGCCTTTCTCTTCCCTTTCTATAGTTTTCTTAAGTATTCAATTATTTCAATGGATTCAATTACCAATGCTGATTACTTCCATAACTATTTATCAACCTCAGCTCAAGAATTAACTGCCTATTGAATGAACATTTAAGAACTAGATGTTTGATTCTTTATGTCCAAAACAAAATTATCTTTACCTTCAAAACCCAAGGCACTGTTGTAGGTACAGCTCCCACATTGTTCACTTGTCTTTTCAGTCCCACAGTCATTTCTTTTTTCTTTTTTGAACTACTATTCCAAAAGGCGACCAATTGGTTTCCCCTCATTTTCCCCCTCTCCAATACATCCTTTATACAACAAAAGTAATTTTCCTAAAGAGCAAGTTTGATGTGCTGAAAAATTTCCCAATAGCTCCCTATTACCTCTAATATGAACTACAAATTCTTGTTCTGCATTTACGGTCCTTCATGATCTAGTCATAACCTATCTTATTTTATATTATCTTCTTCTCCTTCAAGAACTTTATGGTCTAGGGACAGCTAGATGGTACAGAATATCAAAAGATATTGAGAAGTCAACTCTACCAGTATAAATATAAAAGAATCTTTTCAAAAGTTACTATAGGCTCAAATCACTATAAATATAATGATTATTCATACTTGCTTCAAGCAAATTTTACACACACACACACACACACACACACACACACACACATATATATGTTAACTCACCTACAACAACCTATGATACTAGCTAGTATTATTCTCCATTTTATGGATGAGAAACAGAGGCTTTGAGACATTAAGTGACTTGCCCAATACGTTGTCAGAAATAGGACTAAATCCAAGTCTAGTACTCTACTAGTCCACAGTGGGGAGAAAGAGCGTTCTTTATAATGTGATGTGCCAAATCAAAGTACATCTTTTTTTAAAAAAAAAGGTAAGGTGTATGGTTATTTATTACACACTTTTGTGTCTGGCAAGTTGCTAAACTCCATATATTCAAAGAAGGCAAAAATAGTTTCTATCCTCAAAGAACTAATTAGAAAATGGGAGAAACAGTATGTAAATAAACAGGCACCTTCAAGATACATGAAAAATAACTTAAGAGGGGAAGATTCAAATAACTGAAGGGACCAAGAAAGGACTCCTGCAGAAAATGGCACTTAAGCTAAGTCATGAAGGAAGCCAAGGATTCTAAGAGATGAAGATAAGGAAAGAGAATATTTTAGACAAGGGGTATAAGCAGTACAAAGGCAGAGATAGGATATGGTGTGTCATGAATGAGTTATCAGCAAGTAGGTCAGAATTGCAGATTCTGTAGAAAAGTAAAATGTTGGAAAGTTAAGAAGGAGCTATGGTTGTGAAGTGCTGTAAATGACAAATGAAAGACTTTAATCCTAGAGATCAGAAGAAGGAATTATTGAAATTTATTAAGGGGAAGTAAGGACAGGAAAATATGGTCAAACCTACAATTTAGTAAAATCACTTTTGGCAAATGGATGGAGGATAGATAGGTGTTGGGAGAAACATGAGGCAGAGAATCCAATTGGAAAGTATTGCAATATCCAGACTGAAGGTGATAATCATCTCAACCAAAGTAGTGGCACTGTGACAGAAGGTACATTTTTGAAAGATGTTGTGAAGGTAGAAGAAACAACAAGTTCTAGAAATAGATTAGATAGTTGAAGACTCGTTGAGGTGGTGCTCTCAACAGTAACAGAAAAGTTTAGAAGAATGAAAATTTGGAGGAATAGATGAGTTCTGTTTCCAGTATTTTGATTTTAAGAAGCCTCTTAGGATATATACAGCTCCAACTATCGATGAGAATTTGCTTAGGAAAAGAACTGTAATCAGGAGCAAAATTTATGGTTTGTCCTGAGTGGAGATTAGCTACATCATTTAAAAACATCAAACAACAAACATTTATTAAACACTTCTTACATGCCATTGATTGATTTTTACTTTTTTTGGATAAGTCCTATCTCCCCAACTAATTAGAAATCCTTTAAGTTTAGAGACCTAATATCCATTTTTGTATCCTTAGTGATTACATGAAATAGATATTTGTTATTTATAACCAAATACATATCACTTTAAATATAAAACTTTAATCATTTTTATGGAAGTCATTGAAATGCATTATATATTTCTCCCTTTTCTTAAGTGCTTGGGGTCAACATTATGAACTACTGTACTATAACTGTAACAGGACCTTTAAGGTATAAATGGACCTTGAAGGTATAAATGCTGTTTTAGTTCCTGTACCTAGTTTATACAGATTTTTCTCTTCCCTTGTAGCAGAAACTACACTTTTTACTGTTGTCCCTATTCCTTTAACAATCCACCACTTCTACAGTATTAAAACTGTGACTGAAATGAAAATATGTCACAAAGCTTCAGAAAATTGCTAATTTCTAATATTAAACAATATGTAAGGAAACATTTCATTTCATAAATAGTTCAGTTTATGTTTCAAAAGAGAACTGAGATTTAACACCAGAGTGTTAAAGCAAAGGTTCATGTATTTAAAAAAATAAAGTTTCATGTTTTGACAGACATAATAAGATCATAGATTTAGAGCAGAAAAGGAGCTCCAGCTAATCCAAAAATCATTACTTTACAGATAAAGAAACTGGGTCCAGAGAGGTTAGGTGACTTTCCCAACAATAATTAGACAGATAGTAAGAAAAGAGATGGAAGTGCATCTGACAATTTAATTGAAGGAAATTTATTGTTCAGTAGTTTTTAGTCCTGTCCAACCCTTTATGATCCAATTTGAGGTTTTGCCAGCAAAAATACTAGCATAGTTTGCCATTTCCTTCTCCAGCTCATTTTACAGATGAGAAACTGTAAGTGCTTGGGGTCAACATTATGAACTACTGTACTATAACTATAACAGGACCTTTAAGGTATAAATGGACCTTGAAGGTATAAATGCTGTTTTAGTTCCTGTACCTAGTTTATACAGATTTTTCTCTTCCCTTGTAGCAGAAACTACACTTTTCACTGTTGTCCCTATTCCTTTAACAATCCACCACTTCTACAGTATTAAAACTGTGACTGAAATGACTTTGGTTAGATGACTTATCCAGGGTCATACAGCTAGTATGTGTCTGATGCCAGATTTGAACTCAGGAAGATAAGTCTTTCTCACTCCAAATTTTGTATTCTTGTCCACTGCTAATGTAGCTGCCTCCCTGCTGCACCTCCCCCTTTCTATACTCCCCTCCAAAAAAAAATAATTCAGAGAATTAGTTGTTATAAGATTGAAAACAAATTTTTAAAATCTAAACTTCAAATATAATTTGAAATGAAGTTAACATGACAAGTGTTACTCTATATTAAATTGAAAATAGTTCCTCATGAGCATGGAAAGTAACATCATAGTTAACACTTTGTATCCTCTTTAGTACCTAATAAGTAGTGCTCTATATATACTAGTATATAATACATGTTTGGCAGAAAATATTACATGTTAACAGCTAAACACATCTGATTTTACTGGATAGCTTACTCACCACTTATTCTATTCTGTTTAAATAAATATTAAATAAGTAAATAAATCATTTCAATGCATTATCTCATTGAATTATTTTATGAGGAAGAACTATAATAAATCTTAGTGCTATAAAACTGCTGTGATTAAATATGTGATATGGATGCACCTGTAGAATATTTGTCCTCATTCCCTGCAGATTTTACACTGCTAACTACAATTCCTTACATCCTCCAATCAGATGACTCAACATAATGGGTTGGATAAGTATCAGTAGCTACTAAATTTTTGCAGTATATGCCAACTAGGTTCTAGAATCATATTAGTACTATGGTCACAGCAATTCACAAACGAGGTAAAATATGTCAGTATTAAAATTTTATTTCATAACTTCAAAAATTATTTGGATGTTTCTATTTTTTTTATTAAGGCTGTAACAAATTATCCTATAGAACTCTATAGAAAAAGCAGAAGTAACTGCTATATTTTTATTATAACAAACTAACAAAAAGAAAGCTCTATTAAAAAGTCAGATATACTTTCAAAACAATTGTGTATGGGGTTGAAAGAAGTATCATAACAAAACACATTTAGAGTTAGCAATTTTCATAACAACTTTAGTAAATAAAGGCTTTAAAATCATGACACAGATAATAATAAAAAGGAGTTATTCTCTCACCTTCCCAAAGCAACCAAAACATATTATTTAGGCATTCTGAATATCAACAATTAGTAATCAAAACCCAAAAGATGAAAAGAAAAGGAGAAAGATGATTTTAAAGAATATTCAATGTACTCTTTAAATCACATCTAGGAAATCAGTGAATGATAACTGGCTTTAATTTTCTAGAGTAGTTTACAAAAGAAGCCTGAAAGTCTGTTATACCCCTTTGATAATAACTGAGACACATTTCAAAGAGATCTAGATGGATAGATATGACACATACACACACACAAATTTGTATACACACATACAAAGTCAGGTACCATTAAAGATTCTTACTGAATGATATCACAGTTACTAGAGAAATTAACATAGTTCTCAAACACATCTCACACCTAGAGAGGATCTACAATTTTCACTAGACACCTAAATGCTACCTTTTACACATAGTTATTAATCTCTAAAATTTACGACCCACATAATTTTAAGCACTGTTTTTGCTTAGGTACCTTTTTAAAACTCATAGTTAATTATAAAAACATCAAATTTCCCACTCTGATTCTCAATTTCCTTAAACTCAATATTATCAGCCTGGGATTGTTTCATTTTATTTTTATCCTTAACACCTAGCATGATGTCTAGTACCTTAATAAATGCTTATTGATTGAATATATTACAAGGAAGAAACAGTCTTGTAGCACAAATCACACAAAAGTTGCAATTTTTTTTTACAAGAAATGGAATAAAAAGGTATAACAATAACATTTGTTGAATATTTGTGTTGCAACATTATGCTGAGTATGTAAAAGTAACATAGGAAACTAAAATCAATTAGAAGGCTTTATAACTTAGTACAGGATAACAACCAAAAACTACATGGTTAGACCTTAAGTTTTTTGCTCTGAAGAAATGCATTTAAATTTAAATAATGGGTCTTCAGGCATTTTGAAGCTATAATATTGATGGAATTCTTAAAACAGATATGAAGGTCTTCGGACAATTATATTAAAGATAGCCACAAGTGCTTATTAAATACATAAACATTTATTCACTTAATCAAAGAGTGCAATACCAGGGATTCAAGACTTAAAGTTTGTTAGCTATAAGAATCTACTTTCCCATGGTTTTACATATTTCTATACTTTATTTATACTGGAAACAAACTCATTTTAGGTATCAAATCATATCCCATGACAATCAATTTGAAAGAACCTCAAGTTCTACTTTATAAATTTCCTATCACTAAAACCGCAGACTTCCTTCAGAAATGATAAAGGGAGTATATGTTTCACAATTGCCAAATTATTATTTAATATTACTTTTAACTGATAAAGAACTCCACAAGGCATGTCTGTAAACTGCTTCTTTTTTTATTAAAAAAAAGATAGCATTCATTTGAAAGCTTTAAGGACAAAATTGGTCACTTAAAGTAACTTGAAAAAAGTGTTACTCATCTTTATCAAATGCTATTTTTACTTCTCACCTCACAAGGTAGTTGTGAGGAAAATA
Source organism: Sminthopsis crassicaudata (assembly GCF_048593235.1). Lineage (NCBI taxonomy): Eukaryota > Metazoa > Chordata > Mammalia > Dasyuromorphia > Dasyuridae > Sminthopsis > Sminthopsis crassicaudata. The sequence goes on along the minus strand of NC_133617.1, from coordinate 374,441,420 downwards.
CTTTGTCAAAATAGATTTAGATTTTACCATTTCTCTTGGTATTTTATTTAATCATTTTAAAAGTATTGTTTGCTATATGCAGAACATTGGGTATAGACAATTATTTTTTAAGTTTAAAATTAAAAAGTTCATTAAACAGACAGGTTAAATTTTATATTGCTTTGAATCACTACTAAAATATAGGTTTCCCCCCTTTTTCTACATTTCCTACAATTCCCCCTCCAAATTAAAAAAAAAGAAAAGAAAACATAAAAGGCCAATAAAAGTATTCTACTGACTAGTCTCTGAGCCCTGCCAACAATTCATTAAATAGAAAAACTGAGAAGTAACATCTAAAATAATGAAGAGATATGCTATGTGTTTACTCAAAAAGAAGCAAAAATTTAGTCAATACATATATTATTCATTTTCAAATTGGAAAACAATTAGGTATGATATGGAGTTGACTGCCCCAGCAACTAGGTGTCCAGTTAGAATAGTGTTTAATGACATCACTGTAACATTGGTTCAATCAGAAAGGGCAGTTTCCTAGCTGGAAAGCTGGAATGAGACTGGGGCAGGAGGGTTTAGTTAAGTGACTTCCTATTTTATCTAGAAAGATATACTTTGGGGGCAAAAATCTATATCCCAAAGGCACAGACAGGAGTGGAGAGTTCTTTATTAGGCTAAAAATCTAATACACCCAGTAATTTATAATATTTCTAATTTTCCAAATGTGATGTAAGAAACCTGTTTTTTACTATTTCACAAAGAAATGTTAGGGATGATACTGTTTAAATTGACAAATGTAGACATGTAATGATTTACTAATCCATATTCGGTCTTTCCACTTCAAGTGGAATAATTGAAAGAAAAAGTTCGTCCTAAATTTAAATTTTAGTATTTCAACCAAGTAAAAAAATCAAACATATAACTGATCAACATTTCTTGTAGACAACTAAAATAGTATCTATTAAAATAATTTTAGACCAGGATTGAACAAAAATGCTAAGAAATTTTGCATTATACTTTGATAAGTAAATTAAATAATGCAAGACCGATCTCTCCACAATGTAGATTCCTTTATGTTTTCTATTTTTAAAAAGCCTAGGCATTATCTAAAATCTTAAAATGACTTCTGGCTCATAAAAATACATGACTTAAAAAAAAAAAAAAAAAGCAATCATCATGCTAAGGCTCAAAGGTGCTAACCGGCACAAGTCAGAACGCGTTAACTAAATTAGCCTTAAATTCACTCACAAGCCTTTAGAAATTATCTACTTAAAATTACTCACTTTTTTTCCCCCAAATAAGTATTTCTGTTTAAGCCTTCCTGCAGAAACTAAAGACATTAGAAATCACCTGCCATTTGTTTTTCAAATGCTGAAGCCATAAATTTGTTCATTGTTTAAAGAAAGATTTAAGGTCCACCTCCTCCCCATGACCAAAAAAATAACCAAATGTCCTGATTGAACCTTTATCAAATCGTACACAGTACAGGAAGTCACCACCCCACACTAGACTCTCCACTAAACTTATAGCCTTCGATTATAATGAACCATGGATGTCTACAAACAAAAACTATCAAGAGTTAGTTGTGCGTTTCAGATTTTTCTTTACAGCTGCGAGAGATAAATAAATGTTGTTTCTCCAAAGCATCCCCAACCACAGTACTCGAAAGGTAAATGAATTTAAAAAGTAAAAGTCCAAAAACTAGAAAAAAGACAGTTGCAAAGCGGCAGAGCAAGGATTAGGGAAGAAAAAAACAGGACGTGAACCAAACTTAAAAGTCTTCCGCAACTTCCAGTGGGAAATTAGGTTTCTCGTTTTCCAACCCAACATGCTTTGCACGGCCAAATAGTACAACTACCGAACAACAAAGAGTTGTAAGAGCCAGAGGGAGGAAGATGTTGGAGGGGGCGCTTCATCACCCAGCATTATGCACTAAGCTCCGAAGGGGAAGGATAGGAAGTAGCCAAGGCAAAAAGTGCCCGGAGGGGTCGGGGAGAAAGGGATGGGGCCGGCCATCAATTAGATATAACTGAGCGACTCCGGCAGAGTAGTGGCGGCAAGTGGCCGGCCCTGCCCAGGGCAGTCCGGGGATGTCCGGGAATCCGCTGGGTGTAGCCCCGGCGGGCGGGCGGGCGGGGGGAAAGCTCGAAGAGGCCGAGCCGGCTCCACCTGTGGCCTGGGAAGGAGGAGGCCCACGTGTGCTAGGATGGGATCCCCAGGGAGGGGTGAGCTCAGCCGGGAGGGGGTAGGGTGAGGACATGGCGCTGCTGTTACCTGAGTTCCGGCCGCCTCGGGCAGGAGGAGGCGGCGGCGGCGGCGGTCCTCTCCCGCCCCTGGGTTCGGGCGAAGGCTGGGCCGCCGCCGCGGCCTGGCACGGGGCGCACAGCGAGTTCCCTCCCGGCCGGGCCGCCACCGCCGCGGCCCCCGGCCTCCCTGCCCCTCCGCGGGGCCGGGCAGCCCCCCTCCTCCTTACGGGCCGGGCCGGCTCGGGCTCCCGGGCGGCCAACCCGGACGGGGGCCTCTCCCAAGACAACACCGGGCTCCGCTCACCCGCCGGGGCGCCCGCCCCTTCCCGCCCCCCGGGCGACGGCCGAGCGGAGGACCAGGCGGCCGAGGCCTCGGGAGAAGAGCGAGCGGGAGTACGGACTCCGCCACCCGGGACACTCCGTGAAGGCGACGACGACCGGGGCCGTGTTGTTGCTGCCAACTTGTCGAGGGGGGCACTGGGCATGCGCAAACGCAGACCACATCCGGGTAATTTTTTTTTTTTTTAAACCAGAGCCTGTGTGGCTTTTTTTTTTTTTCCCCTTCTCCTTTCTCCTCTACTCGCTCCCTACCCCCACCCCCACTCCCTCCTCCCTCCTCCCTCCTCTCTTAGTTCCTCCGCCACCAGGCCTCCTCTGTTTCTCCTCCCCCTGCTTCCACCTCGGGGAGTTCGGAGCACTCTGCAAAGCGCAGGCGCATGCTAGTCAGATTGTTCTTTGGAGTCGAACGCCGCCCTGGACTTCAGGCCTGGAGTAGGGAGGACAAGTTTAATGAATGGAAGCGGAGGAGGGGCCGGGAGCAAGGAGGACTCGCTATGAGGTTGCTGGCTCTGCCCTACCCGAGAGACCCGAACAGCCTCGAGCTCCCAGCTTTGCTTCGGGAGAAGTGACTGCGTAGTTTCCATAGCAATCTCCCGGCTACTTTTTTTTTGCATTTTCTCCTGTGGTGGAGAAAAGGGAAGTCGTCAAAGACACTTTTTTGCAACTACGCCCCCTGACAAATGAGAGTTCGTGAAGACATAGTTTGGGGCAAAGTTGGGATAAATAGCCTTTTATTCCTTTCCCACCCTCTCCCCAACCTCCAAATACATAGACTCATAAATGCCCAGTCAAAACTGCTGAACTCCAAGGTTTTCCACTCCCCCACTATGAAAAGTTGGGGGGGGGGGGGAGGTTAAATGACCACACAATAGTGACTGCAAAGTTCCTTAAGGCCAAGTAATATGAAGACACTCACACACACATAGATATGGCCGCAAGCTATGTATGATACATATAGACACGTGACTATATGCTACCGGATATGTAAAGGTCTGTTCGTATACAGCGATACATGTATCGTACGTATATTGCAGTCGTCACCTATAACTTCCAGAATGCAGGTGCATTTGTTGTACGTGTGTGTATCATATACACACCCATCGCGCACATGTGCCCCCCTCGTTCCTTCCACAAATGGTCTTTGCACCCCTGCTCTGTGCTAGGCACCAAGTTGGAGATATAAAAACAAAAGTGGAGTCAGCGGCGTCACAGAGACTGACCATTTACACAAATAAGGAGAAGAAAACCTTTGTGCGTTCCTTAGTACCTCGTACAGGGCTTCACGCATATTTGAATCAAGAAAAAATTAGGAGGATCCCTCCCCACATCCAAAACTTTGGACAGAATTTAACAGAAGAAAATCAGCTTAAATCTAACACCTGACACTTCATATGAGAGACTTCAATCACTGGCCCTCAAATTCTTTTTCATAAAATAAGGGGATTTGGATTGGATTGGCTTCTAAGTTCCTTTTCAATTCAAGCACAAAATGTGTGGGGTATGAAAGATGGGCTCAAACGGAACTTCCTTATCAATGACATAACAGTTCCATTTGAGCTAACAAAGCTTGAAGAAAGTAAAAGCCAGCGTCTCATTTGAAATTGATCCATGATAGAGTCAGTGTTGTTCTATTAGCCAAACACCTAAAACCCATCACAGTGATTTCGGAAGCAACAGACGTGTTACAAAATAAGTGACTGAGCTTCAGAGGGTTCCTTAAATTTTTTTAAATTGAGCTTTTTCTTTTTCTAAAGAACATACAGAAACTAGTGTTCATTCCCCATCAGTCACCCTACCTCCACCTCAAAAAAAAGTTTAAACTAGACTCATTTCAGTTCAACTATCAAATATAAGATTTCCATTCAGATCCTTTCTTAAGTATTTAATGTAGTATCACTGAGCCTCAGTTTCTCCATCTGTAAAATGTGTATAAAGAGTTAGAATGGAGAATTAGGAGTATTGTCTGATCCATGGTTCCTATGAAGCATTTTATAAATAGCAAAAGGGAAAGGAAATATTCATGTAGTGCTTACTACTGGTCAGGCACTGTGCTAAAAATTTTTACATGATCCTCCAAACAGCAAAAGCTGTTACTAACCTCATTTTATATTTGAGAAACAGGCAGGCAAAGGTTAAACTACTTGCTCAGTCACACGGCTAATAAGGGCTAATAAGTGTCCGAGGCCCAGATTGTTAAATAATTACAGAATGAGAGTTTTAGACTTAGATATAAATTGTCTTTAATGATAATCTGATTTCTTATTTTGTTACTTTTACAAGTTACAAGTTAACAAATAGTTAACTAATATTTAATTAAAGGTCATACAACCAAAAGCAGGATGAGTACTAAAATCCAAATCCCCAAATTTCTCAGTTCAAGATTCCCTCTTATTGCACCTCTTATCTATTTAGTCAATATTGGTAACTTATTAAGATAACAGCAATAGTTCAACCAAAAAAAATGCTAAGATAATTCCGAGTAGGATGTGGAATGATACATTGTACTACTTCCTTCCCTTTGCTTACTCTTTGTTTATTTGTTTCAAGGAAGACTTTATAATAGATTAATAGGATAAAAGAGGAATAACTGTGGTGTAAAATCAAAAGGCAGCAATAAAACTTAAAAAAAAAAAAAAAAAAAAAAAGGATTCTTGTTTGGGGTGATAATTCCAGAGAGACTGAGATAAGGATTTAAAAAAACACAAATGTTTCAATAAGTGACTAATTTCACATTTAGGATATTTGATATCTTCTCTTCTTTCTGATTAAATACTCAAAATAAGGGAGAAATTAAGTAGTTAAATAGTATCCTGTTTTTAATCCTGAGAAGAGTAGATCAGTTCTGATCCAAAGCTTGGGACTCAAAGTTCTGATGAGGCAAAGATAATTCCCAATTGGTTCATTTTAAGTTAGGCACAGCCCTGGAATAATAATAGCTAGAATAGCTAGCATTTAAAGGTTTGCAAGATGCTTTACATATATTATCTCATTTAATCTTCAACCCAGATTTTGCTCAATGTAGTAGAATCAGGCCTGATGATAAGAAACCCAAGCAAATCCTAGATAAATAATTGATATGACCCAATTTTTTAAGAATCCCCCAAATCAGTCCCTCCATAAGGAAAAGGATTTAGGTATATAGATCACTGTCTTCTTCAACATCTCAAATATAGCAGGCATGCAAAATATATTGTTGAGAATCAATAAAGACATGTTAGAAATCATGAAAACTGAAGCTCATATTTATATAGCATTTTAAAGTTTACAAATGTTTTCCTTACAGCAAGCCAATGAAATAGGAAGTAAAGTGAGTGTCTTTCTTGATTTCCTTTCCAGACAAATCAGAGAAATTTGTACCAAAATTCAGAAGCCCACAATTTCTAAGTGACTGATGTTACAAAAAGTGCTTTCCAGTGGAGTGGTTAACAATGACTTTCAATAAATTTAATTTTCTTCAGAACATGAAGAAATGAGAGGAGGGAAAAATTATTTTGCCTCTCTCTTTTCTCCCAGTAAGCTCCAAAACAGCCTAAAGTAGACACCTTTCCATCGAACGAATGCACTTTCTGATAATCTTACTATCATAGACATAAAAAAGAACATTGAAAGTGCTGCAGCAAATGATTTTGTTATTAAAAAAAACAAAGCAAAATAAATATCCAGAAGTGGCATGTGTTGTTTCATCATCCCAGTGACAAAAATATCTCTTAAAGAATATTTGTGGTTGGGATTTTTGTTTTAGCATCCAATTTTGAGAGAAAAAAAGCCAACAGCACTAAATTCTGTTTGTCTTTTTCAAAAGCCAGATGATCTTTATTTAATGCTGTATTTAGACCAAAAAAAAAAAAAATTACAGTTATTATCTACAAAGTTTGTAGGTCAGTCAAGTATAACCTTTTAAATAATTAAGTTGGAAGTAATAGGCTTGACATCAGGATTTCATAGACACACACACATACATACTATATCATACTCCTTTATGTGGACCCAAAGTTTGAAAAATCATATTTTCTAAATATTTTGGAGAAGGAAAAATAGAATACCAAATCCCAATCCCAAAACAATCCCAAAAAAAGCATCTGATTTTCTTTTGAATTTCCTTCCCTACTGCAAACAATTTTTTTTTCTAATTGCCATAAGAACTTACCTCTTAATTTATCTGTTTTTCACTCTCTTTTCCGCTGTCCTCTGAGAATTTCTCTTCTTCCCTTTTCCCTTTCCTCATTCACTTTCCCTTGCCTGACATTTCTGACGAGCTTCATCCAGCTGCTGCTTTTCCACTGTCAAAGCTCCCCCCCCCCCCAGCTTTCCATCCCAATACTTCCTTCATTCCTGTCAGGCTTCCTGAGCCCCTGTGAAATTAGTTAGAACCCTTTGATTCTACTACAGCATCATCCTCTCTTCTAACAGAGAAGAGAATGCATGGAAAAGAGTCCAATAGAAGAAAATCACTCTTTAAGACCCTTTCCCATTTTCCTGACAAAAACTGAGCTTTTTCCCTTTTGAGTTAAGTCAGCATCCAAATGCATGCATTTTCAAACACCAAAGAGAGAAATGTCACATAGCCACCCACAGTGTCACTGCTCCCTGAGTTGCTGGTTGCTGAAGTTTTTCTAGAGCCTGGTTCTCATGCTAACTAAGGTCTGGCATGAAACTCACACAGATCTTGCTCAAGGAAGATGTGCTGGCTAGATACAAATCACAAAATTTTTCTTCTCTAGATATGCATTGTGGGAGAGACCGTGGGCACAGGGCAACTTCTATTTACTTCAATGGAGCCCAAAGAGTTCAGAAGTTCATCTAAAAACCCTCCAGTCAAAAGTTGTCACAGAAGATCCTAAGTTAAAATGTGGATCCTGACTCCTGATTCCACTCAAAGACCACTAAGGCCATACTCTGTCTGGAAAAGAGCCTTTGTTGGAATCTAATGGGGAGCAAGAAAGGGGAAGAGTGAGGGTTAAAGTGAGAAAGTGAAAAAGGGTTAGAGTGATCCTTCCTTTTCTTTTTTAAAAAAATTTAAGTGTTTTACTAAAACCTTGACATTGAATGTCAATATAGCCTACAAAACTTACTTAGTATTTTTCAATGCCATCTTAAAAAAAAAATGGCCCCTGCATTTTCAATAGACTTGAGAAGGAAAGAGTCATCCATCTCTAGAGAGAGAACTATGAAGACTGAATGTGGATCAAAGTACAGTATTATTTTGTTGTTGTTTATTTGCTTGTTTTTTTTTTCTTTCTCATGTTTTTTCTCTTTTGATCTGGTTTTTTTTTTTTTTACACAGCATAACAAATATGGAAATATATTTAGAAGAATTGCATATTTTAACCTATATTGATTGTCTTGGGAAGGGGAAGGGAAGAGAAAGAGAACATTTTGGAACACAAAGTTTTGCAAAAGTTGAAAACTGTCTTTTTTATGTATTTTGAAAAATAAAGTATTTTTTAAAAGACAAAGAAAAAAACTGTCCTTGAAGTTTCAGTGAAAGAAGACCTTAAGTTATTCTTTTGGGACCATTGGGTAAGCCAAAGGGGCTGGAAACTATGATCTGGTTTATTTTCTATGTGTCCCAATCTTAAGCATCCCCCTAAGCTGAGTTGTTTCTTCAAAGGGTCATTATAGGATATGTACTTTGCAAAGCTTAACATAAATTGAGTTATGATGATGATCTTTCTCATAATAATAGTTCACATTTATGTAGTATTATAAAATTTGGAAAGTACTTTATTTATAATCATATGTTCTTAACATGAAGTTCTGTGAATTTTTTTTTCTTACATTTTGATGACTTTTTCAATATAATTGGTTTTTTTTTTAATCCTACAGTATTTTACTTTATGCATTGAAAACCATTATTCTGAGAAAGAATCCTTAGCTTACTACAGACTGCTACAAGGATGCATGACACACACAAAAAAGTTAAGAACCCCTGAACTACATTATCTCATTTGATTCTCACAACAATGGTCAGATATTTGTTGTTGTTTAATCATTTCATTGTGTCCAATTTTTTGTGACCCCATTTTGGGATTTTCTTGGCAGATACTGGACTGGTTTGCTCTTTCCTTCTCCAGCTCAATGTATAAATGAGAAAACTGAAGCAGACAGGTTAAGTGACTTGGCCAGGTTCACTCACACAATTAATAAGTTACTGAGGCTGGATTTGAACTCAGGTCTTCCAGGCTCCAAGTGCTAGGCAACAGCTCTTCTCCAAGGTTTCTATGGAGCCCTAATTATTGAGTGATCCCCCCCTTTGCACCACTTAAAAAACTGTTCCACATATCAGAGTACTTCATTATAAACAGCATAATAGTGATTCCTATGTTCCTTCTAGTAACATCAGTGTGGTGCAGTAAGGAGAGGGATGGGGGAGGGGGATTGGTACCACATACCCTCACTTAAATCTAGGTGTGTGACCTTGAGAACCCCATAGGCTCCTCTCATATAACATGATGAATTGATGATCCTTAGATTACAAACTCCTTTAGTGTTGAGATTAGGTCTTTTTTATTTTTTATTTTTTATTAATTTTTATAATTATAACATTTTCTTTGACAGTACATATTCATAGGTAATTTTTTTTTTTACATTATCCCTTGTACTCCCTTCTGTTCCAAATTTTTCCCCTCCTTCCCTCCACTCCCTCCCCTAGATGGCAGGCATTCCCATACATATTAAATATCTTATAGTATATCCTAGGTACAATGTATATATGCAGAACCGAATTTTGTTGTTGTTGTTGTTGCAAAGGAAGGATTGTATTCAGAAGCTAAAAATAATCTGGGAAGAAAAACAAAACAAAACAGTGGTCACAGTTTATACTCATTTCCCAGTGTTCCTTTTCTGGATGTAGCTGATTCTGTCCATCATTGATCAATTGGAATTGGATTAGCTCTTCTCTATGTTGAAGATATCCACTTCCATCAGTATCCTCATACAGTATCATTGTTGAAGTGTATAATGATCTCCTGGTTGAGATTAGGTCTTATTGTAGCCCATCCCTCCCCATGATCAACAAAGCATTGACTTGAGTCATAGGCTCTAAGATACCTTAACAAAGATCTTTTAGTTAAATTTCTTTTCTCCAGTTAAAACTTTTCCAAATCATTTCTTATGCTACTCAACATGGTTTAGTAATTTGCCCTTTAAAAAGCCTTTGTTAGGGGCCAAGTTCAATTAGTTCCTTACAGTCCTTGTTCCTTATAGTCCAAGTCAGACTTTTAAAGGCCTCATAAAAAGACAATTCTGAAAGACCTATGATGAAAAATGCTATCCATCTCTAGAGAAAGAACTGTTGGGGTCTGAATGCAGATCAAAGCCTATTGGTTTTTTATTTTGTTTTGAGGTGGGTTTTTTTGGGGGGGTTGTTGGTGTTTTCTTTCACAACATGACTAATCTGGAAATATGTTTTGCATGACTGCACATGTATAACCTTTATCAAACTGCTTGCCTTCTCAATGTGGGGGTGGTGGTGGGAAAGAATTTGGAACTCAAAATTGTAGAACATGAAGGCTAAAATTTGTTTTTACATCTAATTGGAAAAAATATTTTTGAAATGAAAATTAAAGGCATCATGGAGTGGTGAAAAGGGGACCAGCTTGAGAGTCAGATAACCTAAAACTGAATTCTGGCTGTAGAGTTTTGGAACGAGTCTCTTAGTCTCTCTGAACCTCACGTTCTTTCTTTGCAAAACAAGGGAGTTCAATTCAATGGTCTCTAAGAGAATTTCTTCCAGATCTGGATCCATAATTTTATAAATACTGTGTCCTTTTGGCTCTGTTCTTTCATTTGGTTTTCATAGCAACCCTAAGAGATAAATGCCATTGTTATTTTCACTTTACATTTGACAGAAGTTAAATGATTTGCCCAGGTTTGCACAGCTAGTGGCTTGAACTGGATCTGAGCTCAGGTCTTCTTGACTCTAGGTCTAGCATTCTAACCATTGCATCACTTTTCTGTACCTTTCTTTTTTCATCTATAAAAGGAGGTTGTAACTAGATTACTAGTACTAACATTGTGTGGATTTAGAGCTAAAATATATTATATACGATATGCCTAAGATATCACATATAATATATAGTAATTTAGAGCTGAAAAGGACTTTAGCAATCTCCTGGATCAATGATTCTTGAAATGTCGTGTAAGGACTCCCAGAGACTCTCATGGTGTCCATGAGGTCAAAAAGTCAGCTATAAGACATTTAAATTTCTAGTGTAGTAAATATTGATAGGTATAACCCACACAAACAAACCTATTGAGGGAAAAGGCTCCTCAATGATTTTTAAGAGTGTAAAAGGATCCTGAAACCAAAAAAAGTTTGAGAACTACTGGCTTTGGTCATTTCTCATTTTTACAGACGAGGAGGCTAAGACCAAAGTGCTCATTCAGGTACTAAAGGGCAAGGACAATATTTTAAAATCTAGTCTACTATTTCAAAATCTCTTTCTAATATACTTCTCACTATCCTCATGGTACCTTTTCATCCTTTCTTCTCTATACTCATAATTAATAATTATATTAGAAGCATTATTAATACAAGAAAAATTTGCTTACTCTACATGATAACTTGTTGTTCAGTTGTTTTCAATTGTATCTGACTCTTTATGACACCTTTTGGCCTTTCTTGGCAAACATACTGGAGTGGTTTGTCACTTCCTTTTCCAGTCTATTTTACAGTTGAGGAAATTGAGGGCAAAGAGGATGATGTGATTTGTCCAGGGTCTGAGGGTCTGAGGCCAAATTTAAACTCAGGATTTCCTGACCTGGTGCACTATCCACTGAGCCATCTCACTGCCCAATAAAAATTAGTTTATATCAAAATGAAGAAAAATATCTAGTTGATTTGATCAGTGAGAGCCAATTTATATAATTTTCAGATAATTTTTTGGGGGGAGGATGTAATCAACTTGGTCATATTTCTACTTTGAATAGAACCATACTCCTTTGTTTCTTCTTCATAAACTTCGTACTTCTTATGTTTACTTCTTGTGCTCCTGCAATCTGATCATTTTCATTACATCTGATAAATTTCATTACAGACAGGCAGAGTATTAGAGTCAATAAGACCCTGGACTTCGGAGTCAGGAGACTGGATTTGAATTCCACCCCAGATATTTGCTAGCTATGTGACCATGGGCAAGTTTCCGATTCTCAATTAATTCATCTGTAATAACATCCACCTTATAGTGTCATTAGTCCATTAAGATAATTTATGTAAAGTGCTTCATAAATGTTAAAGCACCATGTAACCATAAGGGCAGCTAGGTGGTTACAATGGATAAAATTCTGAATCTGGAGTCTCTAAAGACCTAAGTCTGAATACTACCCAAGCTGCTCCCTCTAGCTGTGCGACCATGAACAATTCACTTAACCAATTAGGTGTGATTGATTGTTCAGTGATGTCCAACTCTCTGTGACCCTATTTGGGGTTTTCTTGTCAAAGATATCAGAGTGGTTTATCATTTTCTTCTCTGACTCATTTTACAGATAAGGAAACTGAGGCAAACAGGATTTGATGACCTGCCAAATCAATCAATCATTAAGCATTCATTAAATAGCTACTACTCGCAAGGCACTGGCTAAGTAAGCACTAAGGATACAATAAAAGGCAGTTCCTTTTTCACAGAAACAGTCCACAGTCTAATAGAATAGAGAATCTTCAACAAGTATGTAAGTACTAGATAAATGCAGAATAAAGTGAAGATAATCATGGGTCATTCTTACAGAATGGATCAGGAAAGGCTCTGCCTGTCTCAGTTTCCTCATCTACAAAATGGGAATGATTTTAGCATCTATTTCTTTAGGTTGTTGTGAGAAACAAGTGAGATAGTTTGTTGTTTTGATTTATTTTTGAGGCAATCGGAATCAAGTGACTTATCCAGATTCACACAGCTAGGAAATATTTGAAACTATATTTGAACCCAGGTCCTCCTAATTCCAGGACCAGTCCTCTATCTACTGTGCCCTCAGCAGTTCCTAAATGAAATGTTTACAAAACGTTTTACAAACCTTAGAGCTCAACAGAATTAGTAGCTTCTCCATCATGGTCATCACCATGCAAAGTGAATAACTCAGTGATTTCTAAACAATGTAACAAAATGGCATTAACTAAAAGTTGTCATCTCTGAAGTCTCCTCCAACTATGGTCCAATGATCCCTATTATCCTTCCACATTTGAACCTATAAGTTGAATATCTTAAATAGGTGGTTTAAAATATTGGCTAATGGAAATAAATAATGCTGTACTCAAGAATAAAAACAAATTTGTAGTTTTCTGCTATGTGCAATTGTATGAACATTTTAAAATAGATGGACAAGGCAACAACAATGTTATACATTGCTGCAGAACACACCTAAAATGGCCTCCAGCAACCAACTTCTCTTCATTCCAGAGGATTACAGTTATTTAAAAAAATATTCAGATATGAGCCAGTCAGAAGTCTCTAGTCCCCCACCCCACCCCCATAACCATCTGTGAATAAATGTAGAGCAGATGGGGAAATTAAAGAGCGGGACAATGCTTACATCTGTTAACAAATTAATACAGTGAAGTCAAATAAAATATATTACATGCCATTGACAGAACACCTACAAAAGTACCAGATGAGGTAAAAAGCATCAGAGAACCAAGGAATTCCATTCTTTAGAACCTGATTACCTAAATTAGCTTGTCTCAACCTATTCTTAATTCCACTGCCTCTTCTCAGTCAATTTTTTCCTATTTATCTTGTATACAGGTTGCTTTGTATCTATTTGTTTACAGGTCAACTCCACCATTAGGCAGTAAGCTCCACATTGGCAAGGGTTCTCTTTTGCCTCTTTTTGTATTCCCAGCATTTAGCACAGTGTCTGTAACACAGTAGGCAGTTAATAAATGTTCGTTGATTGATCAATTGAAAAACATTATGCATGTGGAGAATAACCATAAGACTCAGCTTAACATTATTGTTATAATATATACATGTTATAATAATGCATAGCATTATTAACATCTCTCAGGTTCTCTTGGAATTTTTAGCAGGTGCTACTTTGCAAAGTGCATTATAAACACGAACATCCCAATGGATGGAAATATGAACGAATATATTTTTTTTTATTCAGGATCACATCTTTAGGTTTGAGAGACTGAGAACCACAAGATGGTTCAGTGGAAAGAGAGTTCTCACTTTGAAGTTGTAATTCCTGGGTTCATATCCTGCCTCGGATGTTTTTAATATCTGTGGTCTCAGGCAAATATTTACCCTCTCTGGCTCTCAGTTTCTTCCTCTGTAAAACAGCAGTGATGCCAGAGAGATTACTGTGGGACTAAGTGTATATCACAATGGTATTTTCACTTTTTTTGTTTTTGTTTGCTTGCATTTTGTTTTCTTTCTCATTTTTTCCTTCTGATTTGATTTTTCTTGTGAAGCATGATAATTGTGGGAAAATGTACAGAAGAATTGCACATATTTAACATACATTAAATTACTTGTCATCTGGGGGAGGGGATAGAAGGGAGAAAAAATTTGGAACAAAGTTTTGCAAAGGTGAATGTTAAAAACTATCTATGCATATGTTTTGAAAATAAAAAGCTTTTAAAAAATGACAGTGATGAATCACAGGCCTTCCTAATCCTATATTGATGATTTTGTGGTCATATATTGTCTCTCCAAATAGATTCAAGTACTTTTAGAACAGGAACTGTGTTTTTGTATCTAAGAAATTGACTGTAGCATAAGACAGTAAAAAAGTACTAGAACAGGTAAATACTATATGAGGGAAAAGAAAAATCCAGCAATTCTTAACCATAGTAAATAGAATATTATGCTGAATGGTTTTTGAGATAATTTTTAGGAAGTGGCATATTTAATGAAATATTTATGCCAAGTTAAAAGATGACTGACCAATCCAGAGGCACCCCTGCTGAAACATTGGCACTTTATGTCTGTGGTTTTGCAAATTAAAAAAAAAATTAATAACATTACCTTTCCACTGTTTTCTTAAAACTACAAGTGTTCTAGAATCAACATCCCATCTGGGGAAATGAAATGGCCTTTCCTCAACAAATGAGATAATAATAATAAAAAAAGAGATAATATTTACAAAGTGCTTAGCATTGTGCCATAGTGAGGGTCATATAAAAGCTTACTTCCTTCCCTTGCTCCTCCTCCCCATTACTACAATCCTAAGGAATATTGATAAAAAAGTGACTAGAGGTAGCCTGCTGGCTTGGATCTGCTGGATGTCCCTCATAACCCCTAGGGAGTTAATTACTTTGATTACCTCTAGAAAAGTGGAGCAAACAGGCAGCAATTTCTGGGGAATCTGCTAACATTGGGACAGCATCCTATTAGCTTGCATCTTTGCCTTGTGAGACTGAAGGAAGGTCACCCAGGGCAGGGCTGTTTGGGGGTAAAATCAGAGATAATATAAAGAATGCTGCTGTGATTAGTTGTCCTCAGATTGGCTTGGAATGCTTAACTCGATAATCTTCAATGTGGCCTGCAGGTTCCATTGTTCCCAGGCTACTGGAGAGCCTTCCTGTAGCTTACAAAGCCAGTGTTCTCTCTGCTTTGCCCTCCCCTTTGCAGCTCCCAATCTCCGGTTTCTTCCTAAGATTACCTCTTCTTCCCTTTTGGGAGTCCTTGTGTCCAGGAGATGTTATGATGTATTTTTCCCCTTGATTATCCTTACGGAGAGAGAAAAAAAAAAAAAAAGAAAATCTTTGGATGTGCGCTGGTTCAGCATCAGGATAGTATCCTGCTGGGTACATGCACACCTGGCTAAAGCAGTTTTAAGTGGCACTTCCAGGCCAGGTATCGCTGCCCACCTAAGGGCTGGTAGGAAGGGGCTACTGATTGCCACTGGATCCTGTGTATCCTTGGCAAACATCTCTCCCATGGAAGTCACTTCTAGCACCTAGAAATTTGAACCCAAGCAGTGATCTGCTGGTGTCCGCCAGGCTTATACAGCTGTCGCTGATACTGGTAAACCAAAAAGAGTGACCCTGAGTGAGGTAGGCACGGATCCATTTGGGTCCAGTTCTGGGAGGGTTTGTATTCAACATAGAACGGACAACACAAACGAGAATTGGACAATCTCCATTCTGGTAATGGTAAATTCGGTTACCTGGCTCTACCTGGGGCTGGTTAGGCTGCAGATACTGGTGGGGGAGGGGAGAGAGGGAAGATTTGTAGAGCTGGGACACTGAATCCCGAGCCTTCCCCCATTTTACTTGTATGGAAGTGAATTCAATCTCCATACCTGCCACGTCTGCCGAGTATATAATTAGAATGCTGACATCTGAGCAGCAGGATATCTCAGCCAGCTTTATTCAGAGGAAAGTATTTTTAACATTGGATAAGCTTGGAGATATATCTGAGACCCCTGATTTCCTTTTTTGTTATATGCCTTTCTACCCACCCCTATCCTCCATCATAATTTCTTAAATAAAAAGGAGATCTTATCGTCAGTTGGGCAGTTAGGGGTCACAGTGTTATGATAAAGGACTGGGGCTTGGAATTAACATTTTTCCTGAGTCCAAATCTGACCTCAGACACTGAGGTATCTGTGTGATCTGTGTGATCCTGGGCAGGTCACTGAACCCTATTTGCCTCAGTTTGCTCATTTATACAATGAACTGGAGAAGGAAGTGGTAAATCATTTCAGTACCTTTGTCAAGGAAACTCCAAATGAGTTCAAGAAAAGTTGAACAAGACTGAAATTTCTCAACATCAATTAGGCTGTCATAACCTTTTATAGAGGAAGGGGGAAATACATTATTTTGTCCTTTTAAAGGAAAATCTTATGTATGGTTTGGTTTTGCTTTTTTTGGTGTGGTTTTTTTGGCTTTTTTTTGTTTTGGTCTTTGCCTATTTCTTTACCTTTAAAATGAGGTTATTAAACTAAAAGGTCCTTTTCTACTTTAATAATCCCAAGATTCTTTTTTCTCCCACCACTGCCCAGGGACACACAGCTAATTTATGTCTGAGGCCCTATTTGAATTCAGGTCCTCCTGACTCCACAGCTGGTGCTCTAGTTACTACACCCCATAGCTGCCCCTAACTATTTTGTTTCATGAATACAGAATTTCATTTCTTACCTCTGTGCCTTTGTTTTTACTGTCTCACATGTTTGAAATGTACTAATTCATCCCTACCTCTTGGAATACTTTTCTTCAAAATTCAGCTCAGGAACCAGCTGATAAGGGAATCCTTTCCCTATCTCCCTGTTTGCTATTGCTTGTAGGCACCTCAAATTAGATTAGACTTAAGTGCTTACATGTCCTATCTCCCAGCAGAATGTGGCCTTTTTGAGGGAAAGCGTCATCCCCTCCCCCCAACCTATATCCCCAACACCTAACATAGCACCTCGCATTTGAGCAAAATAGGGAATTTACTACTGTTTGTTGAGTTTTACACATGAAATTCATTGCCCCAAATAACATGGGCAAGTAAAAAATGCAAATGGTCTTGAAATTCAATGAATTCATAGAAAATAATCATAGATGATTATTAGAAAGTCAGAAATGTTCTGGGAGCATTTCTGAGCAAGAGATTTTTTTTTTAAATTTATTTATTTAATATTTTTCCCCAGTGACTTTTAAACCATTTTTTTACATTTGTTTTTAAAACTTTTGAGTTTCACATTCTTTCCTTTATCCCCATTGCCAACCTCCATTAAGAAACCACATGTGAAGTTGTGTAAAAGATTTCCTTAAAAGTCATGTGACAAAAAACTAAGATCCCCCAACCTAAAAAAAAAAAAAAAAAAAAAATCAAGAAAAATAAAATAAAATATAATTTTTTTTAAAATAAAGACACAGAGAGAGTATGCTTTAATCTGTATTCAGACACAATTAGTTCCTTCTCTGGGTAGGGAGAGAATCTTTCATCATATGTCCTTCAGAGTAGTCATGGATCATTGTATCGCTGAGAATAACACAGTCATTTACAGCTCATCACGAATATTGCTATTACTTTATACACAGTACATTTCACTTTGCTTAAATTCATGGAGGATTTTCCAGGTTTTTTCTGAGAACATCCTTGAGCAAGAGATTTTGGAAAGAAACTACTGGACTTACCCTTGCTACCAGTGTTAAAGAGTAAGACTGGGACAATGAATGGATCTTTGGGTTTCTTATGGAGAATGATTATTACATATAATACTCAACATAAACTGATTGTCTTGTGTCTAGAGGGATACAGTTAATTTCAAGTGGAAAAACCTACAGATCATCCTGGGAATAACCACATCCTAGAAAACCCAACAGATAAATTCTTTTCTCACAATCATAAATACGGAACAATACTATATGCATGGCCTCAGCAAGCCACAAATGAACTCTGGAATGCTCATAAACAGTGCCAGGCCATATGAGCAACAGCTTTAATAGAGTGTGCTCTCATTAAAAGTAGCTGTTTATTTAATAAATGTTATTCAGTTGTTTTTTAGTCATGTCCAACTTTTCATGACTTTATTTGGAGTTTTCTTGGCAAAGACACTGGAGTGATGTGTCATGTCATTCTCCAGCTTATTTTATAGATAAGGAAACTGAGGTAAACAGGGTTAAATGACTTGCTCAGGATCACAAAATTAAGTGTGTGAGGCCATATCTCAACTCAGGAAGATGAAACCTTCCTGATACCAGGCCAGGTATTCTATCAACTATACCATGTAGCTACCCAATAATGACCCAATAAAGAGCTATTGTTTATCTTTTGTTCTTTACATCTGGGAGGTGATGTCCTGACATGCAGGTGAATTGGGTTAAGGGAGGGAGGGCTGTACAAGGTCCCCTGCCTCACTTTCCCCTCTAGAGCCATCTGGGTCCAGTGGACAGACATAGATCAAGACAACTGGAGAAGACCCTGGATAAAATGCAACCAAAACAGCTAGATGAAGAATTGTGTTCTCCCGGCCAGTTCATTAACAGCCCCACTTCATAGAGCTCAGCCTAGATATTCAATAAATATTGTAGTTAATGAGTATAATTTGGAATATACTCTTCAAATTTATATTAGTTCTATAGCCTAAGAGGTTGAGAACGTGGAATGAAACATGCCCAGGAAGAAGCCCATTCTAGGGAAATCTTGGACCCCTGATCAAACTGGGGATCCCAGAACTAAGAGTGCTCCCCAAGGAAGCCACAGACCTATGATGCTGTAATTGCTTTATGCACCACAACATGTGAAACAATTACTTGTGTCAACTGGACTGGAACTGGCCTCTAACCTGGGGGTGGCCAGGGTCAGGGAGAGGAGTCAGCTTAATTAATTTCAGAGTGAGGAAAACGACTCCTTCAGGTGGAAGACCCTCCTCCAAGAAGGTTAGTGTGGCTACTAAGGCTAGGGCCACTTATATACATGAAAGGTTCACAACACAATCATTCTTAGATCTTGAGATAGTTCTCATGGTTAGCATTTCTTGGGACAACAACACAGGTGTTCTTGGGTCCCATGTTAAGTCACTGTTTCAAGAAATGGGGATTATGGCTCCTTGTAGGGTACAGAACCAGAGTAATGGGACAAGAACAGAAGTCCAGTATCTATCAGTGACAAAGGACAAGGATTGTGAACATGCAATGAATGGCCCTGGGAAATAAGGCGAGCTAAATTCTTCAGTGAGCACCTGGTGCTGGTCCAAGCAATACACTCTGACAGAAGCAAGATCATTCCAAGGTGCAAATAATTGTTATGCTGAACTCAGGGGACATCCTGCTTGCTGAGCCTTAGCTTTTGGAAACAGGATATCTCCAAAATATTTTGACACCAGTATGAACTATCAATCTGTAAATAAATTAATAAAAGATGACAAGTAATTGGCAAAGGTGTGTGGAGGTGACTACAAATATTAAACAATGCAAATTCTAATACAATAGTAGGAAAGAGGACTCAATCAACAAACATTTATTAAGTAATTATGTTCTGGGCTTGTGTCACAGACACGATTTTTAAAAAAATGCACAAAATACATTAAAAAATAAAACAATTCAAAATATTGAATTACAGTTATCAAAACATATACACACAAAAACAAGTTTACAGACCACATGTTAAGAACCCTGGTTCTAGGTTACAAAAACAAAAACTCACAGTCCTCACTCTCAAAGAACTTAAAATCTATTTTGGAGAAACCACATGTATTTCCAAATATATACAAAACAGTTGATTTTAAGAAGAAACAAGGAGCTGGGGTAGATAGTATCAGGAAAGTTTTTGTGTGGAACATGGCTTTATGAGCTAATTTTTAAAAATTATTGTAGCTTTTTATTTACAAGATATATGCATGGGTAATTTTACAGCATTGACAATTACCAAACCTTTTGTTCCAATTTTTCCCCTCCTTCCCTCCATCTACTCCCCCAGATGGCAGGTTGACCAATACATGTTAAATATATTAAAGTATAAATTAAATACAATATATGTATACATGTCCAAACAGTTATTTTGTTTTACAAAAAGAATCAGACTTTGAAATAGTGTACAATTAGCCTGTGAAGGAAATAAAAAATGCAGGCGGACAAAAATAGAGGGATTGGGAATTCTATGTAGTGGTTTATAGTCATCTCCCAGAGTTCTTTTGCTGGGTGTAGCTGGTTCAGTTTATTACTGCTCTATGGAACTGATTTGGTTCATCTCATTGTTGAAGAGGGCCACGTCCATCAGAATTGATCATCATATAGTATTGTTGTTGAAGTAAACAACGATTTCCTGGTCCTGCTCATTTCACTCAGCATCAGTTCATGCAAGTCTAAGTCTCTCTAGGCTTTTCTGAAATCATCCTGTTGATCATTTTTTACAGAAAAATAATATTCCATCATATTCATATACCACAATTTATTCAGCCATTCTCCAACTGACAGACATCCACTCAGTTTCCAGTTTCTGGCCACTACAAAGAGGGATGCCACAAACATTCTTGCACATACAGGTCCCTTTCCCTTCTTTAAGATCTCTTTGGGATATAAGCCCAGTAGTAACACTGCTGGATCAAAGAGTATGCACAGTTTGATAACTTTTTGAGCATAGTTCCAAATTGCTATGAGTTAAATCTTATTTTTTTATTATTAATTTTTATAATTATAACATTTTTTTGACAGTACATATGCATAGGTAATTTTTTACAACATTATCCCTTGTACTCCCTTCGGTTCTGAATTTTTCCCCTCCTTCCCTCCACCTCCTCCCCTAGATGTCAGGCATTCCCATACATATTAAATATCTTATAGTATATCCTAGGTACAATATATATGTGCAGAACCAAATTTTGTTGTTGTTGTTGCAAAGGAAGAATTGTATTTGGAAGGTAAAAATAATCTGGGAAGAAAAACAAAAAAAAAAGCTCACAGTTTACACTCATTTCCCAGTGTTCCTTTTCTGGATGTGGCTGATTCTGTTCATCATTGATCAATTGGAATTGGATTAACTCTTCTCTATGTTGAAGATATCCACTTCCATCAGAATACATCCTCATACAGTATCATTGTTGAAGTGTATAATGATCTCCTAGTTCTGCTCGTTTCACTGAGCATCAGTTGATGTAAGTCTCTCCAAGACTCTCTGTATTCCTCAACAATAATATTCCATATTATTATTATTATTATATTATTATTATCATATACCATAATTTACCCAACCATTCTCCAATTGATGGACATCCATTCATTTTCCAATTTCTAGCCACTATGAAAAGAGCTGCCACAAACATTTTGGCACACACAGGTCCCTTTCCCTTCTTTAGTATTTCCTTGGGATGTAAGCCCTGTAGTAGCACTGCTGGGTCAAAGGGTATGCACATTTTGATAACTTTTTGGGCACAGTTCCAAATTGCTCTCCAGAATGGTTGGATTCTTTCACAACTCCACCAACAATGCATCAGTGTCCCAGTTTTCCCACATCCCCTCCAACATTCATCGTTATTTGTTCCTGCCATCTTAGCCAATCTGACAGGTATGTAATGATATCTCAGAGTTGTCTTAATTTGCATTTCTCTGATCAATAGTGATTTGGAACAGTTTCATATGAGTGGAAATAGTTTCAATTTCATCATCTGAAAATTGTCTATTCATATCCTTTGACCATTTATCAATTGGAGGATGGCTTGATTTCTTATAAATTAAAGTTAATTCTCTGTATATTTTGGAGATGAGGCCTTTATCAGAACCTTTAACTGTAAAAATGTTTTCCCAACTTGTTACTTCCCTTCTAATCTTATTTGCATTAGTTTTGTTTGTGCAGAAACTTTTTAATTTGGTATAATCAAAATTTCCTATTTTGTGATCAATAATGGTCTCTAGTTCTCCTTTGGACACAAATTCCTACCTCCTCCACAAGTCTGAGAGGTAAACTATCCTATATTCCTCTAATTTATTTATGATTTTGTTCTTTATGCCTAAATCTTGGACCCATTTTGATCTTATCTTAGTATGTGGTGTTAAATGTGGGTCCATGCCTAGTTTCTGCCATTATGAGCTAAATCTTAAAGGTATTGGTATTTCTAAGAGACAAAGGGAAGGAAAAAGTGCATTCCAGGAAAGGAGGACACAAGAGACAGCACTTCAAGGGACATAGATGAGGTACAGCAGACATGAAGGAGAATAAAATGTAATAAGGTTGGAAAGATATATTGGCACCAGGTTATGAATGGCTTTCAATGCCCAACAGAGGAGTTTATATTTGAGCCTTAAGACAAGCAGTAGTCTGGAATTAACTGAGAAGAGTAATATCATCAGTAACTTGGATAACTGTGTGGAAGATGCATATAGCCTGGTCATAGAAAGTTCCCCTGATACAAAAGAAAAAAAAAATCCTGCCCTCATTAGAGATTTATTTGCAATTAGGAAAAAGAAGAAAAGCAGAAAGGAGATAGTAAAGACCAAGGAAGAAATTTTCAATTTCATAATTCTGCCTTGGTTCTTGCTGACAACTAATGTATCACTTTCCAAGTTGAGAAAGTCTACAAGTGTCTTTAGGAGTCCATGTTCTGATGGTCCATTCAGTTCTGCTGCCCACCCCTTTCACCTCCCCAACAGGCCATAAACACAGAAGAGCCAGAGAAAAGTTGGTCAAAACTCATGGGGAGGATCATATGATTGCCTCCTTTTTAAAAATTTTTATCTTTGAATTTCCCTTGGGACTCTCTAAAACCTATTCACCAGAATATTAAGGACTCCTGTATAAGATATATATTTAAATAAATATTTACAATTAATGCACTAAAGAAACTTATAGGTCAGGTCAATCTAAGTTACACATTAGCATGAAATTTCTTGTGGAACTTTTTAATGTTATATAATCTGCAGCAGAAAAGTAGTGTTCAAATTCCATATTTTTAAAAGGTCCACTAGATAACGTATTGCAAAAAGGAATATAGGGCCAAAAAACCAATGATTGAAAGGGAAGCAGATTTTTGTTGCCTCTCGATGCTATTAGATGACAAAACTGATAACACAGTTTTAACACATTGATAAATCTAGTTTTAGGGAATGTACTTAAAAAGAGAGAGATACAATTTCTCCTCTTCTTCAGATTGAACATTATAATGACACAACATCTAGTTTCATTTCTGTTTTTTCTATTTACATTATTGTAGTAATCATAAAGATCACGTGCCTGGTTCTGGTTACTTTACCTCAATTCAGATTAAGTCTTTGCAGACTTCCTAATAGTTACTTTTTATTACATTGCAGAAATATTATATTATATTCATATGCCATAATTTGTATAATGATTTCCCAATGGAAAGGCATCTACTTTATTTCTAGCTTTTTGCAATGAACACCACAAATGTTTTGATGCATACTGCAACCCATTTATTTCAAGTAATATTTGATTACGTGAAGTATGCCAGTCCAAACAAAGAATTCCTACAGTCTCTTATACTTTATTTATTAGAGACTGATCCAGATATTAATTCTAAAACCATACAAGTTAGCAGCTTTGATTAGAGTCCAGATATGGATTTAAATTGTAACCAAGTTAAATGAGAGATGATTATCCCAACCTTGTGCTAAGAACATTTCAGCTAAAATATAGCATTTTTGAATTTTTATATTCAGTCTCAAATGCTTTTTAAAATTTTTCCTTATACTCCTCTCTTTTTCTGCTTAATCCATTGTTAGCAGAAAACAGAATTTTCCTATCTTTGCATGTATTTTGAAAATAAAAAGCTATTAATTTTTAAAAATTAATTGATGAAGAATGAAAGAAAAAGAAAACAGTTTTCTCTGCATTTAGGAAATAACTGAATAAACACAGCTGGTAGGGGAAAATACTGGATCAAATTCAAAGAAACAGTTAACTACCTTAAGTATTTATCTAATAAGACTATCACTTAATAAAACTGGGACTTTTAAGAAGTTTGCTGGTGTTAAGAGCCACTCTGAGCAATACCATTAAGGCTACACAGGTCAATTCAGCAATGCAGCCCCACCCCTCCTACGATTATTAGGCCCAAAATAATTTCAGACAGAAATCTGGAGAGTAGACTCCATTACAAATTGGCACATGAAAACATACTCAGGTAATGCTGATGGGTTTTTTCTTTGGAATGTCAATCACCATGAAATCCTCTGCTAGAGTCACTTCTTGGAAATCCAACACCGATTCTGCTTGCTTTTTTAATTCTCTAATATCATCTGTTTCTCCCTCTCCAGACAAGAGAGGTGGTTTGTACCTCTGACTGAAATGAGTTAGAACCAGTCTCTTGACTTTGCATAACTTGGCAAATTCTGCCGCCATACGTGGGGTGCTATGACCATATTCTTTGGCTTTGTCCATGTGTGCATCATCTAGGGTGGCTTCATGAATCAAAAGATCTGCCTCAAAGCACAGTTTCAATCCTCCATCACCTACAACCCCAGAGCAGTCACCCAAAATGCATATTTTTCTTCCAGGAATAGGCTTTTCTAAGACATCCTGAGGAGAAACTTTAACTCCATTTTCCAAAACGACAGTAACTCCATTTTTCAGTTTCCCATAGGCAGGACCTGGCGGGACACCTAATGATGAAGGCAGATGTGATTAAATCACAGGAATGGTATTTACAACTTCTTAAGAATGTTCCACTCTATCATCATCACAAGTGTCAAAAAGAAAAAGCATTTGATTCTTCTCACAATTGTGTAATCATTTAAAAAAAAATACAACACACTAGGATTAACTTTATCTTTCTAGAAGCTCAATTATCTTGTGTGACTGGCTTTCAGAACATAGGAGAGGCTGTCTGGTTTGATTACGGCAATGATCCTTCATTCCACAGTAAGTTATAGTCACCCAACAAACTGAACAGGCTGATGAATAAAGGCAAAATTCAACATCCTTTGTTGCTATATAAAACCAAACCATCACCATAAAGGTCACTGTTACATAAGGCAAGTGAGCATTCTTAATATTTTTGCTGTGGAACTAACCCCTGATTCTATAACTTCCATTTTACCTAGCATTGTACTGTTTAGAAACTGCATAATGAAGTCAGGTGAAGTGTGCCTGGAATAACTATACACACATACAGTACAAATACTATTTAAAAGCTAGGCAGGTGAATCTGTGTAGTTTTTAGGTAGCTTTATCTAAACAAAAACTGGGATGTAGTTCTGATAATGCATTCCCATAATTATATAGTTCACTGCTCCAAAGGGACTCTTGACAAAAAAAAGTTCTATGCTCTACATTTACACTAACATTCCTCCTCCCCTCCCTCCAATGTTCATACACTTTTAGCTTTTGCCTTCTGGAATTAAGTTTTTAATCAATGAGCAAACTTCCAGTAAAGAATTTAAGTACATAAGATTTTTCTTGAATGCTTGGACAGATAAGATAGTCTGGTTCACAGTTTAAACACTTTCAGTAGCATCAAAGATCACCCTAACACAATTATGGGCAACTTACCAAGATCTTTTAGCTTCTGCGCATTGAGTCTCCCTGGACGTTCCTTTTCTGCCACTGAAAAACCAAAGGATGGAATTCGATGGAAGAGGCGAAATGCTTTTACAAGAAATTGGTCATCATTGACCAGAACATAAGAGCCTTCAACTGAGTCCAAGAGGATCGTTCTCCCTTGTATCTCTTTGGGAGAGCTGTCAGCTCCATCTAGATAAGAAAAGTCTTTTAATTCTCCAGCAGGGCACTGATCTTCTGTGGGCACCAACTCATGGACCACATAAGGGAAGGTCAATTCTGAGTGGGAGAGCTCCATAGTCTTCCAGATGAAGTTCCGAAGGCCCACAGGCCCATAGATTTCCATAGGTGTTTTAGAAGCAGTGGGACTGCTCTGAAGACTGATAGTACAAAGAAGTCCAGGAAGGCCAAAGAAGTGATCTCCATGAAGATGAGTTATGAAAATCTTTGTAATTCTCCCTTTCAAAATGAAACAGAAAAAATAGGATCATGATTTTATTTAGGAGGGATCAAAACAAAATGACTTGGAAGTTAAAAAGCATACAGAGCAGTACTATATAATTAAGGGTTCTATTTCCCATGATCTCATTCACTGAAGTTAACCGAGTGATTCAAGGATCTTTTTTGTGATAATTATAGCATACAGCACAGAATAGTGGAAGGGGTGCTTGGAGTCCAGAACATATGGGTCCAAGTTCTGTTGCTGACACTTAACTAGCTCTCTGAAGTTAGGCACATTACTTAACCTTGAAGTTTCAGAAAGCTCTCTAACACCATCAGCGATAGACAGGTTTCAATTTACCTTGGTGGAAGAAGCTGCCATACCAATGAAATTTCAGACTACTGACTATTCTAATTTTCTTTTTTTCCCCCTACAAATATTTTTTAATTAAAATAATTTTAAATTGTCAAGCATTTATTCTTTCTCACTCCAATTTCCCTACTCATAGGGGGAAGTGGAAAAAGAGAAGGGAATTTTTTACTCTAATTTTCAAAGTTCCATTGTAGTTTGGATTAAAAAAACAACAACAAAAAAAAAAACATGAAATCTATCTGTGACCTAACATGGTTTAAAAGTTTTTTCAGATGAACACTCCAGATACAAGAGTTTAACATCCAATTCAGTTTGTTCTCTAGATGCATCTTTGTGAAACTTCTCTATCATTAGTAGCCAAACATTGGGGGGTAGTCTAAGGAAGTAGGGTAAATTGGGCCTTTTGACACAAATACTAAGCGATACTCATCTCTGGGATGTCTATTTTCCCCTTCTGTTGCCTAGGCATGTCTTAACATGATTTGATCTTTCTCAGAGGTGTACAAAACTTCTGAGGAGGTTGCTAAGACTTGGTTTAAACCTCACCTCATCAATAATATTATCAGACCCTTCTTTTTCTACCCTTCTTTTTCTCCATCTTCCTCAATAATAATAACAACAACAAATGAACTTAGGGCCACTGCCTAGATATCAAAAACTAGAAAGCCTTTTTCTACTAAGTGAAAAACTATTTCTCACATTTTATTAAATAGTTTTACAGACGATATAATATTTAATGGCAAACATAACAGAAATAAGGTAAGAAACAGAAAGATAACTACAATTACCAAAGAAAGAGGAAATAGGCATGATAGATTGCCAAAAAAAAAAAAAAATCAGGACTTTCATTTGGAAAGATTAAAGAGTAAAAATGCAATTAGATTATCATAAGAGGGATAGAAAAAATGAATCTGAACTTTGTCAACAGAGGTAGAAGGAAACTGAAATTTAAAAGAGATAAATTTAAGACAAAAAAATTTCTAATGGGCAGTAGGTCCACAATGGCACTTCTTCTCTGACTCCCTTTCAGGTTGCAGCTCAGATACCACCTGCATGAAGGCTTTTCCCCACCTTATCCCCTCCACCTTTGCCATCTACTTTGTCTTTAACTATTTTATCTTTGTTTCTATTTTCTCTGTATGTATATACTTATGTGTATATATATATATGTATATATATACATATATATGCATATATATATATATATACATATATATATATACATACATAATTCTTGTCTCTCCCATTAGAATATAAGTTTACTTTAACTCAGGCATGTAAAGTATTTAAAGAGTAATGCTATCAGCCAAAAGACAAGTATTTGCAGCATACTTATTACTTAGGGGCACTCTACTTTGGTACTGAAAAGGCATAAGACTGGTTTCTGCTATAAGGAAGCTTATGATCTATTTGTGGAGACAGGATTCACATGGAGAGCAATGGATGGCAGCATGTAATTAAGAGTAACTTCTCTGCTTTAGAATGGAAGAGCTGTAGGAATTCAGAAGACAGGGAAATCAGAGAAGACTAAAATAAGCAGAGAATGCTTGTCAGGAGAGTGGCTGGCACTCGACCTGGGCCTTGTAGGATGCAGATTTGTTTAGGCTGAATGTAGAAGGCATTCTAGCCAGGGAGAACAATATGAGGGAAGAAGACAATCAATCTGACAAAAATAGAAGGTGCCTCACTTGGCAAATCAGGCACAACCCCCTCGGCTAGGTGTAGAATTCCTTCCATGATCTGGGCTCTAACTGACCTTTCTAGACTTCCTTGTCATTACTATTTTATATGCATCTCAGCTGCAAACAAACCTGGTCTTTCCCCCACACTGCCCCTTTGCTCATTAATCAAAAGGCATTTATCTGTTAAAATTAAACTATCTCATTTGAAAGGAACTTCTATTCCAATGGGAGTTGACATATACATATACATATTATATACACATGTATATATGTACACACATAATATAATGGAAATAGAAATAAAGGTAAAGTAGTTTAATACAAAGTGGATGGCAAAGGTGGAGGGAACAAAGTGGGAAAAGGCTTCGCACAGGTTTTTGTCTGAGCTGCAACCTGAAGGAGAGCCAGAGAAGAAGTGCACTTCAGTGATGGAAGATGACTACTACAAGGAGGAATAGAGGAGAGATGAAGGACTGTGTGGGAGCAAGGAGAGGTACTGTAGGGTATGAAAGGGATAGAGAAGAAGCCTGGAAATGTCCCCTGGGGCCAGGCTGTGAAGGAAAGAACAGAAGAATGTGCATTTTATCCTGCTGGGGACAACTGCGGGCTGGAAGAGTTAAACAATTAGCACATGTCTCCTGTCCTGCACCGGACAGCCCATTCTTCTCTGTTCATCACACAGTGTCAGTGTAGCTGCCAGGGGTTACTGTTCCAGGCTGACACTCCCTTAAGAGCTTTGTCTGGCCAAATTAAGTGGCCTATTGAGGGGCGCAAACAATATTCCGAACCCCTCTCTGCACAAACTACTCATCCCAAGGACTTGATTCCTACCCCATCCATCCCTGCTTCTAGGAATCCCTCACTCCCCTCAAGGCTCAATAAGTATCATTCCTTCAAGAGGCTTTTTTCTAATGTCTCATTTGTAACTGTTCTCAGCATTTATATATGTATGAGATTATATATTAGAATTAGATTGTAAGTTCCTTGAGGATAGGGGCTTGCTTTAGTCTCTTTTTGTATCTCCAGTGTTAAACACAGAACCTGGCACTTAATAGATGCTTAACAAGGGTCTACTGAATAAAATATGTCTCAAACAGAAGAACTCATTATATTCCCTCCCCACATCCAACTTCTCCTACCTCCAATCCTCCAGAGAGAGCAAAACCCAAATCTAACATAAAGTTAAAGTCAAAACACAGGATGGAAAAATGAACAGCAAACAACAACAATAAAACTTGACAACCAAAAACTTCTCTGCTGACAAGGAAACTAAAGATACAAATTCAGAAGAAAGTAATGAACTGAAAGCATCTACAAACCCAAGACCTCAAAGGAAAATGCAAATTGAACATAAGCCCAAAAATAATTTTTACAAAAAGCTTAAAAAAAAAAAGCATTTTTTTTAAAAAGCAAGAAAAAAACAATACTAATGCAAACAAGATTAGAAGGGAAGTAACAAATTGGGAAAATATTTTTAAAAGGAAAGGTTCTGACAAAGGTCTCATTTCCAAAATATATAGAGAACTGACCCTGATTTATAGGAAACCAAACCATTCTCCAATTGATAAATGGTCAAGGGATATGAACAGACAATTCTCAGATGATGAAATTGAAACTATTTCCACTCATATGAAAGAGTGTTCCAAATCACTACTGATCAGAGAAATGCAAATTAAGACAACTCTGAGATACCACTACACACCTGTAAGATTGGCTAAAATGACAGGAACAAATAATGATGAATGTTGGAGGGGATGTGGGAAAACTGGAACACTGATGCATTGTTGGTGGAGTTGTGAAAGAATCCAGCCATTCTGGAGAGCAATTTGGAATTATGCCCAAAAAGTTGTCAAACTGCGCATACCCTTTGACCCAGCATTGCTGTTATTGGGATTATATCCCAAAGAAATACTAAAGAGCGGAAAGGGACCTGTATGTGCCAAAATGTTTGTGGCAGCTCTTTTTGTAGTGGCTAGAAACTGGAAGTTGAATGGATGTCCATCAATTGGAGAATAGTTGGGTAAATTATGGTATATGAAAGCTATGGAATATTATTGCTCTGTAAGAAATGACCAGCAGAAGGAATACAGAGAGGCTTGGAGAGACTTAAATCAACTGTTGCTGAGTGAAATGAGCAGAACCAGAAGATCACTATACACTTCAACAACAATACTGTATGAGGATGTATTCTGATGGAAGTGGAAATCTTCAACATAAAGAAGATCCAACTCACTTCCAGTTGATCAATGATGGACAGAAATAACTACACCCAGAGAAGGAACACTGGGAAGCGAATGTAAATTGTTAGTACTACTGTCTATCTACCCAGGTTACTTATACCTTCGGAAGCTAATAATTAATGTGCAACAAGAAAATGGTATTTACACACATATATTGTATCTAGGTTATATTGTAACACATGTAAAATGTATGGGATTACCTGCCATCGGGGGGAGGGAGTGGAGGGAGGAAGGGGATAATTTGGAAAAATGAATAAAAAAAAAATTTAAAAAAATAAAAATAAAAAAAAGCAAGAAAAAAGATTTTAAACTCAAAAAGAGAGGAAAAAATAGAATATGAAGGAAAGCAATGCAAGAAAACTTTAAAGAGAATTAACAGTTTGGTAAAACAAAGTACCAAAAAATACTGAAGAAAATAACTTCTTAAGAATCAGAATTGGCCAAATGGTAAGAGATGTACAAATTCTTCCTGAAGAAAATAATTCCCTAAATATTAAAACTGATCAAGCAGAAACTAATGACTCCATGAGACATCAAGAAACAATAACACAAAGTAAAAAACTGAAAAAAGTATTAGAAAATGTGAAATATTTCAGAGGAGAAAAAAAAACTGCCCTGGAAAAAAAGATTAGGAGACAATTTAGGAATTATTAAACAAATTGAAAGCCAGGATTTAAAAAAGAACCTAGATATCATATTTTAAGAATTTATAAATGAAAACTGTCTAGATATCTTAGAGCCAGAAGGCAAAATAGAAACTGAAAGAATTCACCAAGAACCTCCTAAAAGTAATCCCTAAATGAAAACTTCTAGTCTAGAGCTCCCAGGTCAAAGAGAGAATATTGTTAAGTACCCAGAAAGAAATCATCCAAATGCAGTAAGTATCACACAAGATTTAACAGCTACCACTAAAACAGATCAAAAGAGCTTGGAATAAAATATTCCAGAAAGGAAAGGAGATAGGATATCAACCAAAAATACCTTATCCAGCAAAAGTGAGTATAATCCAAAGGGGAGAAAATTAATATTTAATGAAATAGAGCACTTTCAAACATTCCTAATGAAAATTGAGACCAGACTCAAATAGAAAATCTGACATTTAAACACATGATTTAAGAATCATAAAGAGAAATCATAAGGGATTCAATAAGGTTGAGCTATTTATATTACTATATAGGAAGAGGATACATGTAACTGAAGAACTTTAACATTATTAGGGCAGTTAGGAGTCTACTCAGAGGGCATAGATGTAAGTCCATTTTGTTGGGATAATCTCAAAAGAAGAATGGAAGAGGGTGAGAGCAGGATGCTCTGGAAGAAAAGAAGGAAAAGAAAGATTAAGGAAAAGAATCTCACTTTAAAAAAACATGCAAAGCAATACTTTTATGGTGGAGATGAAAATGATGAGGCAAAGTGGGCAAGATTTGAACCTCTCATCAGAACTGGTTCAAAAAGGAGAAAATATCTCTCTACCCATGTATATCTATCTAGACACAACAGCTGTGGGTATAGAAGTTCACCTTACTCTATAGGGAAGTAGAAAGAGAAGGGGCTAAGAGAAAGGGAGGGAGAGATTAAGGAGGAGGATAAATTAGAGGAAGCAGCAATCAGAAGCAAAAGAGACTTTTGAAGTGAGAATATATAAAAAGAGAAGGATAAGTACAAAAGAAAAGGATGGAATTATCAATCATAACTGTGAATGGGAATGGGATGAACTTATCTATAAAATGGAAGGAAATAGCAGAGTGGATTAGAAACCAGAACCCAAGAATATTTTCTTTACAAGAGACATACTTGAAAGAGAAAGACATGCATAGTTAAAATAAAAGGCTAAAGCAGAATTTATTAAGTTCTATCTAAAGCAAATAAGTCAGTGATAGCAATAATCATTTCAGACAAACAAAAAGCAAAACCAGAACTAATTAAAAGAGGGAAAGTACATCTTGTTAAAAGAAATCTTAAACAATGAATTGGTATCAATACTAAATACATATGCACCCAAAATGACACAGCATCCAAGTTCTTGAAAGAAAAGTTAATTGATTTATTAGAGGAAATAAACAGTAAAACTATACTAAAAGGAGACTTCAATTTATCTCCTTGCAATTTAGCTAAATCTAACCATGAAAAAAAGGAAAAAAGTTAAAGAGATAAATAGAATTTTTAAAAGTTAGCTACAATAAAACTCTGGGGAATACTAAAAGGAAATAGAAAGAATCATACTGTTTTTTTGTCAGCTGTACATGACACCTTCACAAAAAAAATTACCCTTTACAAAGGCATAAAAACAAATAAATGTAGAAAAGTAGATAAATGTACTATTTTTGAATCATGATATAAGAAAAATTAAATTCAATAAAGGTTCTTGGAAACAGATTAAAAATTAGCTGGAAACTAAATAATCTAATTCTAAGGAATGAGATCAAAGAAAAAATTAAAGAAATATTCGTTAATGCTAATAAAGATTATAACAACAATGAGATAGCATACCAAAATTTGTGGCATGCAGCCAAAGCAGTACTTAGGGGAAAATGTCTATGTCTAAATGCTTACATAAATAAGAGAGAGAGAGAGAATAGATCAATGAATCTGATAAGTAACTTATTAAAAAAAAAAAAAACTACTTTAAAAGAACATTAAAATACCCAATTAAACACCAAAATAGAATTACTAAAAATTAAAAGAGGTTAGTAAAACTGAAAGTAAAAACAATAACACTGAATTGATAAATAAATCTAGAACTTGGTTTTATGGAAAAAAATAAATAAAATAGTGGCTAATTTGACTTTTTTAAAGGAAGAAGAAAACCAAATTTCTTTACCAAAAATGAAAAAGGTAAATGCACAACCAATAATTAAAATAATTATTAGAAGCTATTTTGCCCAGTTATATGCCAATAAAACGACAATCTAGGATGGATGAATATGTTTAGGTTCATTTATTTCAATTTTGACAGCCTCTTTGTGACCCCATTTAAAGTTTTCTTGGCAAAGATACTGCTTTGGTTTGCCATTTCCTTATCCAGCTCATTTTACAGCTGAGGAACTGAGGCAAAAAGAGTTAAAGTGATATAGATACTAAGTGTATCAGGCCAGATTTTAATTTGGGAAGATGAGACTTCAGGTTCAGAACTCTATTCACTGCGCCACCTAGCTGCCCGTAAATGAATATCTATAAAAACATAAATTGCCCATTTTCACAGAACTGAAATAGAATACTTTAGCCATATCATTTAAAAAAAAAAAAAAAAAAAAAGCCATAAACAAGCTCCCTAAAGGAACAAAAAACCTTAAGGACCGGATGGATTTACAAGCAAATTCTACCAAATCTCTAAAGAACAATAAAATCCAAAATTATACAAACTGTTTGAAAAAGTAAGTAAAGAAGTCCTACCAGTTTCTTCTATGACGCAAATAGCTTGATAACGAAATCAGAGAAAACAGCAAAAGAGAACTATAGAACAATTTTCCTAATGAATATTTATTCAAAAATCTAAATAAAATCTTAGCAAGAAGATTACAGCAATATATCACAAAGGCCTAAACTATGACCAATTGAGATTTACATTAAGAATGCAAGACTGGCTGAATATTAGGAAAACAATAAGCATAACTAATCATATCAATAACAAAAACAAAAATATGATTATATCAATAGGAAAAAGCTTTTGACAAAGTACAATCTCTTTTCTTATTAAAACATTAGAAAGCATAAAAGTAATACAGCTTTTTCTTTTTTCAAATTTTTTAAAAGCTTTTTATTCTTCAAAACAGTGGACAATTCTTCAACATTAGCTCTTGCAATTAAGACAACTCTGAGATACCACTACACACCTCTCAAATTGGCTAAGATGACAGGAAAAGATAATGACAAATGTTGGAAAGGATGTGAGAAAACTGGGACACTGATACATTGTTAGTGGAACTGTGAACGGATCCAACCATTCTGGAGAGAATTTGGAACTATGCTCAAAAGTTTATCAAATTGCGCATACCTTTTGACTTAGCAGTGTTTCTACTTAGCCCATATCCCAAAGATCTTAAAGGAGGGAAAGGGACCCATATGTGCAAAAACGTTTGTGGGTGCTCTTTTTGTATTGGCAAGAAACTGGAAACTGAGAGGATGCCCATCAATTGGAGAATGGCTGAATAATTGTGGTGTATGAATATTATGGAATATTATTGTTCTATAAGAAATGACCAGCAGGATGATTTCAGATAGGCCTGGAGAGATTTACATGAACTATGCTGAGTGAAATGAGCAGAACCAGAAGATCATTATACACAGCAACAACAAAACTATATGATGATCAAATCTGATGGACGTGGCTCTCTTCAACATTGAGATGATTCAAACCAGTTCCACTTGTTCAATAATGAAGAGAGCCATCTACAACCAGAGAGAGAACCATGGGAATAGAGTGTATTCCACAACATAGCATTCTCATTCTTTCTGTTAATTGTTTGCTTGCATTTTTGTTTTCATTCTCAGGTTTTTTTCTTTCTTTCTAGATCCAATTTTTCTCGTGCAGCAAGATAACTGTTGTATATGTATACATATATTGTATTTAACATATATTTCAACATATTTAAAATGTATTGGACTACCTGTCATCTAGAGGAGGGAGTGGGGGGAAGAAGGGAAAAATGGGCTATAATAATAAAAAATACATTTAAAAAACCACATCAGTTCTTGCAAAACCCTGTGTTCCAATTTCCTCTCCCTTCCCCTATGCCTTCCCCTAGATGGCAAGTAATCAATATATGTTAAACATGATAGAAACATGTTAAATCCAATCTACGTATATTTATACAATTGAGCTTTTCTTAAAATAAGCAGTATCTATCTAAAAATAAGACTTATCATTTCCTGTAATAATGACAAACTAGAAGCCTTTCCAGTAAGATCAGAGGTGAAGCAAGGATGCCCTTTATCACCACTTTATTCAATATTGCATTAAAAATGCTAGTTATAGAAATGACACAAGAAAAATAAATTGAAGGAAAAAGCATAAGCAACAAGGAAACAAGATTATCACTTTCTTCAGAAGGTGAGGTCCTGTGTAACTAGGTGGGGTTAGCAGAGAAAGCCTGAAGTACTCATCACACTTAAAGAATTGAAAAGAAATGGCTAAAAACTAAGTGAAGCAACTTTAACAGTTACCCCACCCAAATCATCAGCATTTCCACATACTACCAATAAAACCTTGCAGGAAGAGATATAAAATAACTGTAAAGAGTATAAAATACTTGGGAGTTCACTTGCTAAGATGTTGTTGTTGTCCTTATCTCTGGAAAAGGACCCTGACATCAGGTAGGTGATGCTATGACTTGCAAGTGAATTGGACTGAAGTGAGGGAGGGCTGGGCAGGGCCAGCTGCCTCCCTCTCTCCTCTGGATTCATCTGGCAAGATGTGGATCAAGACAAGTAGAGATGGCCCTGGTTCCAAGGGGAGGCCTTGGCTTTATTCTAAGATCTTTCCCAAGTCTGTCTGAGGCATTGCCCATTCTGTGCTTAAAGCTAAGTAAGAAATGAAACAAAGAATGAATGACCTTTTTTACCCAGAGGGGGAAAAAAATCTGAGAAGGGAGGATCTTCAGGGTTTCTGGCCAAAACTGAAACAAGTGCTATTTATACTCAATCTGAGCCATCAAGACACACACTACAATTATATGAACACAACTACACCACACCCCTCACACAAATAAAGATAGATCTAAATAATAGGAGTATTATTAAATGCCTATGGATAAGCAAAGACAATAACAAAAATGACAATTCTATCCAAGTTAACTTATTCACTCAGTACTACAAAAAGTTAAGAGTTTTAAGGTAATGAAAAAAAATGACATGGCAGCCTATCAGTACTAGATCTCAAACTATATTACAATTTGTTACTCTAAGAAATAAGTTGGTTGAATTCCAATAGACTTTTTTTATAGAGAGCCATATGCACCCAGAGGGAGGTCTATGGGGACTGAATGTGGATCCCAATATAGTATTTTCACCTTTTTTTGCTGTTTGATTGCTTTTTTATCTTTCTCATTTCTTTTTGAGCAGCATGATAATTGTGTAAATATGTATAGAAGAATTGTGCATGTTTAACATATACTGAATAACTTGCTATCTATGGGAGGCTATTATTTAAAAAAAAAAAAGAAAGAAGCTGGCTGATTAACAGAATCAATTAGGTACATTGATACAGAAGTGAATAAGCACAGTAATCTAGAGTTTAAGAAAACCAAAGTTCTCAGCTATTAGGACAAGAACTCACTGGCATAGACCAATATCTTATACTGTGTATACCAAGACAAGCTCAAAATGGGTACATGATTTGGACATAAATGTTCCTATCAAAAACAGTTAAAGGATCATGGGAAAAATTACTTATCATATCTATAACTAGACAAAGAGTTCATGACCAAGCAAGGGAAGAGTTGTTGATTAGACATAAAATGGATAAGTTTAATTATATAAAATTAAAATGTTTTTCCCAAACATTAGCCTAAATTAGAAGGAAAGCAGGAGGAAAA
The DNA here is from genome assembly GCF_048593235.1 of Sminthopsis crassicaudata. Taxonomy (NCBI): domain Eukaryota; kingdom Metazoa; phylum Chordata; class Mammalia; order Dasyuromorphia; family Dasyuridae; genus Sminthopsis; species Sminthopsis crassicaudata. The sequence continues at coordinate 374,404,695 of NC_133617.1, read as the reverse complement.
CTTACAGCATGTTTCTTTGATGAATATTTTCAAATATATAGAGAACTAAGCTAAATTTATAAAAAATGGGAGCCATTTCTCAATTGAGAAAAGGTCAAAGGATATGATCACACATAAAAAGAAATCAAAGGTAGCAAAAGTCATATGAAAAGTATTCTAGGGGCAGCTAGGTGGAGCAGTGGCTAGAGCACCAGCCCTGAAATCAGGAGGACCTGAGTTCAAATCTGCCCTCAGACACTTCACACTTCTAGCTGTCTGACCCTGGGCAAGTCACTTAACCCCAATTGCCTCAGCAAAAAAAAAAAAAAAAAATCCTAAATCACTAATAATAAGAGAAATGATTCTTTTTCTCTTTTCTTAATAACCAATTACTATATTAGGATTAAGGGAAAATCCTTCCTAAATCTTCTTTCAGACACCAGTCCCTGTAGGTTATTCAGCCAGTCTTTGAAGGACACTCAAATCGTCCAGGAGCACATTACTCGATCTTGGGTGAGACCCCAACCAACTAGAAGACTTTACAAATAGAGTCCAGTCTAGGCAAATTCTGGCCTTTTAGAAATAAGCTGCTGTCCTTAGGACATTCCATTAGGATTTAGGGTATCCCTTTTGTCTAAACTGCTGGAGGCAGGTGAGTCTCAGGATTAGGTCACCTTCTTAGCAGGAGGAGCTATAGATTTTTTGTCCACTTCATTAATATATCTATCCCCTCACTGATTGTTAACCAGTCAAAGCTGATTTCTATCATTACTGAAACCTTCTTTTCCAATGGCATTCATTGTTCTCCAGGAAGTATCTTCAGTTTCCAAGCGGGCCAGTGACCTTGATTTATTAATGATTTACTAACTAGAATTAATAAATTAATTAATAATTACCCATAAACTGCCTCTTAGATTTTTCATTGATACATTAGAGAAATGAAAATTAAATCAACTCTCAAGTACCACTTTACACCCTTCAAAATGGCTAAGATGTCAGAAAAATAAGCAAAAATGAAATAAAACTATCACTTTTTGCAGAAGATATTATGCTATTCCTAGGACATCCCAGATGAAAGAAAAACAAAATGACAAACATTGGAAGGGATGTAGGAAAATAGGGAAAGGAACGTACAGTTGGTGGTTTTAATCCAACTATTCTAGAGAATATAAAACTGTTTTGGGCCAGAAATCTGAACTTGAACCAAAGAATTCTTACAAGGTACTAAGTCAGTGGAATTGATAGAGACAATAATTATCTAATTTAGCATGGTTCAGTATGACTGATTTAATCCTATAAGGAGATGTTATGGGCCAGAACTTGAAACAAGTTACTAAGTGGAATTGAGGAGAAAATGGCTAAATCTAGTTTAGCATTGATTTAATCCTCCAACAAATAATGGTTTCCTAGTGATATAATGATTGGTGTATACTCAGCGTTGAGCATATAAGCAAAGGGACTGAGAACCACAGAAGAGAAGCTCTTAGGGCCAGAGAGGACAAGTGCACTAAAAGCTCTTGGAGGCTGAAATAGATTCATTCCATTGTCCACCTTTGTGGTGGCTGGAGGCTGAAGCACAAACCTTTGGATTCTGAGAGATTCAGAGGGCAGAGAAGGAGGCAGGCAGGAGCTCAAGCTCTTGGAACCGAGGAGAGAAATAGGTCTCTAAGAAAGCTAACCGGGCGCCAGGAAAGGAGACAAGACTTTGAAGGAGACAATAAAGGATTTGGACTTTAACACCTGGCTATACTTATGGTGATTACTTAATTGAACAGAAGGCTGCTTCCAGAGACCCCCAAGAAAACCTCAACAGGGAACAAATTATGCCCAAAGGGCAATAAATTTATGCAAACATTTGATGCAGCAATTCTGCTACTAGGTCTATACTTCATGAAGATCAAAGAAAAGAAAAGAGGACTTAATTGTACAAAAATATTTATAATAGCAATTTTTGAGGTAGCAAAAAATTGGAAACTGAATGGCTGAACAAGTTGTAGTATATCATTGTGTTGAATTAACTATTCTGTGGTAAGAAATGATGAAGGGAATGATTTTTAAAAAAACTTGAGAAGACATATATGAACTGCAAAGTAAGCAGCACAAGAATAATTTACACAAAAATAAGCAATATTATAAGGAAAATCAACTGTGAAAAATTTAGCTGATCAATGCTAAGATCATTGATCTGATCAATACAATGATCCATTATAATGCCAAAGGACTCATTCTATAAAATGCTATCCAACTCTAGATAGAAAACTGATATACTCAGAGTGTAGAACAAAGTATATTTTTTTCCTTTGTGTTTTTTGGAAGAACATAGCTAACTGTTTCATATTTCTTGCCTTTTCAATGGTTGGGGGAAGGGATGGAAGGAAGAGATGAATGTAGAATTTTAAAAAATTTTAACAATCCAACTCATCAAAATTCTATTTATTCTTTAAAGCTCAATAAAAAACCCACTTTCCTTATGAAAGTTTCTCCAATTGCCTCAGATACAGGCATCTGTATGCCTCCTGATATTTTTATCATTTTCATCACAACCATCAAAATCAATAGTATTTATTTCAGGATATTCCATGAGGTCAAGGATTTTCTTACACAGCTTTAAATCCCCAAGTAACTGGGCAAAGTGTTTTACAGGAAATAAGCACTTCATAAATATTTGGTGAATGAGAGAGTAGTCTGAATAGGCAACAGTCTGGGTTAAAGAACCTTGAAAAGTAGACAAAATGATGGAATTTTAAAAGATTCTAAACAATAAAAGAAGCACCTAAGATAAAATGACTGACCTGCTTTCAGTTGGCTTTTCATGAACTGCGTTTGTGTCCCTTCCCCACAGTCAAAGAGCCAGCAGGTACCTTCACATCGGAGAGCTACAGCAGAAGCTCCCCTGGTAGGTGATGGGTATGCAGAGCCCGTTCCCAGGAAAGTGACATCCATGGCCATCTTCAACCCTGGAACAACAAAAAAGAATCCTAAGATCTCTACATATCCTAAATCACCAACTTGGTAACCCTGTAGACATTACTGCTAAAAAGTGAATGGCATTCTTGGTATTAGTACCCTCCATGAAGCAACCCAATATTGTAGTATTACACACAAACACAGGGTAAACTTCTAAATACTGCAGGGCTCAAAAAGTCCTTTTTTTCTATATATTTTTATTTCATTTGGTGTTTCCTAATTACATGCAAAAACATTTTTTCTTTTTTTTTATTATTATTATAGCTTTTTATTTACAAAACATATGCATGGGTAATTTTTCGCCATTGACCTTGCTAAATCTTCTGTTCCAACTTTTCCTCTCCTTCTCCCCATCCCCTCCCCTCCTAGATAGCAGGTAGTGCAATACACGTTAAGCATGTTAAAGTATATGTTAAATTCAACATTTGTGTACATATTTATACAGTTATCTTGCTGCACAAGAAAAATCGGATCTAGAAAGAAAGGAAAAAACCTGAGAAGGAAAACAAAAATGCAAGCAAACAATAACAGAAAGAGTGGGAGTGCTATGTTGTGGTTCACACTCATTTCCAGAGTTCTCTCTCTGGGTGTAGCTGACTTTCTTCATTACTGAACACTGGAACTGATTTGGATAATCTCCTTGTTGAAGAGATCCTCATCCATCAGAATTGATCATCATACAGTATTGTTGTTGAAGTATATAATGATCTCCTGGTCCTACTCATTTCACTCAGCATCAGTTCATGTAAGTCTCTCCAGGCCTTTCTGAAATCATCCTGCTGGTCATTTCTTACAGAACAATAATATTCCATAACATCCATATGCCACAATTTATTCAGCCATTCTCCAATTGATGGACATCCATTCAATTTCCAATTTCTAACCACTACGAAAATGACTGCCACAAACATTCTTGCACATACAGGTCTCTTTAAGATCTCTTTGGGATATAAGCCCAGTAGTAGCAAGGCTAGATCAAAGGGTATGCACAGTTTGATAACTTTTTGGGCATAATTCCAGATTGCTCTCCAGAATGGTTGGATCCATGCATAGTTTCACCAACAATGTATCAGTGTCCCAGTTTTCCCACATCCCCTCCAACATTCTGCATTATCTTTCCCTGTCATTCTAGCCAATCTGACAGGTGTGTAGCGATATCGTCTTAATTTGCATTTCTCTGGTCAATAATGATTTGGAACACCCTTTCATATGGCTAGAAATAGTTTCAATTTCTTTGCCTGAGAATTGTCTGTTCATATCCTTTGACCATTTATCAAATGGAGAATGGCTTGATTTCTTATAAATTAGTCAGTTCTCTCTATATTTTGGAAATAAGGCCTTTATCAGAACTTTTGAATGTAAAAATGTTTCCCCAGTTTATTCATGCAAAAAGATTTCAATTTCAACACTTCTTTGCTATTTAATTGTTTCATGAACGTACAACTTTGTTCCCCAACTAAACCTAAATCCCAGGGAACCACATATTTTTGTTTCTTTCAAATTCCTGTCACCTTTTAATATAGTACTAGCCCCATTTCAGGAATTAGTAGGAATTCAAATTTCTAATGAATAACAACTCACATTTACAAAGTCCTTAAAGTTTACAAAAATGCTTTTCTCAGGACAGACAGCTAATTAAAATATCATTATCCACTTGACAATGAAAAATTTGGATGTCAGAATGGTAAATGGAATGGTAACTGGTAATATATGCCAGGATTTGACTCCAAAGTCAGAATCCAACCCTTAGGATCCTTGAGAGCTTTATAGGGATCTGCAAAACTAATTTCATAATAATACTAAGGTGCTATTTGCCTCTTAAAATATTCCTCCCTTTTTCAACTAGTTATCTGTGTGAGGCCAAGTTTTCTTCATATACTTCAAGCAATATTACAACAGATTGAGAAACAGAAACAGATATGAAAATCAGTTATATTTTATTTAGCCATAACTAATGAGATTTGTTTGCAAAAAAAATGTAAGATGTTCTTCTATTGATTTTTTGTTTTGGAAAATATCTTTCATAAAAATGTTATTTGAATTAATGTAATCATCTTATTGTTACTTTTAAATGAATTAATTGATTTTAATTTCTAATATAGTAAATATCAACAGATTGAACCCACATAAACTAAAGCTCTTTGGGATCCTCAAAATGTTTTAAGATTGGAAAAGGATCCTGAGACCAAAAAGTTTGAGAATCACTGTACTATACCAAGTAGAGATGGTGAAAATAAACCATAACATACTGTATGTAAATTGTATAAATTACATTAAACTTGGTGTTCAATCATTTCAATTTCATCTGACTCTTCATAACTCCATCTGGATTTTAGTTTTTTGGCAAAGACATGGCATCATCTAACTGCCCAGTTAAAATATTAAAAATTAATAATAACCTAATTTAAGATTGGGCAGCTGGATAGTGTAGTGCACAGAGTGCTGAGCCTGGAATCTGAGTTCAAATTTGATCTCCACAGTTGTGTGACCCTAGGCAAGTCACTTAATCCTGTTTGCCTCAATTTCCTCATCTATAAAACAAACGAGAAATAAATGGCAAACCATTCTAGTATTTTTGCCAAGAAAACTTCAAATGGGGTCATGAAGGGTCAAACACAAGTGAAAATGAATGGACAATAGAAATATATTAAAGTTGAGAACAGAGGCATGAATAATAATTTTAAAAGTAGATATTATGATATTTGTGTATCTAAAATTCTCTTAAGACCCAACATGTCTAACAAAATGCAGAAACAACACTGAAGTTGTAAAATAGTCTTGCTTCTTGATTTTTCCCTCTTTCTATTCCCAAATGCTCCAGCCTTCCTTCTCTGCCACCTGACTTAATGGGAGTCAAGATAACTGGGTCTCTGTCCTTTTTTTTACTAAAAAGATGTGTGACTTCAGGAAAATCATTAATCTTTTCTGGATCTCCTCGTACCCCTGGCCTTGACCCTGGAAAAACTATTTCAGATCCCAACTCTGAGGCCCTGGTTGAGGGATCTTGGGAGAAATCATTTTCTTTCTTACTTCCTCTTGTTTAAAAAAATGCAAAAGCCTTTTTTACACCCATGCAAAGTCATGCAAAGCAAATTGCCACATGCTAAATCTATTTGGAGTCCCTCATCTTTCACAGGGGATGGGTGGCATTAGAGGGGCAGTTGGGGGCACAGTTAATAGAGGACTGGGCTTGGAATCAGGAAGATTCATCTGGACAAGTCACCTATTCCTGTTTGCCTCAATTTCTTCATTTGTAAAATAAGCTGGAGGAGAAAATTGCAAACATTTTAGTATCTCTGCCAAGAAAAAACTTAAATAGGATCACAAAGAGTCTAAAACTACTGAAACCCTGAAAGATGCCTTCCAAAAGAGAAGTTTTTAATCTGGGGTGGGTGAGTTTTATTTCTCGAATGTCTTTCTTTCTTGAATGCTCATAGTAATACAATTTAAATTTTTTTAACTTAAAAATAGCTAACATTTTAAGTATTTTACATAAACTTATATCTCACATTATATAACATGATATAAATTTTACAAATTTATAATATTTTTTAAAATATTAAGTTCTAATTTTTATCCCTTCCTCATCCATTTAAATGTAAGTAATATATCAATTACATGTGAAATTAAGCAAAAATTTCTATTTTATCCTTGTTGCAAAAAAAAAAAAAAAAAAAAAAAGGCAAGAAAAATAAGTGAAAAAATTATATTTTCTCCAATCTGCATGCAGAATCCATCAGTTCTCTTTATGGAGGTGGACAGCATTTTTTTTTTTTTTAAGTTTTGGCTAATTTTATTTTTTTTTATTATAGCTTTTTATTTACCAGATAGATGCATGAATTTTTCAGCATTGACAATTGCAAAACCTTCCCCCCACCGCCTCCCCCAAATGGCAGATTGACTAATACATGTTAAATATGTTAAAGTATAAATTAAATACAATATATGTGTACATGTCCAAATAGTTATTTTGACAGGATTTTTTTTTATCATGAATCCATCGGGACAGTTTTATTGCAGAGATTAAGTCATTCAAACTTGAATACGATATATATAGTTTTTCTGAGGCTGGGGTTAAGTGACTTGCCCAGGGTCACACAGCCAGGCAGTGTTGTGTCTGAGACCACCTTTGAACTCGGGTCCTCCTGACTTCAGGGCTGGTGCTCTATCCACTGCGCCACCTAGCTGCCCCTCTTGAATACGATAGATATTGCAGTTATTGTGTGCACGGTTGTCCTAGTTTAGTTCACTTCACTCCCATCAACTCACTTAAGTCCTCCCAGGTTTTTAAAATATAAATATTTCGATAACTAAACTTCAATACTACTGATTTCCTGTGCAACCTTAGGTTCGTTATTTTATATATTTACAGACGTTCTGAGATGGAGGTCCATAGATTTCTCCAGACTGACAGAGTTTTATTACACAAAAGAGATTAACCTCTTCATCTAAAACCACAATTGCAAAGAAAGCAAAAGCCTGGACTGGGATGTTATTGATAACAATAAAAAAATCAGATTCTCCACTTTTCCCTAATTCGAGGGAATGAATTTCGAGTTTCTAACTGCTATGGTTTTATGAACTTAAGGAACACAAGTTTTTACTACGCAGACTTTAGGTTTCTTGGGATCTTGTAGTTAATTGCACTCTCCCATTTTACAGATGAGAAAACTGAGGAAGTCGCTGGTCCAGCCCAGATGGTTTGAAAGGTTCAAGCCCCAGGAAGCCCGATTTGGCCCGCGCGCACCGCCACGTACTTCAGGAAGAGCGCCTCCAGAGGAAGCCGGCAGAGGCTTCGCGGGGCGGCACGCGGGCAGTCCCGTGCAGACGCCCCGAGCGAGTCCGCGGGCGGCAGCAGAGCGCACGCGCGAGGGTGCGGGCCGCCTGCCGGCCGGACCCTCCTAACCGGGGCGGGGAAAGGAGGGTCAGGGAGAACCACGGGACCTAGCGCTAAGGCTCTACTCACCAGCTCTCGGGGCGGCCGCGGGGCAGGAGAAGAAGGGAAAAGAAGCAGCGCGCCTCCCGAGGGCCAGGCCGAAGCGAGGGCGCTAGTCTAACCCAAAGCCCAAGCGCTGCAGATTGCGGGCAGCCACGCTGGGGGGCGCGAAATAAGCAGTGGGCGGAAATGTGTCTCCCGCTTCTCGGCCCCCCCGCGATCACTTCCGTGTCCGAGCCGGCGCGCCTGGGCTTCCCGGCGACGTTCTCGGGCTGCCCCGCGCGCCCGCAGGAGATGCTGGCCAGCTTCCGGTATCCGGAGCGGCCGCGAAGCGCTTTCTCCTCAGAAATCCACCTAACCCTAAATCCTTGTGTGTAGCGTCGGTAGTGGGGGCTGCAGAAACCGCAACCCGCCCCCTTTCCTGGATATGCCTCGCGGACCGTGGGGAGAACCGGCGGGAGGAGGATCAAAGGTTCCGACCTGCGGCTTTAAAAACCAGACAAACATGTTTCGTTGATGACTCTTGTCATGTTGGAAGAGGAAAACCGGGGTCCGGGTGAATTAATTTGGAATCAAGAGCCTAGGTTAGAAGTCACGGCTCCTAATTCAGGTTCTAGTGCTTTTCCTATTCCCCTCTTCTCCCAACCCGCTTAAATCCTGAAGGTCCTTTTCCAGTTCTGGATTCTGGCAGTTCTTAGTTGCATTTGGCTTTGTTTTTGAGGTAGAATGAATTACTCCGGGAGTTCTCAAACTAGGGCCCGGGATTATGGCAAATGGGCTGAGGGACGGAGACAATGTGAGTTTTTGTTTTTACTACAGTCCGGCCCTCCAACAGTCTGAGGGACAGTGAACTGGCCCCCTATTTAAAAAAAGTCTGAGGACCACTGGATTACGAGGACAGAACAAACTATAACACAGAAATGTGGAAAAAAAATAAAAACACCAACCCTGTTAGAGGATTCTATGTGAAAAGTTGAATTTTGTGTTTTTTAACATGTAATTCTACCCCTTACTTTCAAAACGGTCCAGACTGTCTAATCTTCTTTATTCCTTCCTGTGTATTCTGAGGGAATAGAGTGCTGGACAACACAGTTCAAATGATAGCCTCACTACTACAATGATTACCCATTTAATGCTCCACGGTCCTGCAAGGCCAGATTACCCTCATCACCGAGGAAATGACTTTGGGGAGAGCAGCTTGGGTGGAATAAGGTTAGAGGCCAGGTTGCAGTGGGTAAGAAGAAGGTGAGAAGTGGAGACACCAGTTATAGATGGTGTTTTTGAGGGATCCAGTTACAAGTACAGAAGAGACATGGGACAGTTAACATGAATGGAAGGATCAAGTAAAGGTTTTTTCAGAATTGGGAAGGTACAGGCATGTTGTAGGCAATAAAGAATGACACAGGGGTGTAAGAAGCAAAAGAGCTTACCAAAAACTCCACTGACTGATGAATGCAAGAAAAACTTATTTTACATTCTTCAAGAAGGGGTGCCAAAGTGAATAGACACCCCTTTGAAACATTTTATTTTCTATCCATAAGCAAAAGATCCTCCCCTGATTCACCGTTAATTGGATGTACAGAAGTTACATGACATGAATCTCATTACATAGCCAGTCCCTGCTCCCAAAGAGCTTACATTCTAAAAGGCTAAAGGCAAAAAACAAAAGTTACTTTTCAAATCTCAGGCTACCACCCCTGATTACAAAAGTTAGTCCCTGCTCCCAAGGAGCTTACATTATAGTAGGGGAAGATAATCTCCACCCTTTATTATTCTTTGATTAAGTTTCATTTCTCCAATTTGATGTTCATAACTGCCCATCCATTTCTCACCTATTTCCCCCTTTTTTCTTTTGAATAATTTGGTTTCCACATGCTTTTCTAACCTCAAATTTGGTTAATATTTTTTTAGGCCCCTTCATAAAAGTCTATTAACCCCTGCACAGATCTCTTTACACCGGATGGATAATTTATCCCTGAATTCTCTGCTAAATCTTCCAATTTTAATACGTGTTCCTCCTCTTCCTCCTAACCTCTCTTATAGTCATTCTATTTTCCCCTGCCATTCTGTTATTCCCTTCACTGCCTCTCTGGTGTTTCTTTTCTTAAAATATTTACCCAGCAGAGTAGCAGTGACTCAAATTCAGAACTAGATTCTTAGTCTGGAACTCATCAGTTGCCATCTTTGACTTAATTCCTTCTGATTCAGGCTTACTTTCTTCATTGAATGCCAAAGGAATAGCCAATTGGGTTGGTGCACAAGTGCCCACTCAGTTCCTGGGCAAAGCAGGTTTGAGAGTGCTGCCTCCACAATTCCATCCAAGGTTTGCTTAGGACATGCTCATCCCTGAGAGATTGCCAGAGCTACCCTCATTTACAATCAACTACAGTCCTTAGATTTTGGAATCTTTCACTCTGCTGTGAGAGGCAAGTTGATTGATCTCCAGAGCTAAGGGGCTAGTTTAGCCTGGCTTATTCCCTCACTGAAAGGAAAGGTAAAACAAATCATTGCAATTCTCCCCAGAAATATTTTGAGAACCAGAGGAATTCACTCTCATATTTTTCCATATCCATGGTACTATCTGGACATGGGGCAACCTGTAGCACAAACACAGAAATTGTCGATGTCCTTACACATATTTCATTTAATCCATACAAAAATCTGTTCTTTCTTCCATTTTATAGTTAAGAAAACAGGAAAACAGGTTAATTGACTTGAACAAGATTACACAGCCAATAAGGGTCTAAGACTGGATTTGAACCCAGGTCTTCTTAACTCCATGCCCAATACTCTACCCATTAAGTTACATAGCTGATAATCAAAACAATTGTTGATTTACAATGACATTAACATCTTGTATCTTCAGATCTAAAGAAGTTTATGGTCAAGGTACTACAGGTCCTGATTTAAGCATTGAGTAAATTTAGCCTCTCAGCAAAAGGTCTGAATCCTCAGTCATGCAGGGTTGTGACCACACAATGTTATTAGGATTTCCCAACAATATCATTCTTCTAACAAGATTTTATCATGCCCTCAAGTTCCTCACACCCAGTTATATAAATGGCATGTCTCTCCAGAGGAGCTACCTGGAACCATGATGCATCTCTTTTTATCTTCAGACAAGCTATAGAAATAAAAGCATTCTGGTGGCTTTAAATTTTTGAAATATTGCAAAAATTGAGTTGCCACAGTATAATAATAAGAATCAAAACTTAAAATGTAAGGTTCTGTAATCTGTTGGTCATAAACTCTTTGATAATCCCTTTAGAAAGTCCCATGGACAACATCCTGGAATAGTTCGATGTTTGGCTTCTGGAGCTTTTCTTCCCACTTTTGGATTACATCTGCTAGAAGTCTGCTTTGTCTGGTTATCATAGCTTCCCACTTCTTCTTTTCTTCCAGTATTTTACATTGCAGTGTAGCCTCCAACTCCTTCAGCATTTGATAGAGCTCCCTGAATGTCTCATCCATCTGCTCGACAATAAGTTCTTCATGTTGCGCTATCTCAGTTTCATCCTTCATACCCAGTAGATGTTCTTGTATTGCAAGGCTTGCTTTCTCACACATTCTCCTGTATGTAACTTTGTAGCCAGTGTCCTGCACAGCCCATGCCATCGTTTTCTCTTCCTCTTCTATTATAAGTTCTTCCATAAACTCTTTCAAAAGCTTCCAATATTGCAAAATATACCTCCTACAAAGGAGGGCAGCCACTTCAGTGGGCCAATGTATGTGGTTCTCATGATTCTATGATTTAGAACAGGTCACACAGAGTAGCGCTTTGTTGGTATCACAGAAAAACTTCAGGTCTTCCCTGTGCATCTCACAAAAGCCTTCTCCTTCAGGGAACATGACAGTATCAACTTGAAGATTTCTGAGCTGGGAGAATTCTCAGCATACAGTGCAACATGAAGATGCAAAATGTTTTTTCTGAAGACAATACTTGCACACAGTGTGTCCACATGCAAGAGTGATTTGCTTAGATGTCTCTAAGAGACAGTCATAACAGATAGTATTTATCTCTTGTAGCTCTTCAAATTCATCTTCTCTCATCTGTCCCTCCCGAAAACATTTTGTGGAAGCATTTTAGTTCAAAGAAAGCACTCGACTGTTCAGCACCAAAATGTCAAGGTCTGGACTAGCCCCCTGAAGGGCTCAGAATGAGCCAGAGTCAGGATAAGCTAAAGTCCCTTGCCCCACGTTGGGCACCAAATTGTAATGTTCTGTTTCTCTAAATTGTGAATTGTTCTCCGGGAGGAGGTTTCTTTTCTGTAAATCCTTTTCTCTTGGGAGGCTTCTGGAGCTTCCAGTGGGAGCAAAGGTAGATGTGAGAATGAAATCTTGACTCTGAATCTCCTAGAGTATGGGAATCAGACTCTGCCTCCAAGAGTGTGGGAAGTCTTCTCCTTGACCTTCACCAGACTGATTCTTTCCAGACTGTCTTCTCCTTTTATCCTCTCAGAGAATGGGCTTGTGGGAACTACTTACAACTAATGAACTTGCTCCTTTTAAAGGTGTAAACTCCTTTTCAGAAGTCTAAAGGTGTAAACTTCTTTTAAAGGTGTGAACTAAAGGTGTGAATCCTGAGCTAGAGAATTGTTAAGTATGGACTTAGCACCTAGTAAGAACCTAACACTTTTTATTCAGACTCTTTACAGAGTACTTTACTAACTCTACACACTTGTCTATCACTTGCATTAGGTCCTTAACTGGATGCCAAATCTTCCTAAGAGAACTAAACCTATTACATGTATAACCAACTTACTCTTTAATCTTCATTTTCTAAATGTCTAGCTCTTGTAGCAAACCAAACATTATTCCAAATTAGGCAGTTCATAAAAACTTCTTTCTCTATTAAGACACAATTGTACCTATTTGTCAAGGCTAGACAAGCCTCTACAGTTCTATAATTTGACAAGCATCCAACTGAATTGTTTGTGGAATATCCTTTTCCAGTAATATTAACCCAAATCTTAATCTGATCTCCCCATCCTAAGTCCCAAATACTATTGCAGCAGGGGAATAGCATTAATCCTCTATAACCTCCCCCTTTACAGGATTGATGGACTCCTTACAAGGAACCCACTCAGACACTGGGTAATTTGGGATCCATTCACTAACCAGTTCCAGTTCCTTCCCAAACAAATGGAGCCCAAAGTCCTTTGGGGTATGGGGCTATGATCTCATCTTCTGAAACTACTTTCTGTTGATAGTGGATATTGAGCTGGGTCATCCTATAGAATTCCATTTGAAGGGGCTTGAGGTGATTGAAGATCCAGTGGGTTGAGTCAGGCCCCTACAACTGGTCAGTACAGCTGTCCAGTGCTGGTCATTTGAAGATGCCCATTTGAAAGTGAATTGCTCTAAGAACTAGAGAGAAAGCAAGTACAAAGAGTAGAATCCTCATTCTTGAGAGGTGTGCTTATACTATCTTCCCTGAAGATTCTGTAAAAAGCCAGTTAAGCATCATTTCTTTTCATAGAGACTACATTGTACCCCAAAAGCAAGTTTAAGAGGGGGGAATCCCATCAGAATAACAGAGGTATTTACAAAATCCTTCATTATCCATATTTAATACCCTATACCAAGATAAGATCAAAATGGGTTCATGATTTAGACATAGAGTGATATTACAAGCAAATTAGAAGAATAAAGGAACTCAGATCTGTGGAGAAGGAAGGAATTTATGGCCAAAGAAGAACTTGAGTATATTATTGAATGCAAAATGGATAATTTTGATTATATTAAGTTTAAAAGTTTTTGTACAAACAAAACCAATGCAGACAAAATTAGAAGGGAAGCAATAAACTGGAAACAAATTTACATTCAAGGGTTCTGACAGAGGCCTCATTTTAAAAATATATAGAGAATTGACTCAAATTTATAAGAATTCAAGTCATTCTCCAATTGATAAAGTCAAAGGATATGAGCAGACAATTTTCAGATGAAATTAAAACCTTTTTCTAGTCATGTGAAAAGTTGTTCAAAACCATTATTGATCAGAGAAATGCAAATTAAGACAACTTTGAGGTACCACTACACACCTGTCAGATTGGCTAAGATGACAGGAAAAGATAATGATAAAAGTTGGAGGGGATGTGGTGAAACTGGGACACTAATACATTGTTGGTGGAGTTGTGAACTTATTCAACCATTCTGGAGAGCAATTTGGAACTATGCCCAAAGAGCTATCAAAATGTATATACTCTTTGATCCAGAAGTATTACTACTGAGCTTATATCCCAAAGAGAATCTTAAAGGAGGGATAGGGACGGACATGTACAAAAATGTTTATGGCAGCCCTTTTTGTAGTGGCAAGAAATTGGAAACTGAATAGATGCCTATCAATTGGAGAATGGCTGAATAAATTGTGGTATATGAATGTTATGGAATATTATTGCTCTGTAAGAAATGATCAGGAGCATGATTTTAGAGAGGCCTGGAGAGACTTACATGAATTGATGCAAAATGAAATGAGCAAGACCAAGAAATCATTATAATGACAGCAATGAGATTATACTATGATCAGTTCTGATGGACATGGTTCTTTTCAACATTGAGGTGATTCAGACCAGTTCTTGTGATGAAGAAAACCATCCGAAACCAGAGAGAGGACAGTGAAAACTTGAATGTGAACCACAACATAGTATTTTGACTCTTTTTGTTGTTCTTTGCTTACATTTTGTTTTCTTTCTCATTTTTTCCCATTTTTGATCTGATTTTTCTTGTGCATCATGATATTTGTGGAAATGTGTATAGAGGATTATACATGTTTAACATCTATTGGATTACTTTCAAAGTGGGGGAGGAAGGTATGGGAGATAAAAAAAAAAACCTATACACAGGATTTTGTAGGGGTGAATATCAAAAATTAACCATACATATATTTTGAAAATAAAAAAGCTACAATTAAAAAAACAAGACAAAATCCTTCATTAACAGGTTTCATTTACCTGTCAAAAACAGGATAGTGATGAGATTAATCCAGACTTCCGCATGGAAACTATGTGGATGCCCATCATTTGGAGAATGGCTGAATAAATTGTGGTATATGAATATTATGGAATATTATTTTCTGTAAGAAATGACCAACAGTATGATTTCAGAAAGGCCTGGAGAGACTTACATGAACTGATGCTGAGTGAAATGAGCAGGATCAGGAAATCGTTGTTTACTTCAACAACAATACTATATGAAGATCAATTCTGATGGACATGGCCATCTTCAACAATGAGATGAACCAAATCAGTTCCAATAGAGCAATAATGAACTGAACCAGCTACACCCAGCAAAAGAACTCTAGGAGATGATTATGAACCACTACATAGAATTTCCAATCCCTCTAATTTTGTCCACCTGCATTTTGGATTTCCTTCATAGGCTAAATGTACACTATTTCAAAGTCTGATTCTTTTTGTGCAGCAAAACAACTGTTTGGTCATATATACATATATTGTATTTAATTTATACTCTAGCATATTTAACATGTATTGGTCAACCTGCCATCTGGAGGGGAGGGGAAGGAGGGGAAAAATTGGAACAAAAGGTTTGGCAATTGTCAATGTTGTAAAATTACCCATGCATATATCTGGTAAATAAAAACTATTAAAAAATCACAGAATTGAAAAATGAAAACAAATATTTGGTTATTAACACCATGTACACATAAATTATTTCTTTAAACAATGGAAGCAATTAATATTAAAAGAATTTCATTTAAGGGGGGGGCAGAGGTTGAGAAATGAACTCCAGTGAATGGGTTTGTCTTCTCACTTCTAATGAGCCTTCACATCCAGTGGGAGAAGGGTAGACTAAGCCTTCAACTTCCCAAGCCAACAGATCATGCAAATAATTAGTATACAGTTTTCAATCCTATATTTCAGACTACCAAAACTTCAAATCAAAAACTTTGAGAAACCTAAAGGTGAAGAGACTAGAACTCTACATCCAAAACCAAGCTTTTTCCACACTTGGCAAGTTCACAAACCAGGGAAATGGACCTCAGAGCAGGGGCTGAGTCTTCCTTCCCTGCTTGTCCCACTCCATTTTGATAGAGATCAGTTTAGCTCCATGCTACCCTTTGGGTAGGTGTTCCAGTCTGAGATCAAAGTTATGTCAAACTCCTGAGACCCACCCTCTGTAAAAGTCTTGAGCAGCCTTACCTTGCCATGGCCCATCAGGAATCCTAGTCATGTCCCTGAGATTAAATTTTCCTATAACATCTACTTAAGAGTCATCCCATGGCTGCTGTTTTTGCACATGGTATGTATCTCCCCCAACTCCACTAGGCCTCCCACCTCCACTTCTCCTTATAGCTAATTAATTTTAAGATGCTAAATCCCTTTCAGGATTAGCCTGCCAACTAAGAGCATAACCTCATGGAGTGTTTCCTTTCTCCTGTCAAATGGCAAATTCCACCAAAGAACTTGGTCTTTCCATCATTAGTTATTAAAACCTCTTTCTATGCTCTCCCACTCTATTTCATATTCAACATTCCTAGTGTCTGTTGTATCCCTCCATTTTGTCTGGAACCTCTTCCCTAAAAAAAAAATCTACCTTTTACCAAAGAGAATGGCCATTGTGAATTTTTCACATGACCAAGCCCAACCAAACCAAAACCAGTGTCTATAGACACATCTGGTGTCTATATAACCCACATAATTTTTGAATCCTCGAATCACATCATTTGCTGCCAGCACAATCAATCTCTCTCTCTCTCTCTCATTAACAATTGAATTTCACAATTTTCACAAATGATAGCCAAACAGACATAACATACATAGCCTATCACAAAAATGGATAGTAATCCCATGTAATTTACAGTCACTTTTCCAATTTTAATATATATACCAATTGAAAAAAATACTTTAGCTTGCGATATTCTAACTGGATGTCCCATTCAAACTATCAATTATTTGATACAAATCAAATCTTTCTTATCCCTTATGTTTTTTGGGTTTGGTTTTGTTTTGTTTGCTGGGGCAATTGGGGTTAAGTGACTGCCCAGGATCACACAGCTAAGAAAGCATTAAGTATCTGAGGCCAGATTTGAACTCAGATTCTCCTTACTTCAGGACTGGTACTCTGTCCACTGTGCTACCCAGCTGTCCATCCCTTGTTTTTAAAACTACCTTTTTTAACTTTAAAATTCACAATTTAGGTAATATCTAAATAACTGGACCAAATTTCATAAACTTATACATATGTCCACCAAAGCTTAAAGCATAACTCATAATTTACAAATTATCCAATTTACAATTTAGAAAGCAACATATTTCATCTAATTAGGAGATACAAACATGTGACTACTTAAGGTAAGTTATCAGAGAACTTCATTTTAATAACTAATTTTTTTTACTCAATCAAATCAAATACAGATTTAAATTTCTAGTAGCAATACTATGCATACATATTTCTAAAATCTTATTCCCAAACGCACCAATCATATACCATTTAATTTAGGTCACATTTTTGGGATAAAACTCTTCTTCCCCTCTCAAAAACTCCACTCTTCTAGACTGCCTGAAATCTTTGAAATAACAATAAATTATTTGAGATTTAAGATGGAGACACAGCCCCTGAAATCAAAATGGCAATGGCTCCTATCTCCACCTAAATTTTGTTCTCTTCCCTATGTGGACTGCTATATTGGGAAAGGGTAAAGATTTTAAAGTGTAAAAAATCCCCTAGATTTGTCCAAGCCATGTGGAGATAGACCATACCCTTTTACAGAATCCAGGGTCCCCAGAGAAGAGTTTTGAGACTTGGGGGGGTGGGGGGAGAAGAGGATGAGAGGGTGGTTTGGGGAACATAAGAGCCCATCTAGAGAAAAACTAAGGCTGACTCTAGAGCATGGGGCTTAGAGGGTTTTTTGGGGAAACCTACCACTCTTTGGAGAGGCTGGACTGGACATAAATCCACAGGCAGTAGCCCTGGTCATTCCCAGGGAATGAAGAAAGGGAAAGAAGCTTGAAAACTTAAGAAAAATTTGGGTTAGTTTCCATCAAGATGCCTTATAAGCTCTTTTAAATCTCAAAATGGCCAAGTCTTTTCCTTTGTAACTCAGCTGACTTAGAGAAACATAGTAGACAAAACCCACTCACACACATACCAACACAAACTGCTTTAAAATTCCTTTTTTTTCTGTCTAGTATAGAGTTGTTCTCTACTTCCTGGAGAAGAAACTCTTTTCTTCTGGAAGCCCACTTCTTTACTTCTCCCCTAGGGTTTCTTGTAAATTTCTCTTGTGCAGATCCTTCCTGCACCCCAGTGTGTAGATCTCCACACTCCAATGACCCCAGATCACTAATATTTATTCAACTCTAGATTTCCTGACATTATTTCTCTTCCAGGACTATATGAGAGGGATGTTCTAGGAGTTCCCACTCCTTGGTGTCATTAAATTCCCCATCTTATTAACCTGTCTGACACCTCAGACCCCATAAAATGGCCCCAGTCGCCAAAGGCAAATCTAGATGGTTCACGCTCTACTTTGTTCTGTGCACACAGTTGCATGGCTGCTGCAACGCCTACTCTAGGTCCCTTGATTCCTGGATTCATCAGTGACCTTACTTACCAATGTGGTCCTCAGATCTTGGACAGTTTATGAGGTGGGGAAACCCAAGCTGAGCCATGAAGGCTTTGCAAGCAATGAGATCCATGTTATTGTGCTTTGACAGGGCCATCCTGAACTCATCATATCTGGATCCTGGACACACTCCCATTTGTAAGAAACAAAATATATTACCAAGGTCTTCACTGGCTCACTGATAAATTTATTTTACATTCTTGCAAGAATGGGTGCCTATGTGAGTAGACACACCTATGAAATTCCAAAGGCAGCATTTTATTTTCATCCTGAAATCATTTCTCATTAATAGGATGTTACAGAAGTTACAAGCCTGGAATCTCCACCCCTCATTAAATAACCAGTCCCTGCTCCCAAGGAACTTCCATTCTAGAAGAGGGAAGCTAACAGAGGAGGGCTAAGGACAAAGAACAAAATATTCTTTTCAAATCTCCTACTATCATATATATCAAATCCCTTGATTACCAAAGTCAGCTCCAAGGAGCTTACATTCTTTTGGGAGAAGGTAATCTCCATCTTTAATTATTCTTTGATGTCCTAGTGGGTTTCAGTTTTCTAATTTAAGTTTCATTTCTCCAATTTGATCTTTATAACTGGAAACCAAATGCCTATCCATTTCTCACAGGAGGCAATATGAGAGGAGGAGAGATGGAATGGGATAACTTGAACAAGTAAAGGGGTTAGGAGTAAGACTGTACCATCAGGTGAGACAGAAATGGAGGAGGAAGTGATAGAAGGCACCTAAATGATAGGAAATGAGGAACAGGGGAGAAGAGGGAGTTCATGGGAGATAACCTCATTTTTTCCTGTAAAATATGGACAAGGTTTCTAATTGAGAGAATAGATAAAGGGGAGTGCTGGGAGGTTTGAGGAGGAATGAAAAGATTTGGAAGAGTTGTCAAGAGTAAAATATTGGGTTGATAAGGAAGGCACAACAGGATTTTTTTTTTTTCCTTTACACTTAAAAATGGGTCTGGGAATTTTCTTGATATATAACTGGGGGGGAGGGGGCAAAAAATGGATCTGGAATTATTTTGTTTCAGTTCTATTTCCTTTGTCCTTCTCAATTTTTAGTTGTAGGTGGCAATCCCTACCTGACCTGGGAATTCAAGCTGTAGCAACTGTAGAGTATGGCCTAGCTCCCTGGAGGACTTCAGGGTCAGCCAGAGTCAGGATAAATTAAAGTCCTTGATCTTTAGGGGGAGAAGTAAAGGAGGTAGAAAACTGCTACAAGGCTTGACAAAGATCTCTCCTGGATTCTGGAGTCTGGAGTCATCAATCTTGTTTCCTTCTGGTCCTGTCACAAAGTGCCTCTGGCCTCTCTCCCTCTGCCCTCCAATCTTTGCCTACAATTATCTTAACACCAAACATTTAGCAAGCACCAAGTGGTGAGAAGAGCTATTTATCCAAATATATGCTAATAGAGTCATTGTCTCACATCGAATAGGTAATTAGCCTTAAGTGTTCTGTTGTCTGATTCAAAGCATACCTTTTTATAGTTTCAGCCCTCTACAGGCTGTGGCAATTCTTTGTACCACACCTACTGAATAGACCGAATCAGATATTATATTTATATCTCCTGGATAATAAGTAAGAGCTAGAATGATTGCATTCAATTCATTCTGTTGAGTGGGCTAAAAAGGAGTTCTGACTACTCTCTTTATTGTTAAGTCACAAGAATATATAGCACAAATGTTATGTTTGGATGCATCTATAAAGATAGTTGAGGTCCTTTAAAACCTATTCTTCAAGAATCCATCGCCAATTATGTAGCAGTCTGATTATCTTTAATGGAGATCTGTATGTAAAATTTGGAGCCATGGCTAATAAAATTTGCCACTCTGGGATGGTTTCACAGCATACATTAATTTATGGATTGGTATAAAAGGTGGATATCTTGTCAGGTCTTATCTCAGATAATTGTACTGCTCACTTAATGGCATTTAATAAAATTCTAGCCACAAGCACTGGGTAAGGAGTAAGCTTTGTTCTGGTTGTGCCGGGAGGTTCACCCACTCTATCACACTGTCTCCTTGATGAAGGACTGCTGTGGGTGCCTCTTGTGTAGCAAAAACTGATATTTCCAAGGGTTTTTGAGTGATTCAACCACATTGGATAAAGCCTCTTGAGCTTCTTTTGTAAGCTGGTGTGGTGAGTTTAAAGCACTGTCTCCCCTTAAAATGTCATATAATGGTTGCAATTGACAGGTAGTCAAGCCTAGCACGGGACACATCCATTGGATATCTCCTATCAATTTCTGAAAGTCATTTAAGGTGTTTAGCTTCTCTGTTCTTAAGGAGAGTTTTTGTACTGTGAGTGCCTTAGGATATACTTCATATCCTAAATATTGAAAAGGAGCATGTCTTTGAATTTTTCTGGAGCTATGTGCAACTTGTAGTTCCTTAATGTTTCTATGGTCTTTTGTAGACATGCTTCTAACATTTGTTCCTCAGGTGCACATCTTACTATATCATCCATGTCATGTAATAATATTACTTTTGGAAATGCTTTTCTTACTGGAGTAAGAGCAGCAGCAACATACATTTGACACACAGTAGGGCTGTTTTCCATTCCCTGTGGCAAAACTGTCCATTCATATCTTTTATAAGGCTCAGCCAAATTAACACTGGGCACTGAAAAAGCAAATCTTTTCATATCCTTCTTATCTAGAAGGATAGAATAGAAATAGTCTTTACTGTCTATAACCTAAGAGTCCATTCTCTAGGCAATTGAGTAGGAGATGGAAGTCCAGGCTGAAGAGTTTCCATAGTTTCATCTATTCATTTACTTTTCTTAAATCAGTCAACCTCCTCCATTTTTCAGATTTCTTTCTTACAACAAATACTGGGGAATTCCAAGGACTTAGAGAAGGTTGTAAGTGTCCTTGGACAAGTTGCTCCTGTACTATATCTCATAAGGCATGAATATTATTGCTAAGGCCTAAGGGCCATTGTTCTATCCACACTGGTGTATCAGTTTTCCATTGGATAGAAACAGGTGAAAGTGCTGGCAGGCCTTCAACAGCAGCCCTACCTAAAAAAACAAAGTACCCATTTTTGATCCTAATTGTTGTAAAATGTCTCTTCCCCACAGATTGATGGGGATTTTTTCAACTTAAAAGGAGTTAAAAACTCCTGTTTCTCCTTCAAATATTCATCTCAAAGAGGTAGCACTAACTTCAGCTGCTATTGATCCTCCTACGCCAAATGTGTAGATGTCTGCCTTAATCTTTGGCCAGTGACTGGGCCAGTTGGCAACTCTAATGACTGTATGATCTGCACCAGTATCTACCAATCCTTCTAATGGTATGCCATTTATATAGAGAGTGAGCATAGGATGGTCAGCTGGAACTGCTGCAGTCTAGAATATTCCTGGATTTTGTTTCTTGGAGTCAGAATCTGGGCAACTATCACCAGATTGCTTAGTAGGAGTCTGATGCTACTACTTCTCCTGGTTCATAAGTGACACATTGTCTACCTGTATTAGTGACTGGGATATTATCTACACATTCCCCAGTTTCCCACATCAGTGTATGGATGGACATTGTTTTGTAAGTGTTCTCAGGAGGTGAAATAATCAAGCCTACTGTGCCTGGAAGCAAGGGATCCATAGGCTGAAGAGGAACAGATTTCACCTCTCCAGGGGGTATCTCAGTTGTCCCAGGTGCATACAACTCTATTCTCCCCAATTGTAATCCCTTTCTCCCATCAGTTGGCTTCCTGGCTGATTGGTCATGTCTGGGTATTGGACTTGTAGGCACTCTCTGGGTGTGGCATCAGCTGCCATCATGCCCCAAGTGTTTTATGCCTTGGGCCCTGGGGCTGGGTCCCTCATCCAGTTTCCCTGAATCAGTCTACATTCTGATGCCCAATGGAAGCCTCTGTTGCATTTCGGACATGGGGTTTTGGTCTTATTCTCCCACCCTGTTTTCTCACTCTGTCTCTATGCCAACATTGAGCTTTCAGATGCCCTACTTTACCACATTGAAAGCATTGACAAGTCTCTCTGGAAGTCCCTTGCCAAAAGGACCCTGTGTTCCCATGTTGGAGTCCTGGGAAGTCTGCATCATAGCCGAGACATAAAAGATATTTGTGCCCACTGTGGCACAGCATCTTTGATCTCCTCTAAAGGAGCATCCTTGTGTAGTCCTAGTATAATCCTTCTACAAACCTCATTAGCATTTTCTTTAGCAAGTTGCCTTATCATAATGTCTGTTACTGCATTTTCACCATTAGTTTGTATGACAACTGTCTTCAGATGTTCCACAAAATCAGCAAAGGATTCTTTTGGCCCTTGTGCTATTTTTGTGAAGGCCTCTCCCTTGTCGGTAAAACCGGGGAGAAAAGCCCATGCTTTGATAGCAGCAGCAGCAATTTGCTCATATGCTGCTAGGGCGTAATTAATCTGTACTGAAATGTCTGCATAAGAACCTACACCTGTTAGTTGGTGTAGTTAGTTGGTGTAGTTAGTTGGTGTTAGAGGATTAACTCCACTTTGACTATTTTGTTAGGCTTGTATCCTACAGAGCTCACTATATTCAGAAAGCCACAACAAGTTTTGTCCAGGTTCTAAGCATGTCCTTGCTATAGATTTCCAGTCACTAGGGGTTAAAATTTCATAAGCTAAATTCTGTAATAACATCTTAACAGAAGCTGATGTAGCCCCATAAAGAATGCAAGCTGTTTTCAGGTCTTTGATTATTTCTAGATTAAAAGGATTGTATCTTCTCCTTTCTTGACCTGAAGAGTAAAACTGTTGAATCACAGGATAAATTTCTATTCTAAAATCAGCTGTATTCTATCCTTCTTCTGTGGCTTTAAGTAGTGCCTTTTGCAATCTAGTCATAGGAGGGGTGATTGCTGGGTTGGGGGGTGCTGGTGATATCACTGCCCCTCCCACTACTCCTCATTCCTCCATCCTGAAAGGTGAAGTTGATGGGGAAGAGTCAAGAGCGATGCTCAGGTGTAGGTGGAGTTGAAGCTAGGCCTGGAAAGTGAGAATTACTATGCCTTTTAAGTTTCCCATGCCCTTCAACTATTTTGTCAGTACCATCCCCCTTCTCTTCCTCTTTCTTCTCATGCTTCCTTGTCTGACTATTCTTAAGAGTTTTTCTTTTTTCTAAAGAACTTTCTGGATTCTTTAAGGTCAATTATATTATATTGTATATATAGAATGTTTCCTTTTTTATTAATTTTTTAATAATTATAACATTTTCTTTGACAGTACATATGCATAGGTAATTTTTTTTATAACATTATTCCTTGTACTCCCTTCTGTTCCGAATTTTTTCCCTCCTTCCCTCCACCTCCTCCCCTAGATGGCAGGCATTCCCATACATATTAAGTATCTTATACTATATCCTAGGTACAATATATATGTGCAGAACCGAATTTTGTTGTTGTTGTTGTTGCAAAGGAAGGATTGTATTCGGATATAGAATGTTTCCTTAAAAATTGAATCAGGATCTTTATCATTGTAATATTCACATAGTTGATGTCCTACTAGTTTCTAATTATCTGCCTCTATTTCTTCTTCCTTGAAGAACCAAGGAGTTGTTCATTCTAATGTTTCCAAGAGTCCACCTATCAGATCTCAACTTACAAGCACAGAATTACTAGTTTGATGGCTGTGGGCTGGCCTCTGGTCATTTCCCATTGCTGTTCCACAGGGCTACTAAGGAACCCACCTTGGGACTTTCTCAGAGGAACCCTCCGCTTTTGCTCCCTCTGGTCAAAGAGACTTCTAGGTTATGCATATCCTTATCTGATCATGTTGATATTTGTTTTTCTTAACATCTAGCTGATTTGTGCAATTCTGTGTCACTGTTGGATTTCTTTTGATCCTGATTGGATCTGCTATGAACTTCAGGATTTTTCAGGAACAAGTAGATAGGACCTGGGGAGCCTTATCTAGTCATATTTGTTTGAGTCCATGTACTATTCATGTAATAAAATAGCAAATCTCTGTTATTTGTGATGGGTGCTTCTGTCATGATTATTTCAGTCAGATTCAAATCTCTATTATACTATTTTTATAATATTATTTTACAATCATATTCTCCCAACCTAGTTCATATTTCTATTCTATATTACTATTCATTATACCTTTATATCATTTCACTTAGTATAGTATCTGGCACATAGTAAGCACTTAATAAATATTTATTGGATATTGAATAACTATGTCCCTTATTCTGGACATTATACTTCTATTAATACAACATAAAATCATATTAACTTTATTAGTTGCTAAGTCATATTCATATTGAACTTTTATAATAATATTGTTTTTCAGCCATGTCATGACCTCATTTGAGGTTTTTCTTAGTAAAGGTACTGAAATGGTTTGCCATATCCTTCTCTAGCTCCTTTTATACATGAGGAAACAGACGAGCAGACGTGCCCAGTCACTTAGCTAATAAGTGTCTGGGATCAGATATAAATTCAGGTCTTTGTGATTTTAGGCCTACTATTCTATCCACTATTCCAACTAGCTGCTCATTGCTTTTGTTATTATGATGCTTTAAGTTTGCAAGACCTTATTCAGATGCACTGTTACCTAGCCACTTGATTCCCATTCGTAATTGTGAAACTGATTTTTAAATTCAAGTGTAAAACTTCACATTTATCTGCACATTGTACCTGTTTGGATATTTTGGGATCCTGACTTGTCATCTACCATATTTACTGACTTGCACAGCTTTGTGCAGTATCACAACTGTTTTGGTTGTCAGTTTAAACCTGCCTCTCTTCTCTCCATAAAGTCAAGGGTAAAAGGAATTTGGTGGGAAAGGGTGGACTTGGCCCCAAATTTGAATGGCAGCTCTGTAATTTATGTAATTGTGTGGTCTTCAACAATTGATTTAATTCTCTAGGTCATGATTTCCTTATATTTAAAATGAGGGGATTGGATTAAATGGCCTATGTGATAGGAGAAATATCTGCATGGTCCCCTGATATAGTTCTTTTCTCTAAAAGGTTATTAAAAGTGTCCTGGAGACTTAATTAGCTCAGGAAATTAAAAGCTGCGGTGACCTGGGAATGTCAACTGGGTCATGAAGAATCACTTGGCTCCTTTCTCAGGAGCAAGATACCCAACATTGGTACAGAAAAGTAGCAGTCTGCTGAATTAATGCTGTACCTTCCCTGAAGCTCATTCTCTTCATGTGACTAAGTAAACCTCCATTTGTTAACTCTACCATGTGCTATAAGCACACATTTCATTTGGTCTCATGTTCAAACCTGAGCTACTTTCTGGTCTTAAACCAGGTTTGGAGTCCCAGTCTCTGCTGAAGCTTCCAGCTTCAGATCCAACATACAATAACAATGATTCTACATGCATTCATGATATAGTTCTGGTGATGAGCAGATTAAAAGAAAAGCCAGACTAAGGTCCCTGCTGCCCAGAAGACTAAAATCAAATAGGCACAATAAGGCATATATGTAGAAAATATTTCAGAAAAATGTAAAAGAGATCCAAGTGAAATGATGAGGTCATTCAAGACTAAGGAACTTGAATTGAGCCATAGAATGTAAAAAGGAAATTTATATGGAAAAGAAAATCAGTCAATAAGTATTTACTTATCAGATGGCAAATGGGTCCCCATGCCCAATCAAGCCCAGCTTGTCAGCTGCCTGGAAGGAACACTACCTTAGGGAGCCCTTCCCTTGCCAGATCCTAACCCCACTGCCTACTTCCTACCAGGTACCAGCCACCCTTCCCAGATGTTTGCTTACCCTACTCGTGCCCTGCCTGAATAACACAAAACTCTGCTCCACTCAGACTTTTAGGTCTGTTAACCTCCTTCTTTTGAAACCTTCTTCCCTACTATTGCTCTTTCTGGTCCATCAAGCCTTAAGAATCTGCCCTGTTACTTTTTAATTTGAATTCCATCTGAATGGCCAATATGCCTGAAGGATCACATGGTCTTTCCATGTATTCCTAAATTGTACCCTCCTGTGTGGACTGTCCTTCCTAATTAGGATGTGCACCTTGAGAGCCAATTGTTTTGCTTCTTTATTTATAGTCTCGAGATTTAATGCAGTGAGTATTGGGACTCAAGAAATGCTTTCCCATTCCGTTTTTAAGTACTTATTTTGTGCTATGTACTATACTGGAGATATTTTCAAATATTCAAATGTGATGCCATCATTTGGCGGTCACCTTCAACAGTGCAGATCAGAAAATCTGTTTGCCCATTCTTTGTAACTTATGCTCATGTCCTGCTAATGGGATGAATAAGACCCAAGCAAAAGACCAGGTCCTTAGCAGGTAGGTCAGCCATACAGAGGCATTGATAGAAGGTTTCTGTTGAATTTAAGTTGGTTTTAAGTGAGCTTTTGTTGAAGTGGGCCCTTGCTGATTTTCTTGAATCGACAGTATTATCTCGATCCCCACAGTTACTGTATGCAATCAGAAGACCAAGCTATAGATGCCAATCCTCACCTCCACTCTCCCCCCCACTTATTTCTCTACTATATAAGACCTTGCCCTCCCCCATCTTAATTGCTAGCTCATTAGGAACTTAGCCTGCCTTATGGCATCTTCCCCTTGTTAACTGTGAGTTTTACTAGGGGACTTAGCCTACATTTTCTCCCTTGTTATCATTAAATTCCCTTTTGGAATTTAGCTGGATGCTAACAGTGTAATGACATTTTTTGCCTCTTAATTTGAAAATGGTCCAAGCCTATAATTCTTTTGAGACATTTCATCACACTGGCCTAAAACCTCAGCATATTTATTTTTTGCTCAATCATTGTTTCCTATCTTTCCCATTAGTTAGCTTCAGAGGAGCCATACATACTTCCATTCAATCAAGGAAGGCCTTACTCAATTTACCCTAACATTGTAAGTGTCAGAGTGCCGCATTTGAGCTTGCGCAGCCATCATTACTTGCTCCATGACCAACTGGTTCAATTATAGTTCTGGACATACCCTGTAACTGCTTAGGCCCCAATGTAGTGTTTTACCCAGATCTACCTTTCCCAAAATTTGTTCTCACTATGCTTCTTCCCTTTGAATCTTGCCCATGTTTCATTCCCTGAGGGTAGGTTCTCTGCCAATTAAAGTGGCAATAGGACAATATAGCAGAGTAATATTCCCCTCCTATCCCTTCTAGGTTACACATTTTGTTGCCATTGTTGGCCACTCATTTTCATTTGTATCCTACTCTTCAGGACCCCATTTGGAGTTTTCTTGGCAAAGTTACTAGAATGATTTTCTATTTCCTTCTCTAGCTCAGTTTGCAGATGAAAAAAGAAATAAAGCAAATAGGATTAAGTGGCTTGTGCAAAGTCTTACAGCTTGTCTGAGGCCAGATTTAAATTCAAGAAGATAAATCTTACTCCAGATTACATGTTTATTTTATTTTAATTTTAAAACTAAAATTTATTTCTTTCCCATGCTCTTCCCCAGCTTTAAAAAAAAAAAACACAAACCAATTATAATAAAATACAATAATAAAATTCCCACATTGTCCATATTCAGAAATGTGTACACATATGAATCCCTCTTCTCCATATGTTAACCACATAATCTTTCTGCTCTTGTTTTCTGGTAGTAAAGGGGTTCAAGGATGCTACCTGCCTCAATGTCCTCAGGGCTAGTAGACTTAGCTTTTTAAAGAAAGACCAGATCAGGCTTGTGGCCAGCTTCATTTCTAATTCAATTAGGAAAGCTTTCTTGACTTGACTAAGCAACATCAAGGCTAGATCTGTTCTTATATCTTTTTTTACACATTAACACTTTATTATCTATAGCTTTCCGTTAAGTATAATAGCAGAGATGGAGGAAGGGGAGAAATCAGTTATATACCATCTACCACCCCCAACTACTTATCATTTGGGGGGGGAGATTGGAGAATATCTGAAAATTAACCAGTGATCACAAAGAATAAGTATGCCCTGCTCAAAAACAGGTCATATCATCAGATTAAAATTTCATTTTTTGACAAGGATACTAAACTGTTAAGACAGGAGTATTTGATAGAAATATTTTTAGTGTTTTTTGCAAAATTTCCTTTGATATGGTTTTTTTTGGAAATTTGGCAATAATATTCCTTACTGTGTTTTCCATAAAGGATCTCTTTGAGGTGGTAATCAGTAGATTTTTTTCTATTTCTACTTTCCCCTCATGTTCTATCAATCACTCCAAGACAATTTTCTTGTATAATGTCTTTCTTGTATTAGTGTGCAAGGTTCTTTTTTTGGTCACAACTGTCAAGTAGTTTAATTATTCTTATATTTTCTCTTCTTGATCTGTTCTCCAAATCTGTTGTATTTCTTACATTTCACATTCTATTTTTTCATTCTTTATACTGCTTTTTTAGTCTCATAGTTTCACTGCCTTTTCCTTATCCAATTCTAATTTTCATTTTTGAGACTCATTTTCTTTTCTATTTGGCTAACTTTTTTCATAATCTTCTCATGGATAGTTTTTATGTTTTGTTTTTCCTCAATATTTCTCATTTGATTTTTAAATTTTTTGGGATTTATAGATTCTCTCCAGCAGGGAGCCATTTAATGTTACTCTTTGAAGTAGAGCTACTTTTTTTACTTCTGTGTCCTCCTCTGAAAATGAACGGTTCTTCCCTGTTCCCATCATAAATTTCATAAATTTTTATGGTGGGTTTTTCTTCTTTGCCAGTTATTTTTTTTTTTCAAATAAGAGGTATTAGTATAAGTACCTCTAATCATAGGGTGGGGGGAGATGGTGTCTCAAGCTTCACTTCAGTTCTTTCTCAAACCAAGAGCTCAATCATCTAGCAAGTGCCTTGCATCAGCAGCATCCTAATCCCACTGCTTCTGCACTTATGGGTGTACTGGTTCCTTTTCATCCAAGATCCTGGTTTGGCAGCATAGCTAAACCCAGTAAAGGTTCACTTAGAATTCCCCTGAATCAGACTCTGACTCCACAAGCAATCCAGATGGTTTAAATTTCTTTGATTCCTGCTGAGGGGCCAGTCAAACCCAACCAGTCCCAGGGCTCCCCATATGGTGTTTCTAAGGTAGAGGTGGTTCACTTTACACAGTTAATCTCCAATTTCTTCAGATTTTCTTGGTTTGTACCTGGTGGACCCTTGTTCTGCCCATCTTCTTAATTTTTCAAGTCTATGTGGTGAATCTATGCCCTGAGGCACAAATTTGTTCTATTTGTGAGGGAAATCTGGAGAATTTGAAATTTACCACCCCACCCCACCATATTCCCCAAATCTTCCAATTGCAAATCTTAAATTACCTTTTCAGTTGTCATATTTTGACTTCTCTAGCATTTCACATCAGCCCCTAACCATTTCCTTAATAACTTATCTTGTGAGTCTTTCCTAATGCAGATGTTTTATTTTCTTAATGATTACCCCTCCTTCATATCCTTTATTGGTTTGCCATACACCTCATACTGATTATAGGTGTATCATAAAGCTCTATACTGAGCCCATTTATCTCAACACTCAGTAACCCCACCAGCTTAAATGTAACTTTTTCTAAACCCATTCCCTTTTTAAATTTCCCATTTCTGTTGAGTGCATTATCATCCCATCGACATTTATAACCTGTATTTTTATCAATCCTTCTCTTTCTCACACCCTATATTTCCATTCAGATGCCAAGCCTTGCTGTTTCTATCTCTACATTTAACTTGTTTCCTTCATCCTACATCCATAGCCACTGCCCTAGTTCAGGCTCTCTCATCAACTGATCTCCCTGCATCTGATCTCTTTGGCCATCCTCTTTACACAGATGCCCAAGTGGTTTTCTTAAATTGCAAAACTGATCTATTCCATGATCAGTAATCACCACTGGCTATTTCTTCTCAGATAAATTACAAATTTAGAATTCAAAATTCTTTACAGTCTCACCTATCTTTCCAATTTTATTCTACATTCCTTTTCCTCCCCTTTTTGCACTCCACAATACAGGCAAAGCAAGCTTCTTGGTGTTCCGCACATGACATTCTGTCTTATTTCATTGCCTTTGCACTGGCTGGCCCTCATGTGTGAATAGCCCTTCTCTTTTATCTCATTTCCAATCCCTTGTTTCCTTGAGGCCTGCATTCTTCAAGAAGCCTCTCCTAATCCCCCAGCTATTATAGTCCTTCTATACTACAAATTACCTTAAATTTCCATATAATTTGTATTTATGCCTAATCCAATATAATCTTTTTTAAGACAGCGATTGTCTTTGTATCTCCAGATTATATCATGACACCTAGTAAATGCTTAGTAACACCTTAAATTTTTTTTTTTTTAACCTTGGAATACTCCCCTCTCAAAGCAGAACTGTCTAAAGAAGATGCATGGGAGCTGAATGTAATAGCAGTAAAGGTATAGCCATTGCAAAAGATGAGCAAGAACACTTTCCAATTGACCCTGCTCATGATCTCTAGGAAAGGTGTAATCTTTCCTTTAGAAGGTAATTCAACGCTTAAGAGGGCTGGGCCTTGAGTCCAAATCTGATCTCAGATAGCTATGTGTCCCTAGGCAAGTCACTTGTTTGCTTCTTTCCTCAAAAGTAAAATAAGGAAAATAGGAGCAGCTCCCAGGATTGTGGTGAAGATCTAATGAGATAATTAGTGCAGCGCATGATACACAGTGCTATGTAAATGTTAGCT
This sequence comes from Sminthopsis crassicaudata, assembly GCF_048593235.1. NCBI lineage: Eukaryota > Metazoa > Chordata > Mammalia > Dasyuromorphia > Dasyuridae > Sminthopsis > Sminthopsis crassicaudata. The sequence goes on along the minus strand of NC_133617.1, from coordinate 374,373,622 downwards.
ATTATTAAAAAAAAATTGTTATTATTTTTGAGTGAGGCAATGGGATTAAGCGACTTGTCCATGGTCACACAGAGAGTATGTGTCAAGTGTCTTGAGGTCAAATCTGAACTCAGGTCCTCCTGACTCCTGTGCTGCTGCTCTGCCCACCGCCATCTAGCTGCCCCAACTATTAATTTTGATAATACCTCAGAAATTTTCTGAAAAAATTAGTTTAAAAATAGTGCTAGATGGTAATTATTTTATACCTTGTAACACAGTTTTTACTTTATTCCTCCTTCCTAATAAACTGTACAACCTTGAATTTGTGGTGCAATATTGCATTTTTTCTATAGTTTCAAGATGAAAGTACAACAGAGATAAGTATTTTGGGAGGATATAGACAAGTAGAAAAAAAATCAGAGAACACAACATTCCACAATGTGAATTGAAATCAGTAATATTTTCATTGAATTAGGCATTCTGGAGTTATTTTAAAGCTTTAAAATGTCATTTAAAAAAGTAACCAATATATACAATGGTATACTTAAGAACAAATACATAAGCATAATTTATGCATAGGAAAATTTTACTAAGAAAATATAAGACCAGAACACATCAATTATAATGCCCTAAAAGAGAAAAATTTACATAAATTTCTTATAACTGATCACTAGACCTTCATATAATAATGTTGTATACAAACGTTTTCCCTCCTTAAATTTATATTACCATGAATAATCAACATAAAAAGGAATCATTCTTTTTTTTAACTTTAAATATTAATGGGGAAAATAATAAGCAATGATTTTATAGCATATGATTTCCTTTAAATCATTCATTCATGTAATAGATTAAATAGTATCTGAAACAGTATCATAATTGGTTAAAAATTGTTGCAATTTGTTCAATTCTATATTTTGAGAAAAGTGAAGGACAATATTTAGAACTAAATTTGTTTGTCAAGTATTTAACTTTTTGCTCATCAGTTTTTAATTGTCTTCCTATCCTGTAATAAAGTATGTACATGTAAAATTGTACTTTTACATGTACATTCAGTAGATATTATCCAATAATTTCTACAAAACGAATATATTAGCATAAAACGGGAATTTTAAAAATACTGAGTTGAGGGCAGCTAGATGGTGCAGAAGATTAAGAGTACTGGACCCAAGTTTAAAGCTGGCCTAATACACTAGTTATTTGACTTGGGGCAATTCACTTAACCCTTTTTGCCTCAGCTTCCTCTAAATTATCTGGAAAAGGAAATACATTTTTGCCAAGAAAACCCCAAATGGGGTCACGAAAAGTGGGGCATGACTGAAGCAACTGAACAAAAGTTGAGAGGTAAACATGAAAAGGAGAGAGAAAACTTTAAGAGAACAGTAGATGAGTGTTTCATGTAAGAATTTTTGACACTAAAAGGCATCTGTATTCAAGATCCAAATGAAAGGGTTTAGTGAAAGTTATTCCTGTCTCATCACTCTTTTATGTCTTGAGTATTACTAATTTATGCTAGAACTGGAATGTTACAATCAATTATTGGTTAAATATTTTTTAATTTGAAAAAGCAGTTAAAAAAAAAAACCACTGGCCTAAGAACATTGAAACAAATAATGAAAATCAAGGAAAGTCTTAATTTATCACCAAGATTTCCTCCTCAAACATAAAGCTTAAAAAATTTGTTCAACACCAGAGAATATAAGAGTAACAAAAAAGGTTTAACGTTTTTTATATGGAATAGATAACAGTAAAATATAAAAACACAGCTTTCTAGCAAGAAGCTGTTACAGAAAAGATACAAAGCTTTTAAAGACATTTTATTTAGTGTACAATTTCTGTAACTGAACTTTTAACATATATTCATTTTTACCCCACTATCCCCTTATAAAAAAGCAAAAAGATTTAGAATTCTCAAATCTATTTTGCATGGAATTTTCAGTGAAAGCAAATCAACATTTCATAAAGACTACTGGCCTTTTGAGTTCACTCGTATTTAATTGGTTTGAAAACACTGTGGGTCTACTTCTATGTTCACTATTACAGGATACAAGATACAACACTGCATTTAACCCAATTTCTTTACTAATAATATGGGAAAATTTGCTGGTTAAAATAAAATATTGAAAAATCTCAACCACATTAAAGGACCGGGAATTTTTTAATAATTGAATTATCCTAATCAATACATTTAAATGTTAGATTTATTTATTTAGTTTGTCTGTGGAGTGCTCATTTCAACACTGGCAGAAAATAATTTTGATGCATATCAAAAGATCAGAGAACCAAGTACTACTTTATAAACAAGTGACATGTCTCATTGTAACTTTCTAATTTATTAATATAGCAGCATCTGAACATATGTAATTTCAGATACAAAATACAAGCATTACCAATTGCATCTACCCCTTTAAAAGTGAAATTTCAGGATTGGGAACTTTAATTAGAGCTCTTATAACTGTGCTCTTATAAAACTGACTCAATTATTGTTAGTGAATTCAACAATGTACAGTATGAAGAAATCATCCCTGGGGCATCGAAGACTAAAAAAAAGACAATGAATATGGATAATATCTGAATGAAATATATGAAAATAATTTCTCCATATCTCCCCCCTGGAAGCTTTATGCCAACTATTACTTACTATTCGTTTATAATTGCTGTTACTGACTCCAAGCTGTAGATAACATTTAACAACCATTACACATTAATCCTAAAACAACCAATCTGAGTTCAGAGAAGCAGGACTTATTTCTTAAGGTCTTAGAATTTAGTATCATAAGGTAATGCAAATTGTTAGTAGACAATAATATATTGAAAAATCCGTTTGTTTGTTTTTTTCAAGATTACTCTTTACAAAGTAAAAAATGGTTCTCATATTTGATGAGTCTTTTTCTAAACCAATACAAAGAAATGCATTGTAGCTAGATATATTTTCATGAAATCTTCTGAAGCATTATCTTCAATTCAAACAAATTACATTTATCCTCAGACTAATACCTTAAATTTAAGTGAACTTATAGATTGTAAACACTAAGATAGCAAAAATAGATGAAAAGTCATTCTATGTAAAAAACATCATTTGAGTTGGTATTTAAAAAAATATTTAAAATGCAGAAAACTATTCACAGTATTGAATTTAAAACTCATACCATATTTTTAATACTTTTAGTATTATAACCAAAACCTCACACTCACATACCTTCCCCATTATAGTGTAAATTAATCTCTTCAATTGGGGAAAGGAGATCAGTGAAGCAATCTTTCCCTTATTCTTATATAAGTGCTCCCTTTGGCCTACACTCTATCTGGTACCAGATTATAATATTCTTTTACTCTGGACTAGTAATCCATCTCTGACAAATCAACAGTGGTTCTAGTTTCTCCTATAAGGTGCAACTATTTCTCTGTTCCTTATGAAATCAATTACATTTTCTCCAGACATAATCTCATAGAAAATTTTAGTTTATTTCCAGTTTTTCCCCCAATCTATTTCTCTATATTAATATTTTCAGCCAGCGTACATATTGTTGTAGTCAATTTAGAAAGTACAATTCTTGAGTAACACTAAGAAGGATCAGAACATGAATCTGGAGTCATAATCACATGAAACTAGCAAACTTCTATGGTTAAAATAAAATTTTCCTTAGTTTTCTGTCACAAAAAGGGACACTGATGTCTGGCAGCTTTAAAGGTACCATATTACTTAAGATTTAAATTTTAAACTTATACTACCAAATTTCATTTTTCTAACATTTTCTTGAAAACCATATTATCAAAATGTGTAAGCCATTTTCCCCCAAGACAAGAAAACGCAAAACTTACTGCTTTATTGGAATATATATATGAGGGCATTCCCTAAATATGCTCATTTATTTCTAAAATGCATAATTATACACTGAAAATACAGTAATGGACATATTTACCAACAACGTAAAATTTATTTTCTAATTCGTAGTTCCTGGCTTCAAAAAACAATAGCTGAAAGATATCTATAATTATGCCCATTATTTAATACTACATTAGAACCTCAAATTATTACAATTTTATGGATAGAATCAATTAAAAAGCTACCTATTTTAAAAGAAGAGCAATGAGGGAGAAAAAAAGTTAAATGCTTTGTCTCCAAGCATGAAAAATGTATAACTATGGACCTAATTTACTTATTTCATAGGAAATAGATTTACAAAACATAATGGTGAATAATCAGGGCATCCATATTTAAACCAAATTTCCTATGAAGCCATATTAAACAATGGGGATCAACTGAAGGGTTTCTGAGTTTCAAAAAATACTTAATCATACTCAGAATTATCATCAATCCACCTTTCAACAACTCTTTCCATTGAAGAATGAAACAAAGGATAGAAAAAAAGATTTCCCCCCTAAGAGCCACTATACATTTTTCTACGTTAGAGGAGCACATGACTATGAAGAAAATCAAATAACTTACACATCTGAAATGAGATTACAAATTACTATGCTGACCAAAATGTATACTTCCAATTAAATATTGTTTTTCAAATCTTAAACTCTTGGTTTGGAATTGCCTCTAAAAGTTAGTTTAAAGAAAATTAATCTCATTATTTTATGCTTAAATCCCTAACCTGCAAAAGATATACACATCTCCTTAACCCACCTCATTTATCATACTTGTCTCTGAACAATTTTTAGCTATTTCTAAAACTCAAGTCCACCTCATGAGAATGAAAATTTTTAGTGAAAATCAAAGCAAAAAGACCACAGAATTCAAAAATAACTCCAAAGAATTCTAAAAATGTTGTGAGAAATGTCAAGGCAATTGGAGGAAACAGAGATTCCCAAAGAGATGATTATGAAGGGGGACTATTTAGTTGAATAATTTATGAAGATGATACATTATATTAAGTCTTCTTCTGCCTTACATTCTGTTCTTAAAGACTCATTTGCAATTCAACAAGATGGAAGTATTGTAAATTATGCTTGTTTTAGAATATAACTTCAAGATCAAGCAATTAATTAGTATGCTGTTAATTATAAACCAATATTACCTATGTAAAGTTCCAAAAAAGGGAAAAGGCCCTGATTACAATTTTGGTATAATTTTCAATAGACTAGTTGACCATTTCCTTAGTTTTTATAAAGCTCATACTAGCTCTCATTTCACCCTACCAATATAATATTTTCGAGAAAATAAATAATATAGAAAACTTTTCTTATTTCACAACTCAGTATGTCAGAGATTCACAAAGTCTATGGTTAAATAGAATAACATTTTGGATACCAGGAAAAGCTTTCCTCTAGACTTTAGAAAATATAGAGTTTCTAATTAAAGGGGTTTCTTGCTTCAAGTTAGAATTCAAAATTTGTTATTCACTTCCACAGGAGTGAATTTTAAATAATCCTAAAGGAATTGGATGGGAGAAGATTATTACTTATAATGGCAGAAGTAATTTTACTTTGGCAGTCAGCAGTGAATGGGAATACAATAAACACATCTAAAAAATACATATGCATTTATATGTTAAACATATATAGTGTGGTAAGTACTCCAAGTTTGTATTAGAGCATCATAGTCATTTGAACTTTTTTCTTTTTTAAAAACGCACAAACAATGTAGGTGATGTATTCTCTCACAGATCTGATTTATAGATACTTGGGGAAATAAATCAAGCAAAATGGAGTAAGACAATAAAATACGGGGGAAAAAAAAAACCCTGCAAATATTAATTATTTTCTCTACTTGGTGTGGAAAAAATGGGGAGGGTGGGGAAGGAGGTCCCTGCAGCTTAGCAAGTGTCCTTTTAGAAGGAATGCTTCTATTCAAGTAATTTGGGAGGTTGTGATGCAAATTCAGGCCATTCATATACATCTGGCAGCAAAGACTCATAATCACTTCGCCATATTCTTGATCTAACATAGTCAGTCTTGTTTTCCGGTTCTGGGTAACGGAAAGCCATCTTCTTGGCATACAGATATTCTGTAATCTGAAAGAAAAATAATATTATTATGCAGTTTGCATGTAATATCAAAAAACAAGGATAGTATACGATAAATTTCTTAAATTTGTTGGTTAAATTTTAGTTCTTTAAAAGGATCTTTCGTTCTTTTAGCTCTTGTTAGTATATGGGATGGACACAAGGCCTTCTCAGAAAATTGACCCCTACCATAGTTTGGGGCTACAATTCCAGGACCTCCCCATCTTGCTTGTACTCCTGCTTAATCGTGCACAAACCACTTGCTGTTATACCCAAAGAGTAGAGTGGATTCCTATGAAAGACTGTGAGCCTTGATACTAAGTCAGAAACAGCTGGGGCCCAAGATGGGGTAAAAATTGTTTTAGGGTATAAAAACTATTCTTTGTTGCCTGTCCTTTGCCTCACTTCACTGTGATACCCTGGGGAAGGCAATGCCCCCTTTCCCACAGGTATTGAATAAACTGCTTTCTGCTCTGACTCCAAAAATGTCTATTTGGATTATTTTTGTTCCACACAATTTAAAGTAGAATTTATTTTTATTTTTCAATTGTAACCTGTTTCCTTCCAGAGATGGAAAAAAATTTAAATGACTATATTCAGTCTACTTCTTTATGCAAAATGTGGGTAATAATGTTTATTATCTTTCCCAGAGGTTAATATTCTAGAAAACTTAAATATCTTGAATAGTAACTGCTCAAGTAAAATTTAAGTAAAATGTACAAATAAAACAAAAACAAATTAGCAAAGAAAAAGAAAAACCACCCAGTCGGGCAAGAAAGAAACTATCATTGAGCAACAATAAAATAGCTAGGAAAAGTGAAACTTCCAATGCAATAAAACTGGCTGATCTGACATACAGATGCCAATCAATTATCAAGCATTTATTAAACAAGTCTGACATGAAGGAAACTGCCAATAGTACAAAGAGAAAGATGAAATGGTCTCTATCCTTAAGGAGCCAATGTTCTATGTGGGGAAACCATATGTCTTTGGTACAAAATACACACACACAAATATACTGGAAGGTAAAGAAGCTAAGACTACAACCAGGAAATCAACTACTTGGCAAAATAAGCATTATATCTCAAGGGAAAAATGGTCATTCAATGAAATAGAAACATTTCAAATTTTCATCAGAACAATAGAACTGAGCAGTTTTCAAATGAAGAAATCATATGAAGACATATTCTAATCACTTCTGAATAGAGAAAAGGAAAAACCCTGAAGTTCATAGCAGATCCAATCAGGATCAAAAGAAATCCAACAATTATAACACTGTCACAGAATTGCACAAATCAGCCAGAAGCTAAGAAAAACAAGCATCAACATGACCAAATAAGGGGCATGCATAATATAGAAGTCTTTTGTTCAGAGGGAACAAAAGCAGAAGGTGGGGACCTTGGTAGCTGTGGGAAACAACTAGATGCCAGCCTGGCATCATTGTGCCACAATATTCAAACCAGGAATCTGAGGTCCCTATGGACCTTATTGTAATTCAAGATATCAGAGAGGGTCCTAAGGATCTAGTGCTAAGAAATTCAGGGGAGTCACACAAGAAGTAAATGTAGAAAATAAAAAATGTTGGAGAGGATATAGGAGAATTGGAACACTAATGTACTGGTGGTGGAATTATAAATCGATCCAGTCATTTTGGAAAGCAAAGTTAACTGCCCAAAAAGCAACCAAACTATGTATATCCTTTGATCTAGCAATACCACTGCTATATTATTTGTATCCCAAAGAAACTGTTACACAAGGGAAAAGGATCTACATTAAATACTTATATGAGCCTTTTACATGATGGAAAAGTATAGGAGATTGAGGGATGAGGAGTGGCTTAACAAGCTGTGGTATATGAATGTAATGGAATACTATTGTGCAATAAGAAATGATGAACAGGCAGATTTCAGAAAAACTTAGAAAGAATTGTATGAACTGGTTCAAAGTGAAATGAGCAGAACCAGAAAAGCATTATACATAATAATCACCAACATTGTATGATGATCAACAATGAATGACTCAGTTTTCAGCATCACAAGGATCTAAGAAAAGTACAAAGGATTCAGGAAGGAAAATGTGATCCACATTTGGATAAAGAATTGATGAACTCTGAATGCAGATCAAACTTACTGTCTTCATGTTTTTTCCCCCCTATGTTTTCTTCCCTGTTTGATCTGTTTTTTTTTTTGTTTTGTTTTGTTTTTACAATTATGATTAATGTGGCAATGTTTTATATGATGGCACATATATAACCTATGTCAAATTGGCTACCATTTTAAGAAAAATGGAGGGAAGAAGGAAGAAAAATTTGGAAGTCAAACATCTTATAAAAATGAATGCTAAAAATTATCTTGAGAGTTAAGTAGGAAAAAAATATAAAAACTATTTTAAAAAAGTAAATACAAAATACAAAGTGAGGATGCGGACAAACATTGGCTGCAGGAAGGGACTAGAGAGGATAGGAAAGGACTCATGAAGGAAGTGTTCTTGAACTGAATGTCAAATAATTCTTCAAAGTATAGATTGAAAGGAAAGGAGGGAGAGAGGGAGAGAGAAAGAAAGAAGAGCAGGGGGAAAGAGGGGAAAGGAGAGAGGGAGAGGGAGAGGGAGAGGGGGCAGAGAGAGAGAGAGAGAGAGAGAGAGAGAGAGAGAGAGAGAGAGAGAGGGAGGGAGGGAGAAAGATGGGAGAGAGAGACGGAGAGAGAGAAAGAGAGGGAGGGCCTGGAAGAGACTTACATGAACTGATGCTGAGTGAAATGAGCAGGACCAAGAGATTATTATATACTTCAACAACAATACTATATGATGATCAATTCTGATGGACATGGCCCTCTTGAACAATGAGATGAACCAAATCAGTTCCAACAGAGCAATAATGAACTGAACCAGCGAAAGAACTCTGGGAGATGACTATGAACCACTCCACAGAATTCCCAATATCCCTATTTTTGTCTGCCTGCCATTTTTGATTTCCTTCACAGGTTAATTGTACACTATTTCAAACACCAATTCTTTTTGTACAGCAAAATAACTGTTTAGACATATATACATATATTGTATTTAATTTATAATTTAACATATTTAACATGTATTGGTCAACCTGCCATCTGGGGGAGTAGGTGGGGGGAAGGAGGGGAAAAATTGGAACAAAAGGCTTGGCAATTGTCAATGCTGTAAAATTACCCATGCATATATCTTGTAAATAAAAAGCTATAATAATTAAAAAAAAAGAGAGAGATGGATAAGAAGAAAGGAAGGGAGAAGGAGGGAGGAAAGGAGGAATGGGAGGAGTATGAGAGAGCAAGGGGAAGAGGGGAGGAGAGGAAGGGAGGAAAAGGGAGATGGGTGGAGGTATTTGAGGAAGAGTAATATGATAAAGAATACCACATGGGCAGCTATATTGCAGCAGGGAAATTAAAGAAGAAGCTATTGAAATATTTAGGCAAGTAATGGCAGGGGTAGTTGCAATATGAGTGGAGAGAAGGGGGCAGGAATTATTGAGGAGAGGAAGATAATGGTAAAATTACAAACCTGGATGAATGGAAGGATGGTAGTGGTCTAACAAAAATAGGGAAGAAAGGTCATTTGGGGTGGGGTAGGAAGGATGACTTCTATAATGAACATGTTAAGATTGATATGCCTACAGTATTATAGTTATTATATAATATATAAGATCAGAAAAGCTAAATACCAAGAAACTTGGCAACACTGTTCTGTGAAACATAGGAAGAATGAGTGAAACACCAAGGAAAATAAGTAGAGAAAAGCAATAAAAACAAATAATTGGGTTTAGATACAACTCCTAACATATATTCTGATGGCTGCAAGAAATTATGAAGCAGAGAGGGAATAAAGTGTAATGCTAACAATGAAAAGAAAAATAAATCAACCAGTAACGTTCCAGTTGCTTCCATGGGTTTATACTTAAGGCACATCAGTTTTACTGCTATTTTTGTGAGTGTTTAGTAAAATATGACCCATTTCAGTAGTTTTCATGAGCAACACTATATTCAGACAGTATTGAAGGGATAACAAGTAGAGCAATGGCAGTGCACCTGAAAGCTGAAGCATAAAAAGTACAGGAGTAGAACAAGTAGAACAGATGCCAATCTATAGCATGGCTTCTAAACTTCTTCCTATGAATGTATCCAGAAAATGCTCTTATGTGTCCCAATGTAAATGAAAAAGGCAAAATAATTTTTTGGGGGAGAGAAGATGAAAATAACTATAAAATATGTGTTTTTCTCTCTCCCTGCCCCAATAGGTGGTTTTGGCACTAAAAATATATATATTTCATTAGATATTTCATAATACTGGTTAAAACCCCCAACAAACTGAAACAATTTTATGAATTTTTTTCAGACTGCTCTTTTCTAAGCACTTTATAAACCTGGTCTATTTTGGTTAAGTTTGCAAGTCTGATTCTTTCAGGTACTAATGAATCAAGTGTCTGATGTTGAATAGAAAAAAAAAAAAACATGCTGTTCATCTGTGCCAATGACGCAAATTACATAAAACAAAAACTTTTATAAGGATTGTCAAGAACTGCTAAAAAAAACTTCATGCATTTATCTTTTATTTAATGAGGATAAGCTAATATATAACAAACATATGTTTAAATGACTTGATTTTTCATCTTTAAATAAAGTGATCACTTACTTATTTCACCAAAGCATCAAAATAACTCAAACATCATTTTGTAACCATTGACTCATTTGAGAAATGCCAAGCACTATTATAAGACCACTATAGAACTGAACTTAAGGAAACAGACTTAATATCTGGCAGTATTTTATACCATCTTTCAATCTCCCCTTCTTAATTTTTTTCCTTATTGGTATAAACCATTTTATTTAGACTTATTGCAGGAAAAAAAGGCATCAAGACACTCATGCTATAATATTAATAAATTAAATCAACACACTATGCTATGAATAAAATATTAAGGATTTAAAGTGTGCAAGACTAGTCTCTAAGGATAGAAAATGAACAAAATAGTCCTTGTCACCCAGGATCCTAAAGTCTAAGTGGTGAAAGAAGAAATGCATAAAAATACATATGATATGAGCTAGATTGTAAGGGCAAAGAAGGGGCCTAGAGAAGGTACTTAAGAAATATGAGAAAGATATCACTATATCTGAAATTGTCTTGAAAGAATAGAAAAAGTTCACTAGGCAAAGATGTAGAAGAAAATATCAGCCAAAGAACATGGCCTAGTTGAAATCATGAAGAATGGGAAGAATGAAATCAGGGAATAGGACTGCTTGAGTATGGTTGGGGGACAGAATAGATAAGGAGTATAATCAATAAAATTTGAGAAGTCAGTCAAAGCCAACCTTTGAAGAGCTTTAAATGTCAGACTGGGGGGGCAGCTAGGTGGCGCAGTGGACAGAGCACCAGCCTTGAATTCAGGAGGACAGGAGTTCAAATCTGGTCTCAGACACATAACACTTTCTAGCTGTGTGACCCTGGGCAAGTCACTTAACCCCAGCCTCGGGGGTCGGGGGGTGGGAGGGAAATGTCAGACTAGGGTTTTTGTATTTTATTTTAGAGGTGATGAAGAGCCAAAGATTTTTGAGCAAGGGAATTTTTCTTATGTGTCAGAAAGCTTATTTTTAACAGTGTGAAGCGGGGAGACCAATTATGAAGTAATTACCATAGTTACCAGCGAATCATAATATTATTGTGTTAGAATGGAAAGGATATTAAGGGTTATTTAATCTAGTAAAGTGAAGTGATTTGCCAAGGCCAAAAAGGTTATCAAAGATGGGATGCAGAGCTCTTGTCCTAGGATGGATGCTGACTCCAACGCCAATGACTATGCTATTACCTTCTCATTTAAGTGGGGTGTAAGGAGAGCCTGGTCTGCAGCAATGGCAGAACAAGAAAGGATAGTCCTCATTAGAGAGGTTAAAGGGAGCCAGAACTGGCACCACATCGCATCTGAATGGGTACATGAAAGAAAAGGAGAAATCAAAATGAGACTAGGTATTAAATTTTGGACCTGTTGAATTTGAGGCATCAGGAAAATACACCACTTGAAATCTTATTTGCTACCTCATGGATAGCTAAATTCAGTTTGGTATATTCTAATTTTTAGAGATTATTTCTTTATGTCTATTCTAGTTTTCAGTAATTCAATTTCTTGGGAAGAATCACCATTTTCTCTTCTAAGCTATTTATTCAATTTCTAATTCTTTCCTCAGGGCATTTAAGTGATGTAGTGAATAAGCATGCTATGCCCCGAATAAGGATAACTTATCTTCTTAAGTTCAAATCTGGCCTCAGATACTTAAGTGACTGCATGATTCTGGGAAAGTCAGTTAATCCTACTTCCCTAAGTTTCTTCATCTTTTGGTAAAGGAAATGGCAAACCACTTCAGTATCCCTGTCAAGAAAACCTTCAATGTAGAAATGAAGAGTTGAATAGAACTGAAATGACTCAATAATTCTTTCCTTCCTCTAGAACTTCTTTTTTAAAATTATTAATCTCCTGCTTAATTTTTTCTAAGTATTCATGTTGTCCTTGTGGAAAACTCATTTTTCCTCTTTGCTTGCAGTTGTTACGGAGTTACTTGCTTTCCTTTTGGGTATCTCTAGATTTGCAATGATTTTTAAGGATTTAATCATTTAAAAAATATATTTTGATATTCTCAGATTTCTGGCTTTAATTCCTGATTTGGGGCTTTGTGCCAGGAGAAGATTTTACCCTTCTGTCCCTTTTACTGTACTACTGAGTGGTGTAGTTGGTGCACTTTGATACTGCTCAGTCACTTGAATTTCTGCTCTAACTTCAAAGCTCTAACTTCTAAGCCTAGATATTTAGGGAGCCCTTTTAAGACAGTATAAGCTAGCTAATAACCTCCTAGATCTGGGGTCCTGAGCTGGCTACTGCTAAGTCATACTTCTGGTTACTGCTGATACCATATAGCATTTGCAAGATTCCTATATTGGGCTTTTTTCAGGGAGCTCTTTACTCTTGCCAATTCTAGATACAGGACCTGGCAAGCTACTCATTTCCTTAGCCATCTCTGGCTGGGCTAGTACCTTTTCCTATTAGCCAAGAGCTTCTGGCTGACTTCTTATGACTTTTTAGGGTGGAAGAAATCACTTGTAGTTTCTCAATAGATTTCTTGATTATTATTTTTCTGGTATGAATTCTAGGATTTTGATAGACTAGGTATAATAACTGGATTTACAGCCTCCTTTTCAAGCAGCCATATTGTCAGTTTTCTCATAAAGCTTTAAAGAGATGGGAAAGTAGGCATAGGGTATTGTAGTTATTGATGTCTTCTGGAATACTTTTTTCAGTACTAATCAACATGTTGAGTTTTTCCAAGCTTTGAGTATCATCTCCTTTTTCAGATACCTCTTAATGAATTTGCATGAATAATCAAAGGCACTCTTTGGGTGAGAAAGAAGAGTGCTAAGAACTGTTAGTGTTCTACTGTTAGTGATATAGAACAGATAAAAGTTTTTAATGTGGTTGACACAATAAATATTGAATTATTTGAAGATATGCTTACAGAATAAGAAAGTTATTTGAAAGGCTATTTTGATTCAGTAATAAATTTTTGTAGAAAGCCATGTTACATGATTTTTATATAGCCATACAATTTTCAATTCATTTTTGAGACAAGTAACCGAGAAGTAAACTGACGTCAGAGATCTTTTCCAGAAAACATTTCCAAAGAACCTCTTGATATTGGTATTGTTTTGCCTCTTATTCTTAGATCATCTACATTAATCAAGTATTATAGAAAGTTAGAAGTTACTTCTTGCTTATATCTTTAGGAAATATAGGTCTTAACCCTTTTCCATTGTGTTATTTCATATGACAAACAATTTTTAAAGAGAGAAAAATCAATAAACAGAGTAAAACCAAGCAAAAAATTTTTAAAAAAGGTCTGAGTTACACATAATCTCCCACTAACAAAAAGAGGGGTGAAGTGTCTTCTCCTATTTCTTCTTTGGGACTAATGTTCATTTATAATTTTGCAACATTCACTTCTGATTGCTTCATGATAGTTCTTACCATTTATGTGGTTGTAGTCATTGTGCATAGATTTTTTTTGGGGGGGGCAAGAACATCTTGTTTCACTATGCATCAGATTATATGTAATTCTCTGTATTAATCATATTTATAATTTCTTATAGCACAATAATATCGCATTACATTCAGGTAAGACAATTTGCTTGGCCATTCCCCAATCAATATTCCTCCTATCTTTTCCTTTCCTTTCCTTCTCCATTATTAATAACTTAATTCAGCCCTTTAGTGATTAATACTTAAGACGATTTCAATAATCTCCTAGCAGATCAATTCATTTCTCATCTTCTTTCCATCTTATCTTCCTTATCTTCTGTGCTTTAGATAAATTATTTATCATAAGGCATAGATTTATTCCTATCATCTTCCTTTTTAAACAAATAGTCTATGATCTCTATTGTTTACCAAAAATATTGCAGATTTTTTAGGCTAGAAGTAAAGGTTTCTTCAATATGGCTGTTATTTATCTTTCCAGGCTTATTTCCTTTCATATATCCTGTAATCTGCCTCTAGTGGACTATCTGCCTATATTTGAACATGTCATATTTTCTCATTCTTATGTCTTTTTTAATGTAACTATCTCTGTCTGGAATATCTACCTTATCCTGTTTTCAAATGATTGAAAGACTCAGTTCATATACTTGAAGCGTTGGAAAAGCACCTCTCTTATGAAATGAATATATTCTTCTTCTATTACAGCTATTTGTATATATGTATCTTATGTTTATTAAATTAAAAATTTCTTGAGGACAGAAGACATTTCCATAATCCATAGCATTTTCTATAGTAAGTGTATATTATAAAAGTGTGTTACTATAATAAGTATATAATTCTAAATAGTAGGCACTCAGCAAAGGCAACTATTTTTGAGGATTAGCAAATCTTTAGGGAATTCACTAATAAGTTTATGAGACATTACTACAATGCAGAGATTTCTGTTGTTATAGCTCTTTATAAGTCCAATAATATCTAGCTAGCTAGCTGTTCTTTTTATAGTGGCAAGAAATTAGAAACTGAGTGGATGCCCATCAATTGGGGAATGGCTGAATAAATTGTAGTATATGAATATAATGGAACATTATTGTTCTGTAAAAAATAATGAACAGGTTGATTTCAGAAAAGCCTGTAGAGACATACACAAAGGGATGCTAAGTGAAGTAAGCAGAACCAATTGCACACATGCGATGATTAACATTCATATACTATAACTTACTCAACCATTCCTTAATTGATAGGCATCTACTCAGTTTCCAGTTCTTTGCCAATTCAAAAAGGACTGCTACAAATATTTTTGCACATGTGGATCCTTTCCCTCTTTTTGGGCATAGTTCCAAATCATTCTCCAGATGATTTAAAATTGCAAAGATTATTTGGTCTAACTACATATTGGTAGCATAAATATTCAACCAAAAAAAACAAAAACAAAAACAATCGTGTTCTCTTTCTCACTTTGAAATCAAGTTTGAACATCTCAAATGCTTGCATGTAGTTTTGATTTGTGTATTCATTCACCAACAGACCACCCTCTCACAATGTCAAATTCAAAAGCACATATATTACATAAAGTAGTACATTTTATTTATTACTTACTTTAATAGCAATGTTAATTGAAACTTCCTGAATATTGGAGAGTCGTGGGTAAAGCCTTCCCTCCTCTAGCTCCTTTTCTGTCAATTGTTCACTCAATGCCTACAGAGAAAAAAGAAATTTTAATATCACAGAATCATTACAGGTATCTGATGAGGGGTATCAAAAACTACTATAGGAAATAAATAAAACCCACAGACTTATTTTCTGGCAGCAATAAATCTAAAACACCACCCGCATATGAAAATACATAACTACACATAAAAAAAGGAGTTGTACTCTTGTTAAATTCTACTTAGCAAAGATGTCCAAAAAAAAAAAAATCACATGAAATTTCAAGAAACCTCAGAGACCATTGAATTTAATTCTCTCACCTTTTATTTTTTGACCTTCCTTTTTTTTTTCATTAAAAAAAAAAGTTTTATTTAAATTTTTGCCTTATTCCACAGTTATTTGTAGAAGTTGGAAGAATTTCATTACCAAAGTAACCCCATATTTGTAAAATATAAGCAGTAAGAATAATTAAGTCAAAACACCTGTTACCATGACTAATAATAATAGTAAAAATATAGCAATTACTATGTGCCAGGCAATGTGCTAAGCTCTTTACAATCATTATTTCATTTGATACATTTATACAGATGGGGAAACTGAGGCAAATATAAGTGAGTTATTCAGGGTCAGCTAGCTAGTAAGTTTCTGAGGCCAGATTTAGACTCAGTTCCCAAACCTAGGCTTGGAACTCCATCCACTATACCATTTAGCTAGTTCTTAAAACATGGACACTACATTTTCCCTACTAGTTGCATGCTCCAAAATTGTGTCTGAAATTTACTAAGAAGAATGTTCATACTTAAATTCATAAAAACTAATAAGATCACCTAAAGTGTGTATAGCAAAATAAACAAATAAAAAGGGATACACTGCATTTAGGGATATGTAATATGGGTGATAACTCAGGAAAAGATTAAGAAGGAAAAATCAGAGGATAAAGAGAAAATGAGTGTCATGAAAATTCTAGAGAGAAGAGAATATTCAAAAGGAGAAGGTAATCAAAAATGTTAAATGTTTCAGAGAGGTAAAAAACAATAAGGACTGGGGTTGCCTCGCAGATTTTATAAAAAAGGAAGTTGAGATCTAGCACTATAAAATGATTAAGGACACACAGACAGTTAAGTAGCAGAACTAAGATTCAAAACTAGGATTTGGTTCCAAATCCATTTTTCTTCTTACTATACAAGTGCTTGATATTATTCTTAGACTTCAATAACTATTTCAACAACTATTTCAGAATAAACATCTGTAGCTGTCCTCAAAAATTAATTCCTATTCTAGACTTTATGTTGTGGAGACTGGAGTTGTGGAGCCAAATACATCAAGAAAAATCAGCAATGAATTTGAATTTTTTCTATAGCCAAATGAAAAACATTCAGTTTTATAAGTGCAGTAGAATTCTTATTTAAAATGTAATTTTAAAAAATTACTATACAAAATGCACAACTTCCTGATGGGTAGGCCAGAAATGCAACAGGCATACTACTTTCATTGCCAGACTGATTTAAACTATTTTCTATTAGTATGAAAAGAAACTTATCATATGTTCAATTTCAATTCAGAAAGCAATTATTAAACACCTATTATATATCAAGCAAAGAAGCAGAAAGTAGAGATACAAAGACAGAAAAGAAATAGTTCCTTTGCTCTCAAAACTTTATTGAGGGGGTAGGGAAATAGAATGGGAGTTGAATTCAGCACTGAGAAAGCAAACTATTATAAATATTACATTAAAAAGAATCTATCTTACTTTAAACATTTAATTGTTATTATTTTGGGTTCCATTTTAAGTTACAAACTATCTCCTTTATTCCCTCCCTCCTAATCTTTCCCCAGAAGAGGCCACCATTTAGCACAAATGTGTGTGTGTGTGTATAAAGCATATTTTTATTTATCAGTTCTTTCTCTGAAAGTGGATTGTATCTTCCACTGTAGTTAATTTGAGTATTTATAATACTCAAAATATCCAAGTTGTCCTCTTAACAATATTACAATATTATAATATTGTTCATTTCATTCTTCATTTATTTCATACACATCTTTCCATATTTTGTTAAAATCAACCAGCTCATCCTTTCTTACAATACAGTAGTATTCTATCGCAATTATTACCAAAACTTGCTCAACCATTCTTTAATTGATGGGCATCCCCTTGTTTCCAGTTCTTTTCCATAACAAAGAGAGCTGCTATAAATATTTTAGATCACATAGGTTCTTTTCCTTTTTTCCTGACTGGAAAACACAACTAATAGTAGTATCACTGGGTATATGGTTTTATAACTTTTGGGGGTTAGGGATAATTCCAGATTGTTCTCCAAAACAATTGTCTCAGTATCCTAATTTTTCCACAACCCCTCCAAATTTCCAAAACAATTACCTTTGAAGCTTCTAGAAAGACGTGATCACTGATATGCCGAACACCACTAAGAATTACAGCTAGAGCCACACCTAAGATAAAATGTTTTAAGTTATTTGGCAAATTAATCTCATATCACATGAAATTTTATGCTTTTCAAAGAGTGCAAAGACAACATAATAATAGTCATCACTTTACATTTTTAGAAAATTCCTTGAGTCAACAAAAAATGAAAACTATACAAAATATTAAGTTCCTTCTGCTAATCTCCTAAACTCTGGAAGTTAAAACAAATGAAAAAATGAACATCAATAACCATGTCATTCTTTATTAATAATAAATGAGACGTTATGGTAAAACATAAAGACCATTCATTGCACTCCAAGTCATGAGACAGGTTCTCATTTTAATTCTACCATTTACTAGCTCTACAATCTTGAGGGAATTACTGCTCCTTTCTCAGTCTCAGTTTTTCCATCTGGAAAACATGAACAATAAAATCTGCTCTGCCTGTAGTATAAGTATGAAAAATATATTTTTTTGCATCTCTACTGGCCAGGTTATGAACCAGGGAGTACCTATATGTCACATAATCATCAAGTAGTTTAGAGATTTTTTGGGGAAAAGTCCAGGAATTCATCTGTCAAAATCTTCCATGAATTAAGGTTCAAGTATAAGCCTATCCGCTCCCTCTTCTTTATTTATGATAATGTCTCCTTGAGCACCATATGTAAGTCCTTTTCCTTCTCCTTCTACTCATGTATTCCTTTTTCCATTTTTCTCAAAATATAACAGAATTACTCTGTAAGCCTTGCCCATTTGGACTTCCTCTTTAATTTCTGATGATAGGGTTCATCTTCCCATATTACAATGTAAGTGGTTTATTCTTATTTAGTCTGTGATCATTGCTTACTTTTTAAAGTTTTTCTCTCTCTCTCTCTTTTTTTTTTTTCTGAGGCAATTGCAGTTAAGTGACTTGCCCAGAGTAACACAGGTAGGAAGTATTAAGTGTCTGAGGCCAGATTTGAACATCCCTGACTTCAGGGATGGTGCTCTATCCACTGCATCCCTCTTCTATAGATTTCAATTTTTTGCCTTTAGCACCTTCATTTTATTGACAAAAACTTTGATGATTGATGAAACTTTTGTTTCATCTCTATTTGAATTTATTCCAAAGCTGAATTTTTCTTTGAGCTTTTTGTTGTCTGGGTTTTGTAGTTATTTTTCTTCTCCTTATGGGTTTGTTGAGCATCCTTGTTACTATAATACCTCTTAATGGTGGAAGTCTTATTTTGCTTTTTTTCTCATTTTCCCAGCATACTGTCTGACTTTGGGATTGATATTAGGACTGGGCTCTGTACACTTCTGGAGTTAAGGTCTGGGATGAGCCTCTTGCTATTTTGAATATTTTAAGCATAGTTCAGGCTAGAGATCTGCAAAAGCTTTCAATACTCCCAAAGGTCTGATCCAGGGCCTGCCTTGGTTGTAATTCTTCAAGTTCTTGACCCAGGTTTAGGACTGAGCAACAATAGATATCAGCTGAGTCAGCCTCTATTAACCATTTGGAAAGCTGTGCTAGTTTAGGAGGTCACAACTGATAGCTCACTTATGATCTGAGACTCCTATGCAGGTGGCAGGAGCTACTTGCTCCTGAACCTGTCCTCCCTGTACACAGTCCTAGGCCTGTGGTGGGACAATGGTGAGAAGCAGAATCAGGATTAGGAGAGATTATCTTTATCTCTCTGTGGATTCATAATTGGAACTTAGTAGTAGGGACCAGTTCTGCCAAGTGAGATATCCCTGCAGCAGTTTGGGATCTATGCAACTTCTTCTAATGTTGGAATGTCCCTCAAAAGGTGCTCCCCCCATCAGACTCTCCTTTCTATGCCAATTTTGACTGTGATTTTGTCTTGGAATTTCCCATTAAGATTCAGTCTGGGGCATTTTCTAGAACTGTTTGGAAGAGTTTTTGAGAAGAATTTATTATACTGCTTCTTGCTACTCTGCCAAATTGTTTCTGCCTTCAGTCCTAGCCTCATTCATTCTTAAAGGCTAAAGCAGAGGAATGCAACCATAGCAGGGTCTACCAAGCAACAAAGGCTTGGAATCAATTAGTCATGTATTGAGAACCTTAACCTAAGTATGTCTAGGCTCTTTATTAGATTATCAGTAAGGTAAGGAATTTTTCTTAACTAAGCCAATTGTCAAAGATCATTTAACTAAGAGGGGAAGTACCTGCACCAACAAAATTATAAATCCCTAAAATAATGAGGTTAAGTTTTCACCCAAAATTCAAATATTGTCAAATCAATTATTCATGTCAACTGAAGAGAAGAGTGGTATGGATAATACAAAATTAAATTTTATATTTTACCCCTGTTTTGGTTAAAAGCAACTTTTTTCTTTTAGTTGTTTTTTAAATTATTTCTAGCTCTTTATATTTTTCAATTCAAAAAATGAAATTTTATGGCTTTAATGTTACTGAAGAAGGATATTATAATTACTGTCAATACTCATTCACATAGCACTTCATAGTTCACACATAAACACATAGAATGAAGTGCTTCATTTAATTATCTCAAATGATCTTTGTATTAGTCTTGTGATATACATAGTACAATTTTATGATTCTCTACATAACAAAGCCCCCCCCCCCCTGATAAAATCCAGATACACTAATGCTTAGGGAGTTCACAACATTTCAAACAAAATAATGGAGTAAAATGAAATCTCCAACCAGACAGAGTATGAACGTTTTTCTGCTTTCCCACTAATTCCATCCAAACTGTAATTCCTTTTTCACCATCTGAATACTGGTAGTTGAAAGCATTGCTTTTCATATTATAGCGAAGCTTTTTAAAACAAATGGAAAAAGCTTGAATAAGTACTTACTTGTTCTACTACTAGTAAATACAATGCAAAAGATAATGGAATATTTCTCTGGATTCTTTTGATTTTCATGATTTGTTTAGTTTTGATTCATCAACTGATATAATACTACATTATAGATTGCAAACCTCCAATTTTCTAAGACTATAAAATCCCTAGAATTTGAAAAATACTGTCCTTTTGTAGGAAGTACAAAGTTTAGAACTGCTTTGTAAAGCAAACATTATTCCCATCATTTTCTTTTATGTGGGGGTGTGTGCACATGCACATGTGCACACACAAAATTAAATCCTATACTGTAAAATATCTTTGGAGTTTACCTGGGAAAATATAAGCATTGTTTCCTTGGCCTGGGATAAAATATCTTCCATCTTTTAATGTCACAGGCTCAAATGGACTACCACTGGCAAATAAGCATCGGCCCTGTTTAAACAAAATACAGTATTAATGAAAAATTTCTTTAACAACTAAGTGACTTTTTCTGAACTACAATTCAGGAGTGAATCCACACAAAATAAGTCCTAAAATTATAGGACTTATGAAGCAAAATTTATAAAGCAAAAACCAGAGAGATCTAAGTCAATATTTCTAATGCAATAAAAGTTAGCTAACATTGGGAAAAAAAAACAAAAAACAAAATTTACATATTAAAATGGACAAGAAAGTACAATATAGAGTAATCATATAAAAAAAAAAGTTACTAATTTTGAAAAAACTGATTTTCAAGACAAAAGATGTTGTAATTTTTCTGTACTCAATTTTAAACCAGAAACCAAGGATAAAATGACTGGCAAATACCACAATACACACGATACTGTTACCTGTCAACATCACTGAGGAGAAATGAGTACAAAAGTGATACCATGTATGTTCAGAGAAACAAGCACAACTCCTAGTTATTTTTTCAACTTAGGGAAAAAAATAAAACTTTATTATTCCCTTGAAGGCAGGTATTGAGTTTTGTAATTGTTTGTATTCTCTAATAATTGGTGTACTCTGCAACAAAATGATCACAAATAAATAAATAAATTGACCTAAGCAGCATTTATGAGAAATCTCAGATGAGATATTCCTTTCAAGTTTGTTTATAAAATAAATTTTTGTAAAGTGAACCACTTTCCCATAAAATACCAAGAAGTCAGAAAGCAAAGGAGAAACTACTCGATTAATGAACACTATAAGCAGTTATCTAACCTTCAAAAATTATCTACAAAGAGCAACTAGAAATACTACGAGGTTTTGCAGTCAGATTTAAACTAATTCCATAAAATATTAAAGGTAGATTTTTTTTATGACATAAAGCTATCAGGCAGTTTTAAATTGTTATTTCTAGCCACCACAAATTCTGAAAAGGCAGATGGTGTCAATCTACCTAGACCATTTAATTCTTGTAAATAGGAACAAAGAATAACATTTTGGACTGAAAAACTTTTAACAGTACACTTACATCTACATTCTTTCCTCTCACTTAGTCTTTTAAATTCTACATTTATAATAGGTTAAATGATATTTTAAAAGAAAATATTCTCAAACAGCAGAGGGCACTAAGATACCCAAATCTTCTAAATGCCTTCTCTGAATACAAGCTACCACATTACATGTAAAACATGACAAAGTATTTTTTAAAAAGCTTTCATTAAATGAATTTAAACAAAAAGTGCTCTCTTTCAAAGTAGTGATCTTGAAAAAACTATATGCTTACTTCATCAATATTATAACATCAAAATATTTTTGGGAATATTCTCTTAAAACAGATTTCAGAATATACAGGATCACAGGAATTAGGAATTGGAAGATAATTTAGAAATTAAAGAAACTCTCTAAATTCATATTAGGAAACTGATGGCCAGAGAGATTAAGTATCTCTAAAATTCACAGAGGCAATTAAGTGAGAGAGTAGAGATCTGAACTGTTAGATCTCTGGACCTAAAACTCTTTTTTATTATGTCAAGATGTCTGTCTCTTAATGTTCTTAGAGATCACAAGTCTTCAAAAGCCTTTTGAAGATATTCGATTGCTAGAAGTTAACAGTTAAGCACAGGGCTTAAATAATTGCCGAGGATCAAGCAGCATAGGGGAAAAGCAGGACTCTGAACTGCACTACACACTGTTAACAAGATGATCAGGTTGGACAATGCTATTTTTGGTTAAAAATAGAATGTGACTCAAGGTAGGGAGACCAGTTTTCTTGTATGGCTCAAACTGTCTATGAAAACTTAAAGAATGTCTGAGAAAGAATTTCAGGAGCCCTAGAGAGCAGGTTATCAACCTACTGCTAGAGTAAGAAAAGTCTGAAGAAATTCCCTGACAAGAAGTCACCCAATGTTTGCTACAAGTGAATGGGAAAATAAAATTTTCTCAAGGTAGTAAATTTACATTGTAAGCAAAGTTTCAACGTATTCAAAAAAAAAAAAAAAAGGGGAGAGGGAAGGGTAGTTCTTGTGGGCCTTACCAATACAGGCTGTAGCAGGATCTAGCCCTGGTGGAGTAGTTTGCTGATCACTGATCTACATCAAAACTTCTTAAATTGTGGGCTATGACCCTGAATGGAGTTGTGTAACTGAATGTGGGGGTTGCAAAATTATGATTTATTATCAGTAAGTATTTTATTTGTATACCTATTTTATATATCCATTGTAAATAACAATTATTTCTGCTTTGGCCAGAAATCCTGAGGGTCTTCTCCTCCCAGATTCATTCGTTTGTTTTTTACCTTTGGACTAGGTGAAAGAGTAGATTCTTTGCCTCAATTACCATCTAGACTTAATCACTGAATGGGTTCAGCCTCAGTCAAAATAGGATCTGTTTAAGACTTTAGTTTAAAAAGGCCAGTTTCCTTTCACATCCAGGGCCATCTCCAGTCATCCTGATCTATATCTTGGTCACTGGCTCTGGAGGAAAAAGTGAGGCAACTTTATACAGCCTTCCCTCCCTTAAATCCAATTCACTGTGTCTCATGGGATTACTCCCTAATATAGTCCTCTTTGAGAATGATAGACCAACAAAAACAACACCCAGGTAAACATTTCTTGAGCACAGAGAAGTTGTGTGTGGAAAAATTTCAAGAAGCCCTTATCTAGATTATTTCATTGATCCAATTTCTTGATGCTCTTTGATGCTCCTTGAGTCTAGAGCTTGAGTCTCATACATAGTTCTTATGTCTCTATATAATGTTTTTCTGCATTTAAAGAAAACACAACACAAACTTTTTTCCTTGTTTCTCTATAATTTCCTAAAGAAGAGTCCTTAAAATCTTTTGGATGTCACTGGTATAAAAGTAGCACTCTAATACAATTAACTTCAAAGGACAACATTTCTTTCAATTGTAAAATTTTAAAGGTTCACATATTTCATTTGCCTTCCTGATCCCTTCTTAAACACTAATAGGCAATCTTCTATTGACAGAGAACTTACTACCTCATTAAGATAGCAAATTACACTTTTTGGATTTCCAGTTTTCTTGACTTATTATAGAATCATGGAACACATAAGAGTTAGAAAGGATCTTAGAACTCATCTAGTACCCCAGTTTCTTAAACTGTGGGCCCTATATGGGGCTTTGTAACTAAATGTGATTTAACAATTTAACAAATTATGATTTATTTTCAGTACCTATTTTTATATAGTTGGGCTTACATAAAAATTTCTTGGGTGAAAAGGGGTTGTGAAGGGAAAAAGTTTAAGAAGTATTGCTCTACTTCAATTCTGCCATTTTACAGATGAGAAAACTGAGTCCTAGAGAAGTCAAAGTACTGGACCAAGGTAGAGCTGACTCTCCTTCAGTTCTTTAGCTTACTTCTTCTTCATAAAAGAACAGATGAATAGCAATGAAGTATACAGTGAAAATCCCAGCAGATATCTAGCTACCTACCTACCATTACTACTGAATCCCCTTTGTACTAGATTTGTAATCTACTTTAGAAGAGTGGACCAACATCCTCCAAGTGATCTCCCTTGTTCCTCCTTTCATATTCTGTACATGCCATGTTCATTCAAATATTCTCAGATATACTAAGTTCTTAGAACTATATTTTGAAAATATTTTATATATACTTTATATCTGCTTATATATGGGTGCCCCTATTTGTGTGTATGTGGATAGATATAAGCAGATGCAACATATCTAGTAGATTTATCTAGTCTAGATATATCTAATATATGTAACATATCAATATATCTCTATACACGAACACTTGTGCATATGTGTAAGCTCCTAGAGGGCACAGACTTTTGTTTTGTCTATGTATCCTTAACACATAGCATGTAACTTGCATAAAAAATGCATAACAAATGTGTAACAAACAGAAGATCCCATGGACTCAAGACTCTTATTGAGAATTTAGCCTGTGAGGAATGGAGATGGGATGGTGATATTAAAATGACATTCTGATTATATTCACTTACACAACAATACTCACACAATAAGCTCACACGCTTATATTTTACAGTGATTTATTATAATGCATTATTTCATTTGATCTTCAAAATATGTTCTAATGGAAAGATTATTGGATTTAAAATTAGAAGACAAGGGTTTGAATCTTATTGCTGCTCCTTACTAATTATGTGACATTGGTTAAGTTACTTATTCTTTCTGTGCCTCAGTTTTCTCACCTATAAAATAAGGATAATAAACTTTCTTACATGTAATAAGGATAATAAACTTTCTTATATGTAAAAAACACCATGAAACTAAAAAAGCTCTGCATTAGGTGGCAATATAAATTTTAATCACTGACATTTGGGAAAAAACTACTAAAGATAAAGAGTTAAATGATGACCTGAACTTAAACCATGGATATTTTCCATAATAGCACAGCATATGTTTGTTTGGGAAAATGGCATAATTTTAAAAGGTAACAGAGAAGGAAGATTCTTCAACCCATTTGCTTCTTCTGAAAGAACAATTCTCCAAATGGAAAGAACAGAAAGTCCTCTTGAAAGGGAGTGCTGCCCAAGACAGGTGAGGAAATAATAAGAGAACCAAGCTACTTTAATTTAGATTGTTTCCAAGTCTGGTCTCAGATTTAATTTCAAAATGACTGCTGGTAATTTCTAAGAGAAATCACAGAGAAAGAAATACCAGAAGACTGGAAACTTGACCAATGCTACTAATAATGTCAGAAAGAGTAGATTAAAGAAACTACACACCTTGATATAGAACTGATATTGAGAAGATGGTAAAGTAGTAGGAAGTAATACAGATGAGCTCCTCCCTATAAATCCTCCAAACAGATCTAGAAAATGTATCAGGAAGAATCCTGATGGGTAAATCCAAGAACAAGTAATTGAGCTAATTTTCCTGTGTAGGTTGGCAACAGGAAGACAGACTAAAAGATCTTCAGACCATGGAGATCAGTGGCCAAGGGAGCCATATACTCTTAAGCATAGAGAGCAGCTTTGCACCAGGGGGAGCAAAGGTCCCTGACTCACATGAGAATCTTGAAGGGGACAGGTGCCAATTAGAAGCACTATTGCCCACTTTCCAGTTTGGTATCACAGATCCAGAGTATGGGGGTGTATGCCGAGGGTGCTATTCTGAACAGTAGAAGGCCCAAGACAATGTATTGAGAAGGAGCAAGTCCAGAAGCTAGTAGCAGTCATGTGTTTCAGACCAGAGAAAGACAGCAGAAATCTGAATCCTGTTTTGGACATAGTCTGCAACCTGTAAAGGAATATCAAGGGCAGAAATTCCACACCAAAGGGTGCTTATACTTCTGTCACTCTGAACCAGCAGAGCTTTTCAGAAGGCTAAGAGAGCCAGAGACAAGCACATTTATTGTTGTCCAACTCAGAAGCTTGTAGAGCTCAACTGGGGGGTAGCAGTCACTTTGCTCTGGATCAGACCTATTTGGGAGCACTAAAAGCTTTCTTATGTTCCCACTTTGAGCTGTTTTAGCAGTTTGGGAGAGGAGGATTTATGCTAATTGATAAAAATATATACTTAAAAAAACTGGCATTCATTTCTGCGAAGAATTGAGCCAACATATTTTCTTAAGAACAAATCAAGCCATATTAACTTTATTTCCTTATTTTCCTTTAAGATTTTCTTTAGTCTCAAAGATCAAGGAAAACAGATACAGAAGGTCAAATAATAATGCATTAAATAATTTTTATCATCTTTTGAAGTGCCAGTTGTTATTACTTGGGATAGACAGTGTCACAAAAGCTTCTGTGAAGTTTTAAGTTAGCTTAAAATTGAACTAAAAATCTCAATGAGACATTGGACCCCTACATATTGGTTATAGCAAGCTTATTAAATCAAGTCTCACTATCTTCATAAATAAGATGATGAAATATGAGCAGGTATTGTTAATAATATTAGCAAACTAATGAATAATTGTTCTGTGTCAACTAGCAAGAGACTCAAAAGGCAGGTTATGGGAAACCTGGTATTCTAAATGACCTGATTACTTATGGCCTGCCTTTTATATTTTCCCCAAAATGAATTTTAACAGGTTTCATACACAGCAAAACACTGTATAATAAAGTATTCATCATCCACAAGCAAATTAAAACCAACAATTTGATGCCGTTCCTCATTCTTCCCAGCTGGGTATATGCATATCAAAAATGAGAAGGATCAATGTTGTTGTTGATACTTTGTTCTAGAAGATGATCAGACTCAAGGAAGATCCTTATATGATGGCAGTACATCTGACCATCATATATGCCAAATACAAATGATTTAAGATGTATCAGTTATTTAGGCTCTTTGCGTTCCTTTCCCTCCCTCCCATTAGAGTGGGCAAATCAGACTACCTTCTTTTATCAACTTTTTTCCCTAAGATGATTACTCTTTAAAAATCATAAGGTAATTACATTTTGAGTATCAGTTTTAATAACTGATTAGTTCAGTTCAAATAACACTTTAAATTACCTTTTCATTAATTTTTCTTTTAACACACTTCAAATAGAACTAAAATACTTGAATGAGATATATGTTTATTTTTCATCTTCCTCTTATAACTAATATATTTATGTACTCTTAGTAATTTTTTTGCCAAGGTTCTATGCAACAATTCCAATTCTACACAGATTGATTGGGGCAGCTAGATGGCGCAGTGGATAGAGCATCAGCCTTGAATTCAGGAGAACCCGGGTTCAAATCTGTCTCAGACACTTAACACTTCCTAGCTGCGTGACCCTGGGCAAGTCACTTAACCCCAGCCTGTGAGGGGAAATTCTACACAGATCAAGTTCTAGTAATGTATATAGCATTTAAAATACTCAAATCGAAAAGATTGCTTATAGTAAATTTTTGATTGCTTAGAATTGAATTGTAGAAAATTATATTTGTTTCTAACTTTTTTTTCCTATCCTCAATTATTACCTCTGTAAGTGTGTATGCTTCTTCAGCTGTGCATTCGGCCTTTGTTGTAGGATTGCTTAAGGCAAATATTACTGGCCGTTCATTGATTGAGGCCATGGCTTTGATCACATCAGGAGTAAAAAGCCGACCAGCACCTGCAACACCTGTAACATAAGAAAAATGAACAAAATATTTCATTATACAAATAGTAAAATAATAATATAGGAAATACATAATACCTCTCTCTTCTTTCATAATCAATTAGATGCAAGGCACTATTGGGATGTGTGAATACAAAGATAATGAAACAGACCTAGATCTTATAGAGCTTACATTCTTCGGTGGAGAATAGCACAAGATGTATACATTTTATATACAGATGTGATGAGCATAAGAAAAATTCAGGAAAAGAAAGAGCACTAACAGTTTGGGCAATCATAAAAAGGCAACATTCAAGTTAATTCTTCAAGATTTAAATTTTTGAGGCTCAGATCAGAGTTTGAGAAATGTATTCCAGAATATGGAGAAGCTTACATGAATACATGAAGTTCATAGAAAATGGAATACTGAGTGTATGGAGTAACTAACAATCCAATATGACTAGTATCTGAAGGGGAAAAGAATGAAACAAAACTGGAAAGGTAGATGGGAGCCATAAAAATGCAGAAGACTTTAAATATCGGGCTAAGGTGTTTATATACTATACTAAAGCACTGGGGAACCAGTGAAGGTTTTGCAGTAGAGTGTGACATGGCCCAGGTCTGTGTCTCAGAAACGTTGTTTTAGAAGGTTTTTGGAGAACTTGCTGATATACTACTGAGAAAGTTATCAAATTTATTTCTAAGTTCAATAAACACTGCCTTATATATAATAAATGCTCAATTCTTGATTGCTCATACTTTTTAACATTGATTTGAATAAAATTTCAATCATTGCAAAAGAATCTGTATAGTCTTGAAAACTAAAATGAACGAAGCTATTTCTAAAGCTCTCAAATAGTTTACAAGTCTCAGATGTCTCTGTATTAAGAAAACAGTAGTGTCCTTATTTCTTTCTTTTTTTTTTTTTTGGAGGTTGGGGTTAAGTGACTTGCCCAGGGTCACACAGCTAGGAAGTGTTAAGTGTCTGAGACCAAATTTGAACTCCGGTCCTCCGGAATTCAAAGCTGGGGCTCTATCCACTGCACCACCTAGCTGCCCCCAGTAGTGTCCTTATTTCAAACCCTACAAAATGCAACAAAATTTCAGAATATCTGGACTTGTCCCTTGAATTTTTATAAAAATGTTTACTATTGAAATGAATGTTTTAATAACCTATCATGAAAGTCTTTTGTTCTTAAGACTATTTCCTTCTGAAGCTTTTGCTCAAAAGAGGCAACATGTTATGCTGGTTATGTTATGCTATATCTTCCAATTTTTGGAGACAGAATTTTTGCATTTTGCTAAGAACAGACTTATAGAAAAGGAATATTTCTTTGAGATTATTTAGTCTAATCCATTCACCTGAGAAACCTAAGGCACTGAATAATAAAATGACCTACTCAAACATAGGCCACATGGCTAGTTAGCTACAAGATCAGGAGTTAAACTTGAGTCTCCTCCCTAGCTCAATGTTTTTTTATTCATTTTACAGACCTGATACAACATTTCTGATTGTGTATGTAGCATTATGAGGACAGTTTAGCATATTATCTTAGCTTTATCCAGAGTGTAAATTCATTATTTCTTACTAACACTACAAAACACTCTACAATGAAGAATTAAGAAATAAACAATAATTCCTAGATAACATGCTACACTTTCCATATATTATAAACAACAAAATTGTATCTAAGTAAATATTGATCTTATGCTAAAAGGATAAATTAATGTATTTCCTTGACAATCAATTATTAAGCTATGTGAAGAAATCTGTGCTAAGTGTTGGGGGAAACACAGTAAGTCAATAAGATAAGACTTCTATTCTCACTTAGCCTGAGGGATGTGATGTGCTCACAACTAAATGATACATGAGAAGTGGATAAGAGTTCAAGAAAGGACTCTAATAAATTCAAGGGACTAAGAGTACATTAAAATTGGGAGTAAGTACTTGAATTAAACTATGGGAAAGGTGGCTATTTCAACAAGTAACACCTGCAGGACATTCCAGGTAGAAAGAATACTATGAATAAAGGTACAGAGGTGAGTACAGGAAACTGTGAGTAGAACACAGCCATTAAGTATAGAAAGGAAGAGTATGAGACAGATTAGAAAAGAGAGGTGGTTTAATATTGTGAAAGATCTTAAGTATCAGGATACTGAACCTGAAACTATCAGTAGGTAATAAGGAGACACTAAAGAAACAACAGCAATATACAATTCAACCAATATTTATGAAGTGCAATATCCTCAGCTGGGTGCTAGGCTTGAGCAGATCTGTGTATAAACAAAATTAATTTGATAATGGAGTGATAAATTGTAACAAGGGGGGAGGGGAGAGGAGAAGACTAGTTATTGAAGATAAATATGAGGGCCTGTCCTGGGGTAGGGAAGTGGGAAATGAAGACAAATGTACTGTAAAAAAGCAGACAGTGTGGCTAATCACATTATAGAAAATGAGGAAGAGGCAAGTTATCAGAGTTGATACCAAGGTTTTCAATATAAAAATATGTATTCCTAAATCTCAAATTTGACTTTTTCAAGAGGCAGCAGTAGTTTGTGTTTGCTTAACAAACAGATCAGTAAATTGGATTACCATCTTTACTCACCAATAATAGCTGTAGGTTTAAGTATATTTACTGCATCTTCAAAAGTTTTAGGTATGTTTTCAGGAGCTAAGTGAGCAAATGGTTCTTGATGGCTATCTATCATATCTTTCCTTCCCTATATTTCCAAGTGAAATAATACTTTTGTTAGTATAGAAGTTATAATAAAAAGACATCATTTTTATAAGCATAATCTTATCTCTAATTTAACCATGCACACCTTTCTATTTTCCTTTATAATTATGAAGTGTTCCATTTTATTTATTCTTCCCCATATATCAGAGGACCTTATTACTTCTAAAATTAGCTTTTTCCTATTGATGTCCTTTCTCAAAATTCACTCGCTCTGGGAAATTCTCAGATCTCAAAGATCAAAAAAGAAAGAACATGATAATTAAAATTCTCCTAGTGCCCAGTCTTTTTTCTTTACATTTTATATTTTTTTCTTCAAAAGATTTCTGGTATTCACTTCTGTCTTGTAGATTCTTCCTGCCAAGCTCTTGTCTACCACTATTTATGAGACTATAAGATCTCTAAGGACACCAGAGTGATCACATCACATTCAATTTTTGTATTCCCCACTGTGTTATGGGGGGGAGAGGGTGAAATAAATGAAGTTAATATTTTGACCTGTAACCACTTTTCAACCTCTGTATTTACTCTTCCTTCAATCTTAAATTTAGCAGCAGGAATTTTGCTTTCTTATAAAGAAATACTTAATACTGGCATTCCTCTTAGGAATATATACATTAATTCCTAATTTAAAAATGTTTTATTGACATTCCCCCTTATTGTATGACCATCACTTCCCATGGAGCCCTACTAGTTTATTTCAATTGAACAAATTAAATAAACATCTTCCAATTACTTTCCACCTGAATTAGAAGTAATCACAGGTTTCAAACATGATCTGAATTTCATACTAAATTTTCCCCTGCTCCCCTGTTTCAGAAAAGGAACAAACTTTTGCAAAGTATTTCTAACACTTCTTTCTTCTCTCTCCCCTTCCTCTTTCTTTTCTCCTCTCTGTGTCTTCAAAGTTCCAAGCAAAGGACTAATAACAACATTGTTAGGGAGAAGAGCAAAGAAAAAACATCTTAGAAGATCACAAATACAGAGAGAAGAGACCTCAGAGGTTATCTAGTCCCAAATTCTCTTTATAGAAAAAGATACTGAAATCCAGAGAAGTTAAATTACTTTCCAAATGTCCATTACACGTGTAGCAGAAAGCATTAGACCAAGTTCTGAATCCAGGTTCTCTTGATTCAAACAATCAATCAATCAACAAGTGGTTATTATATGCTTAATACTTGTCAAGCACGGTGCTAGGTACTGGGAATAAAAACACAAAAACAATGAAATAATTCCTTCCCTGCTTTACTACACATATATAAAGGAAGTGCCTCTACAAATGTAAGTCAGCACTTGCTCTATAATTTACAGTCTTAGGTGCCTTTGGCATTGAAAAGTTGTATAACTTGCCTAATGGCACAAAACTAGCACATATTTTGTACCTATGTCTTTCTGAACTTGAGGCCAGTTGTCCATAGACTGTGCTACTCTGAATGAATAAATATAATGAATAAAGTTAACTTGATTCTGAGATTTTCTCTGTGCTGGCAGAGATAGGACTTGAAAAATTAATGGGTAGGAGTTATACATGATTGGTTGGAAAAGTAGAAAACTAAGAATGTGAGGAATTCTAAGGTGAGAGAACAGATGTGGTTATCATTTATCTTATCATTGAGCTAAATATTGGCATTTGTCTTACAGATATATGCAATAATTCCAATTACTTTAAAAATATTTTATTGATATCCTCCCCTTAAAAAAAAAAAAGTCACTTTCCACTGACTACCTATTTACTTGCATCCATGTAAAGCTTTCCTTTGGGACAAATAAATATAATTGAACAAAGGAAATAAACACACTTTTTTTTTTTTTTACTTTGTTAAATCTTTTTTGTTGGGGGCAGCTAGGTGGCACAGTGGATAGAGCACCAGACTTGAATTCAGGAGGACCCAAATTCAAATCTGGTCTCAGACACTTAACACTTCCTAGCTCTGTGATCCTGGGCAAGTCACTTAACCCCAGCCTCAGGGGGGGAAAAAAATCTTTATTGTTTTATTTAATATATCACAATTACATATCCATCTGACCCAGACAATCTCGTGGCCTCTTTTTGACACATTTAAGACTCATCTTGCTGAGTTCCAATCTGATTTCAGACACTTACTAGTTATGTGACTCTGGACAAGTGACTTAACCCAGTTTGCCTCAGTTCCTCATCTATAAAATAAACTGGAGAAGAAAATGGCAAGAAAACCCCAAATGGAGTCATTAAGAATTACATGTGATTGAAATGACTGAACAACTATCTACCTAACAGTATTGCTATGAGGAAAGTACTTTGTAAACCTTAAAGTACTATATAAATATGCTTTTAAATATGATGATTAGCAAATTATTAAAATGACTGATTCTAAGAAGACAAATGAAACTAAAACAGAAAAAGAGTGAGAGTTAATTATGGGCACAGGTACTGGAGCAGTGATTTGATTGGTACAGGAAAAATCCAGGTAAAACATCTATCAATCAATACAGGAGAGCATTTTCTCTGTAAGTTATATTTAAGATAATGTTCTGGAGCAGTTCTGAGAGGTTGAGTGACTTGTAATGGATCTAACAGACAATATGTGTCAAACTCAGAACTTGAAACCAGGTCTTTCTGACTTCTAAGACTGCTCTCTTTATCTTCTATTCCACAGATTATGGTTGAAAACAAATGTTTGCTGTGGATAAGAGAATATGAGAGGTGGAAGGACAAGTCCATAGTTAAGGATAGAACTTTGAAGTTTAAGATAATGGAGACAGTACAGTTTTGTAGGATAATGAAGTTATGCTGTTTTTAATGAGGTAGAGAATTTGTCACAAGAGTTAATAAATTATTAAGTCAAGATATTTAGGTATTGAAAAGGTCATAGAATTAATGCTAAAGTCCTTCTAAATGATGTCAAGGGATAGGGATAAGAAAAAGCCTATGTTTTAAAGTAATGTTGTAATTGAGAGTAAAATATTTTAACATATTGTAATTGGACCATTGAATAAATTAACATTTTTTAACAATTAAAATTGGGTCATTTAAAATGTTATGTTTTGTATTAGTGTAATATGTACAACTACTTAGCAGCAAAAGATTTACAGAAAAATAACATTTTCTTTTCAATCTGTGGCTCTGGAGTCAAATGATCCGGAATTTCTATGTTGTATGTGCATGCACATGCACATGCACATACACCCCTCCCCCTTACAGCATTGTGTCCTGTTATACTCCTTTCCCCCTGACCTGAGGGGTAAAGGATAAGCTTACTGAATAAGCTTAACTGTGAATGGTTAAGGTACTTACTATATGAAACAAGTGAAGGAAGAGTCAGGAGTTTTATAACACATATTTAACACAGGTAAAGTATTCAGAAGAAGAAATAGCAGAACATTTCTACACTGATTAGCACTACAGATCTAAAAATACTAAAGTCACTCTAAAAAAAAATTATTTGCAACAGGTAGAAGCAAACTTAAGAGTCAACAAATATCCAACTTTTATCTGGGTACTGTCCTCAGTTTTCTCATCTGTAAGACATGGAAGTAGGACTGGAAAACAGTCTAACACTTGGGGAAGATAAAGAGTAGATAAAGTGGGGCAGCTAGGTGGCGAAGTGGATAAAGCACCAGCCCTGAATTCAGGAGGACTTGCTCAGACACTTAACACTTCCTAGTTGTGTGACCCTGGGCAAGTCACTTAACCCCAGCCTCAGAAAAAAAGAAAAAAGAGAGAGAAAAAAGAATAGATAAAGAAGGAATAGTGCAGAATAGAGCAGAGGGAAAGATGGAAAGGCAAGAAACAGTTTTTAGTCAGAAAAAAAAATATTTAATAAGGGTCAGGCTAAGATGTAATTATCGCTATGGGCAGCTAAGGTAAGGTAGAGACATAGATCATGGAATATGAATAGATTAATGAATTAAAAATCAGAATAAATCAAAGGAATATCAATATGAATATTTACATGACCAAGTATGAGAGCAAGGAGGAAAATGGAGGAAAAATGGCAGGCTAGTGAATGAACTCTTTGGGAAAGAAGGGAGAGCCACCCAAAAAACTAACATGACAGTAAACAGAATCTGTATAGGATGGATATCTGAGGAGAGGTGGCTAAGAAATGGTAGACGAAAAGTCAGAAATAACAGCAAAAATAAATTGGTTTTTTCTCACAGATTCTGAGTGTTGGAAGGAATCTCAGATCTAGGTGAACCTATATACTATAATATAGCTGAAAGGTGATTAATCTTAGAATTTTAATCTTAAAATCCAAATCTTAAGTATCCCATTATCTTGAGCCAAGTTGTACCACTTTTGGAAAGATTCCAAATCTTTCAATTACTGCTTTCAGTTAAACAAGTTTAATTCCTCTTAGACATGACAGTCCTTCAAATTCCAGAAAACACCTGTCATGTTCCCAGTCACTGTGAAAGACCAAGCACAAAGCCCTAGGGTACTCCACTGGAGACACCCTGCTATATTAATGATGACTTAAAAACTACTATTGGAGGCCAACCAGTTATGTATCCAGCTGTTTAATATATGACTGCTTAATATACATCGCTTCATTTTTTTCCCACAACAAAAGTATGAGAACCTTTACAGAGATTTAGATAAATGCGTATATCCTCTATTCAATTAATAATCCTATCAAAATAAGAAAATGAAATTAGTATGGCATATGCTCTTCTTGCTTTGTGTAATCTCTGGTTTTCTATAGTGAGAACTATCTCTAATATGATTTTTCTGAACCAGTGTGTTGATGGAAGGAGCAACCAGCCTTAGGAAAAGTGATAAAAAATGAAGCATTGACTGGAAAAAGTTAGGTTTAAGCCTAACTTTAAAAAAAGAGAGTTTGAAAAGATGACATAAAAAAAAGGGAAGTTTATTATAAAAAGACAGATAAAAGTTATAAGAGAGAATGGGGAATGAGGAGTGATGTGGCTGAGGACAGATATAAGAGATAAAGTAAAAAGGACTTTCCTTTTGACAGATATCTATGTTAAATTACAGCAACCAGGGGAGTAAGAGATAGGAATTTGTTAGTTGTACAACAAGGGAAGTGCTAAATGACTGGAATTTATCCTAGTTGAGTTCTACAGTTTAAGGCTAATGGAGTTGGGAAAGATGAAGAGGGAAAGTAGTCATTTAACACCAGACAACACCCAGATGAGGCTGTCACTTTATTTCTCCATACTTCCTCTTTATAAGCCTTAAAAGAGACAAGAAGAGTCAAGTATAAGAGTATTTTAGTCGTAGGCATTTCATAGCTATTTTATTCTACCCACATCTCTTTCTACCACAAATTCAGCAAAGAGTTAGAGCTATGGCAGAAACCAGATATCTGTAGGGAAACAACAGTGGTGTTACCTTCATCCACCTGTGTTTTTCGTGGTGAAAGAGAACTGAGGGGACAAATCATGCAATCTTCCTCCCTCTCCTTAATATTTAATTTCTCCCAATCTACTAGGTCATTCCTAGGTTACAGCAACAAATATGTTCAGATCTCATACACACGTATGTATATACACACATATGTATGTATGCATGCATGAATATATCCCAGACAAGTTCTTTGATCAACCAAACCACTAGAAAAAGCCATCTACACACTGCCGCCAATTTTTTTTCACTTAGTTCTGATTCACTCAAATGAAACTCACCTCTCCAAAGTTATTAATTTGTAATTACCAGATCTCATCACTTCTCTTAATCCTCTTCTCTGCAGTATTTCAATGTGCTTTCTTCCTTTTGAATGCTCTTTCCTATTTTGTGTGACACTTCTTTTGGGTGTTCTCCTACCTGGCTGGTCATTAAATTATCTCAATGCAGATGATTCTTGAACTTACACATACATGATCCATGTTTTCCCCTGAATTCTAATATTGTACCATAAACTGCTGATTAGATATTTTCAACTAAATATCCTAGTCTATTAATCTAACTCTGTCCAAAATAGAACCCAATAAATTTTTCCCTAATCTATTCTCCCTAATCAACTTTTTTGAGGGCAAACACTTCTATACTTGATCACCTACATCTGCAATTTCTAAATTCTAAATTCCTTGACCTTTCATTCCCCCCATATCCAAAGAGTTCCCAAATCTTGCCAGTTCTACCTCCATATCATCATGTCCCCATCTCTCATTCACATAGTTAACAATCTAGTTCAGGGCTTTATTATCTCTTGCTTGAATTGCAAAATCATCCTACTGAGCTCCTTGCCTTAAGTTTTTTCTCCCTCTAATCTATTTTACATTGTTAAATAGCATCCACAGGGATGCCAAAATGATTCTCCTAAAATCCCACTATGACTACATCACTCATTTGCTAAAAAGAAGTTCCACTGATTTCCCAGTTGTTCCTAGGATCAAATACACACTCCTGTTAGGCACTTAAAATGCTTCTCAATGTGGTTCTAGGAGACATTTCTAGTTTATTGTAGGTTACTCTCTTTCATGAATCTATTTGTTCCAACTAAACTTGCTGTTCTGATTTACAATATCCCATCTCCCATCATGCTTAGACATCACTATCTCTTCACCTTTGTTTTTGGAATCATTGGCATGTCCATCACTTCCTAAATAAAAACTTTCTTGACTTTTGACACCCTGATATTGTCTTGGCCTTAGCAATTTCAAGGACAAGAAACTCTTGGTGGAATGAACTCTTTATCACTGCAGGTCAGTGCCTTATCTGAAACTTGTAGTCTTCCTGGCTTCAAAGCCCATTTTTTCCTACCATCTGTGTCTGCCAAAGTACTTTGTAAATATATTAAATTTACTTATATGTGCAAATTTTGTTTTTGCCAATAAAATGTAAGATCCTTGAAGGAACTCTTTATTTTTTTACTTGTATTTTCAGTTTCTAGCATGAGATTTGCACTTAATTTCTGCTGACTGAGAGGGAGTTTTAGAGACCTGAGAATTCTATACACTCTCAGTCAGAAAGAAATACAATGGGATTTATCAGGCAAAGTGTTAGATTCAGTAGAACTGTATTTGTTTTTGGTTGTTTTTTTTTTTTTTTTTTTTTTAAGCATTTCATTATATAGTGTGCTTTCAAAAATCTTAGTGCTCTTTTAAGTTAGAGAAGTTCTATTTGGTTTTTAGAGTCATTTATTATCCCTCTCTTCTATTGCTATCCTTTCCCAGTGAACAGTAAAAAAGAAATTAAAATATACACAGTCTAGAAAAAATCCTTTCCTTACCATCCCCTTCCCACATTTCTTTTCTTCTCACACTTTACTCCACCCTCTGCATACTCAATGGCCTTCTTTCTTGCTGTTCTTCCCTCAGGGCTTGCCATCTCTCAATTAAGTCTTCTGACTGGTTGCCCCACCTGCCTGGAGTGTTCTCCATCTTCACCTCCATCTTCTGGCTTTCTTTAAGACTCAGCTCAAATCCTTCCTTCTATAGGAGTAAGTCTTTCCCATATACCTCCCATAGTTAAAGACTTCCTTTTGGAATTACTTCCTATTTATACTGTATATATGTTGTCTGTACATCGTTATTTATGCATTACTTTCCTCATTAAAATGTAGAGGCAGGGTCCTTGGTTTTGCCTTTTAGACCTAGAGTAATTTAGCACAGTACCTAGCACAGAATAGGTACTAAATACATAATAATTCACAGGAATGCAATCTTTAGGAAAGAGAAAGACTGTAAGGAATTTTGGGAAAGAAAAGCATTACCATCATCTATCTCAGCAAAACCAATACCAACATCTCTGAGGTGGCACCATGGCTTAACATTTTGCCTTGACTGTGATATAGACAAATACTGTTGTCTTTTCATCAACTCAAAAATGAATCCTGCCTGATCCGAAATCCTCTTATGTGGCTGCTCCCTGCTTAGCTCAAACTCCTGACTCCAAATTTGTCAAGACTTAGTTCAGAAGCTTCCTCAGAGCTGGGTTGAGAGCCTTCTTGACTCTCATTCATCACATGCTTCTGGGGTGCCTGACTCTTTGACAAACTCAAGAAGTTCCATTTTGACCCATGGAACTTCTTCATAGTATATGTTAGAAAGAGATGCCATTGGTTAAAAATATATATATATATTTTCGAAAGCATCATTAAATCAAATGAAAATAAAACATCCTTTTTCCTGTAATAGTAAACTTCCAGAAACAATTGATAATTGGAAACAATGAATACGTGGTATCGGGATCTCACTAAAAGGTTTGGAGTCAAGGAACAGATTTATAATTTATATCCCATGCCTTTTCTATTCACTGGACTAGAATAGTCATAATGGAAACTACATTGATTTTAAATAATAAGATGGTTTTGTGATATTAAGATATAATACTTGAAAATTAGATTTTTTTTAGCACACACATAAAAAAAAATCAAACATTAAAATATTACTGGAAAAAAGTGTTTAGCTACACAAATTTCAATTGAAACCTTACCTTGACTAATAAGCCAAACTTGTCAAACATCCAGATTTTTTTTCGTGCTACTTCTTCTGAAATACCATTTTCCATCATGGCCATAACAATGAGATTTGCAATTCCAAGA
Source organism: Sminthopsis crassicaudata (assembly GCF_048593235.1). Classification (NCBI taxonomy): domain Eukaryota; kingdom Metazoa; phylum Chordata; class Mammalia; order Dasyuromorphia; family Dasyuridae; genus Sminthopsis; species Sminthopsis crassicaudata. The sequence continues at coordinate 374,334,077 of NC_133617.1, read as the reverse complement.
GCAGCCTGATTAACAAAATTTGAACATCAAAAATCAAAGAATATAGTCCTTAAACTTCCATAAAGACTATTTTATCCAAGATCAATATCCATCACCAATTATTGGTATCAAAAACAATATAGATTTCCCCCTCATAAATATTCCAAAAGCCAGTTTCCTATGAAACATGCCCATTCATTTTATGTATAGATGCCACGAGGTATGTAGCTATCTAGACATTAAGATAAATATATAAATTACTCAGGTAGATAGCACATATGTGTTTATATACACATATACTTGTACTTGCATATTCTGATACCTCACTGTGACAAGTAATCTTGAAGTAACAAAGACTAGGGTAACAGAGTAGAAGATCTAGAAGATGTTGCTTTGCTGAACAGGCTTTGAGTATGGATTCAACTGATAAACTCTGTCTTGTTTGATAATAAGCCTAATTAAATTCAGAGAGGCTAGTTTTAGTCAAAGAAAAATAGGCTTTTTAGTCACAGCAATTCTCTCTTTCTTTTTTTGAATTCAAGCTTTTCATTTTTCAAAATAAATGCATGGATATTTCTTTGACATTAACCCTTGCAAAACCTTGTTCCAATTCCACCCCCCCCCATCCTCACTCCCTCCCCTAAATGACAAGTAGTCCAATATATGTGAAACATAGTAGAAATATATATTAAATCTAACATATGCATAACATTTATACAATTATTTTGCTACATAAGAAAAATCAAATCAAACCAGAAAAATAAATTAAAAATAAAATGCAAGCAAACAACAACAAAAAGAGTTAAAATGCTATGTTGTGAACTACCCTCAGTTCCCATAGTCTTCTCTCTGGGTGTAGATGGCTCTCTTCATCACAAGATCATTATAACTGGTCTGAATCATCTCATTATTGAAGAGAGCCACATCCATCAGAATTGATCATCATTTCATCTTGTTATTGCTGTGTATAATGATCTTCTCGTTCTGCTCATTTCACTTAGCATCAGTTCGTGCAAGTCTCTCCAGGTCTATGTCAGAGTAATTTCAAAGACCATCTGCAAAATCACTTGATTTTGTATATTCTCTCTATATATTATACAATCATGACTTCTATGTAGTCTTATATAATTTTTAATATCCTATCTTTATTTTCATAGCTAAAGAAAAAAAAAAAAGCAATTAAAAGAACTTACCTCTCCTGCACCAAGGAACAAGACAGTATGCTCGGAGATAGGTTTACCAATTACTTTCTGTACAGAAAGAAGACCTGATAGTGCCACAGAGGCTGTCCCTATTAAAAACAAACAAATAAACAAAAAACCACCACATGATTTAACATGGAAGAGCACATTTTAAAAGTGGTTTTTGTTTTTAAAGTAGGAATAAAATCTGAAATTATTTTACCTTGAATATCATCATTGAAGGTACAATATTTTTCTCGATATTTTCTTAGAAACCTGAAAGCATTATGATTTCCAAAGTCTTCAAACTGAATAAGTGTGTTCTGGCCATATCTAAAATCAGAGCAAAACCCAAACATAATTGAGCTAGTCATTTTAAAACTGCTTATATTCCAAGATATTACATTATATTCTTCAAAACAATTATTTTTGTTGTTCAATTGTTTCCAGTTGTGTTTGACTTTTCGTGATCCCACTTAGGGTGTTCTTGGCAAAGGTACACTGAACTAGTTTGCTATTTCCTTTTCCATCACAACAATTCTTTATTGAATACTTTTATAACCATAATCTCATTCATTAATCACACTAGGCATCATAACGACTAAGAAGTGTTACCAATTCAAAGATCTATTAAAATACAGCATTGTGAAAGAACTTAAGAGATGCCTGAAGACATTGTTCCCAAAAGCTCTTCCTTTGAAAAACTTAAAATGCAATTTTGTACATGGTATATAAATATGAAAAATAACAGAATTCAAAGCAATGTGAAATGTATTAAGTATTATAAGAGTTCTAAGGAAAGAGATTAATGTGGGTCGGAGTATTCAGCAAGGGTTTCAAATAGACAATGAAACTAACTTGAAGATATTTCAAATCATTCTACAAGTTATCTATTTTCAAATAAGGCTATCCAAATCTTTCAAGAAAAGTATAATTAAGACATTTTAAATTATTTTCGTTGCTTTCACCTAAATTAGCCTCATGTTTTTTGTATCAAAGCTCTAGAAGCATGTTGTAGACAAAGGACCCTGGAGTCAAGAAGATCTGGTGCTACTCCAAGACCTATTTCTGAAATCTTTCATTACTTAAAACTCCATGTTGAAAAAGAATTGCCAGTAGGCATCAATAAAGGAGATTTCTATCCTAGGAATTCCCTATACCAACAAAACCATAGATGAGATTTTTAAAAATAGCATAGAAATAAAAATCTATTAGTAGATACAATAATTGTCTAGGCCTGAGCAGTAAAGAGTATAATAGGAAGTTCAAACTAAAAATGGAAAATGGTAATATCTTGAGATCAAGATTTCAAAACATAAGGTAAGAGAGCTGCTTGAGATAAGTACAAAAGAAAATTATCTAGGGATTATAGCTTTACACAAGCTAAGCAACAAAATTAATACTGAATCAAGGATCCCAATAGGAATGGATCTGTAGATTAAAAAAAAAAAAAGAGCAATTAAGCCCATATGACAAAAGGTTAAAAAGCCATTGAGGTTCTTTGATGTGATAAATTGTACATGAAAAGAAGAATTATCTGAGAATGTTGTGCCATTACTCCTCAAATTCCTGAAGAACAAGAAGATGTGAGATTTAAAAGAAATTCCAAGTTAGAATTTTCTCAGCTCTCAAGGTGCTAAAACACTGGCATGAGCTGCTAAAGGTAATGAGAACATCTCAGGTTCATTATTTAAGAAAACAAATCAATATTTTACTAGCTCCTAAAATTCAGAGTTAGTAAATTATCAATTTGCTTCAATATGTTTTCCAGGTAGAAATTTTTTTTTAGAATCAGGATATGCACATTAAAGATAAAAACAGAATACTCATTAGACAAGGGTTAAGCCTATTATAGAGAAGATTATATATCTCTCACTTATCAATTGGCTTAATCAAGAAACAAAAAGAATTAAGATGCTCTTTTAAAATGTAATCTCTCTAGCTTTCTTAATCAGAAACTGAAAACTCTTCTTTAAAAACATTCTATCAATTGATTTATAGAAAGATTAATGTTCAAATTCTGGCTCCTATATGTATTGTGTGACACTGAGCAAGTTATTTAATAGCTCTGAACCACCATTTTATTCTGAAAAAATGGACAATAATTCCACTATCTACCTCATAGAGTGCTTGTGAACAAAGTGTTTTGGAAATCTTAAGGTACTATCTACAAGTGAGCTATAATATCATCCTGAGACTGGCTAAGTGATACAATGCACAGAGCTCTGGACTTGTGAGGCACAAAGATTTGAATTCAAATACCACCTCAGACATTTCCTAGATGTGTTAACACTGGGTAAGTCAGTAAATTCTCTCAGCCCTAATCTCCTAATCTCAACTTTGTTTTTTAAAATCAGGGACAAGAGCACCTCCTCATAGAATCATTGTGAGGAACAAATGAAATATATAAACCTTCCAAACCACCCTGCAAACCTTAATGTGCTACATAAAATACTGTTATTATTATCTTACAAAGTTTTGTTGCCACTTTTAATAAACTTAAATTTAACCTGTAACAGGAAGCCCCCTTCATACAACCTAGTAATTTTTCCCTAATACCTTGCAATTTTATTAAATACCTGTCAGTTATGGCTGCCATAAATTCATCAATCAGGTCATCATAACGGGATGAGCGATCTCTTTTCTGATATAAGCCCATATAAAATGGATCTTTTAAGAGTGACTACAAAAGAAAACAAACAGTATAAAAAATAATCTTATTTACATAATTTCCATATAAAAATGTACGATTAAATGAATTAATAAGAAACTAAAATTCTTGCCATTTTTCCTAAAACCTCTTTGGTAGCCTTGCACTTCACTTTATCATACCAGATATGTTTAGTTTGACTACAAAAACAGTAGCTAAGCTAAATTGAATCAATAATTCAGAGCCAAAAATATATAATGCCTGGAAAATCTTATTCATCAATTAGAAAAAAAATACAAAAGAAATAATTTTCTTAACAAAGAACTGGCAGACAAATAAGAAGGTGGAAAATGTTAAACTCACTGCATTGTCAGTTCCCACGTCAATACACACAGGGAGGCACTTATCTGGCCGTATTCCAGCACAAGCTGTATATAAACAAAGCTTTCCTACTGGAATTCCCATTCCATAGACACCCAGATCTCCAAGGCCCAATATTCTCTCTCCGTCAGTTACCACAACAGCCTTAATTACAAAAAAGATAGATGTTAAAAGTTAAATTAAAATATTAGAGGTTAAAATGGTATTTTTTACAGGATTTGTTTCTTAATGTACTTGTAACTATAACTTTGTCATTCAAATTATCTATCTTAAAAAATTTCAAAGAAAATAACCTAAAAAGAACACTTGACCTTCTAGGACTATTCCTTGATAAAAGCATATTAAAAAAAATAATGAGTTAAAACTAATTTCTCTCTGCTAAAAGCTCTCCCTGATAAACCTTTAATTTAAACATGGACCCAAAAGAATGTGCTAAAGGAAAACCTTAAATGTGTCTAATCACTGTAGTCATGGATAAAAAAAGAAATTGTCACACAAATACATGCATGACATGGATATCTAAATTATTTTAACGGATAAAGATAACTCTTTGGCTAAAGATAAATCTAAAAGGCTTAGATAGCATAATGAGTTTTACTATTTAAGTATTTATCCCCTCAGAATTAACAAAGTTATTTTCAAAATAATTATTTTACTGAGATATTCAAGCATACAAATGTAAAAACAAAAATACCTATAGGTAAAGATGCTAAATTGTTATTTGATGAAAGAAAATAGAAAGGAAACTCAGTAACAAATTTGGAATCCAAAGATTTGAGTTTAAATTTTTATCTTTGTAAATCATTTCTTCAAATTTTAAAATGGGGATAATGATACAACTATTAGGTATACTTCACAGTATTGTAGTAAAACTTGGAAGTAAAGTATGCAAAATGTTTTTGCTCAAATAAGAAATGGATCTAACCTAGAGCTTTTAAAGAATTAAAAAATCTACCAATCAGTCTTATACAAAGAATAAAATCATTAACCCCCAAATAAAGCTTCTTGGTACTTTAAATACTAAAAAACTGAAATGTAAAAGAAGCTGGGGGCAGGCAAGGGTCAACACTATGGCTGTTCTTTTTCTGAGTGAATCAATCTTTTCACATCAGTGATTCCTAAAAAGAAAGGCTATCCCTTACATTTGTACAATACCATGATATCCTCATTTTAAAAAAAGCACTATGATATAAAAGTGCAAAATGAACTATGACAACAATGAAAAATGTTGATGTCTATGTACATAGGTAACTTAAAGGGAAAGACAACATTGTGAAAGGGAGAGTTGTGCTATTAGTACCTTAACATCATTTTCTGGCCAGTTATCCACAATTGATCTAATATGGCCTCTGTCTGAGATTGAAATAAATAATCCCCTGCAATAGAACAAAAACACTTTTGCACTTTACAATAGTTTACTTTCTTTTTTGTTATGAAGTCCCTCCCTCCCAACTATTAGTAAATTAGACTACTTTGTGTAGTTTATTGAGAAAAGTCAAGCCATTGCATATTTCCAAATTGATTTAATTATGTCTCACTGATAAAACTGCTTACTATACAGCTGTCAGGGGACATTATTATATTAAATGCTATCATTGTTTTATGTAAGATCAGGTTACCATACTCAAATAAGCTAAAAACTACCAAAATGATATAAAAATCAATCATCAATATAAGTATAAAATTATAACAACTTCTAGGAAGTAAATCAATATAAAAACTTCATTAAAAGTTGAAAGAGTAGGAAACAAGAGAGAAGAAGATATATAATGGTTTAAAGTACAAAGTTATATAAAATATAATACTCTTATCCAGAGTAAAAGGAGATTTAATTATTTGGAAAAAATTTCTCTCCCCTCAAACTAGATTTGAAGATATGGTCAAATAGAAATCAAAAAGTAAAATTAAGGGGTAGCTAGGTGGTGAAGTGGATAGAGAGCACCTGTCCTGAATTCAGGAGGACCTGAGTTCAAATCTGGTCTCAGACACTTAACCAAGTCCTAGCTGTGTGATCCTGGGCAAGTCACTTAACTCCAATTGCCTCAGCAAAACAAACAACAAACAAAAAAACCCCAAAAAAGTAAAATTGAATTTTTCTATAATTTTAAATTCTGTGCCAACTCATCCTTACACAATCTCTATGTTGCTGTTCCAACTCTTAGACCAAATAATCATTCGGCCATCAAAAAATATCTATTGAACATCTAATATGGCAAAAAGTACTATGCTAAGTATACCATGTTATGGTATGATCTGCAAAGCTTAAAATTTACCTCAAGAAGTAAGACATGAAAAAATAATGAATATAAAACATGAATGACAATCAAAGATGGTCACAGTATCTTGGAATTAGAAGGAACTTTAAAGATCATCTAGACCAGCTCAAATCTAACTGGGAAAATTCTCAACAACTTCGAAAATAAGGGAGCAAAAAATGAGTAGGGGATAATAAAGTCTCTAGCCTGAATGAAGAAAAAAAAATTTCATGTGAAATACTAGGAAGAAAAAATAAAACAGTACATTCGAGATGAGTTAGGGAGAGCAGTAAAAAGGAAGAACATAAAAGATTTTTAAGAAGGAAAATGGGAGGTAGTGTGCAGTATGGACTAAATGAGGGAATCTGATGAGAAGAACAGCAATTAGGATGTTACATTTCATTATATTTAACTTCACATCTGAGAGAAAGAGAAAGCAAAAAAAGTAAAGAAGGAAGGAAAGAGGGAGGAAGTATGGCAAGATTTTTGTTTAGCTCTATCAGCTGAACAAAAGACATTAGGTCATAATGAAATGATAAGAGAAAGAAACCAACATAACTCAGTACTCCATGAATATGTGTGTGCTTAAGATACTTAGAACTAGAAAAATCACTATCTGATTACTAAGTGGAAAATGAAACTTTATCTGTTTATTTTATGAAAGGGAAAAAATGAGCAGAAAAATATAAAGTTAAAAAAGAACTGTGGAAAATCTCTTAAATTAGTAAGAAGGCAGTCACAGCCAGACTGCCAAGTTTTAGTGAAAAGTATAATATATCTCTTAGAATTCAAAAAAGAATTCCCAAAGAGGCATCTTGATATAGTCAAAAAGAACAACAGACTAGAATTAAAAGAACTCTGTTTTCTTCCTGGCCCAAACATTAAATTTCTCTGAATCTAAATTTCCTCATCTGTAAAAAGTAATTAAAATACAATTTATTTACAAAATACTTTGTAAACCGTAAGGAATGACATAAATATTAATTATTATTACTTAGTATTGTGCTTATTTTAGGGGCAATAAGAATATAGTAATAATCATTTCTGTCAAAAAAGAAGTTTGCATGTTGTTTTTCTATTACTTTTACTTAAGTACTAAAATATAGAAAATATAAGACATGAGGAATAAGAGGCATGTCGACACACAGATAGGAACTACAGATTAAGTATAAAACACTATTTTCTAAAAGCCATAGTCACAATAATTTCTAAACATAAATAAGAATTAGCTTTACTTTGGTCTCCGAAAAATGTGTCCATATTGTGAACAGGCTAGACCCACTGTTGGAGTATATACTATTGGCATTAATCTTTCAATGTCATCTTGAAGAATCCTATAAAATAACTTCTCATTTCTTTCTTGGACTCCCATTATGTAGATATATCTGAAAACAAGCATGGTACATGGTAAATAAACAAGCTTAAAGACAGTGATTTATTGCTCATGCTCCAAAAATATACATGAATATAGCACTGCATATTAATTATAGCACTACCTTTTAAAGCAAAACTAGTGTTTGTGACTATAAATTCAGAAAAATACAACATAAAATTTCTTTCAACTCTAGGAATCAACAATAACCAATAAAGATATTTCTATTTATGTGATTAAATATATTTAAATATAGAACATAACAAGTTATGAAAAAATTTAAATATTTATAGATTCTTTGAAAAGTAATAATATTTTTAAAAGAATTGATTACAGATTATTACAAAGCTCTTCCTATAGCTTCCTTTGATCAGTTCTGGGTAATAGAAAAATAAATGGAGAAGGTATTATGCAAAACCAAAGTATTACTGTCACAATATCTCTTAAGAGTAGGTTAAATCTCTTTAACTCTTTCCTTTATACCATATATTGCTTCTCTGTAACAAATATCCAGAATAGGGAGAGCAATTTAGTAAGTGTCTTGAAATCCATGTAATGTAAGGAAAAAATATAGAAACAGATAAATGAAATACAGAAAGATGACTGGGGGGAAGGACAATCACACAGAAGGGGGATTAGATTTATTTTTGTAGTTTTAGAATCCAACTTCTTAAATTGTGTGGGGGGTGTCTATAATTAAATGTGGAAATCATGAAATTATGATTTTTATTAGTTAATGTTGATTGTGTATCTGTTATATATATATATATATATATATATATATATATATATATATATATATATATATATATATATATATATTGTGTATCTGTTATATATATATATATATATATATATATATATATATATATATATATATATATATTGTGTATCTGTTATATATATATATATATATATATATATATATATATATATATATATATATATATATATATATATATATATATATATATATATATATATATATATATATATATATATATATATATATATATATATATATATATATACCTTTATACCAGGGGTTATGTAAAAATTTCTCAAGAAAAAAGGGGTCAGAAGTGGAAAAAAGTTTAAGAAACTCTATTTTAAAGGACAGAAAGGCAGAACTAGAATAACTAGAAGCCAATTTCGATCTGTTAAAGAAAAGACTTTCAAATAACCTCCTAGATACAAAGGGATATTGTAGAGGAAACTCCTGCATTTGTGGGAAATCAGACAAAAAAATCCTATAAATCTAGGAAAAGTTTCCCTTCAATAAACTAACAATGGAAAAACTTTAAAAGTGAAATAAAATTATTTAAATAATCAAAAGAAAACAAATTGCAGTACAATGTCAAAGCACTGGTTACACTACAATAATAAAATTAGTCTTAAATCCTAAAAATTGGAATCAACCCCCCTCTCCCAATGTAATTCGGAAAAACTCTTACTTTTCCAAAGGATCAGTTATTCTTTTTATGTTTCTATGGAATCGTAAAGCTTGAATATCCTGTGTCTCTATTTTAGGAGGTAGAAGTCCTTGAAGTCCAAGCATTTGTCGTTCTCTCAATGTAAATGCCATTCCCTAAAGGAGCAAAGGTAAAGTATTGTTTATAATAAAATTAAATCAACATTCATAAGCAAATTTCAGAATTATTAATTATTTGGCTTTGAATTATCTAAACCAGTGGTCCTCAAAGTTTTTAAATAGGGGGCCAGTTCAGTGTCCCTCAGACTGTTGGAGGGCCAGACTATAGTAAAAACAAACTCACACTCTGTCTCCACCCCTCAGCCCATTTGCCATAAGGGAGGGGGGGCCCCATGGGCCCTCTGCATAAACATCCTCAGTGGGCCACATCTGGCCCGCGGGCCGTAGTTTGAGAACCCTTGATCTAAACCCTTTCCCTCTATTCATCTCTACTTGCCTTTTTTTCAAATCCTATTTGTTACCTAATATAATTGATTATTAAAGATAATTTTATATAATTCTCATAAATAAGAGTTATCAATACTAAATCTTCATTTTGATAGGTTACTAGCAAATTAATAAAGTTAGTAAATTTCATTAAATACTGTTAGGCAAACTTCTTACTAGAAAACATGAGCAGGAAATAAGCCACACTAAAGCTATCATGGGATGTTCCGTAACTAAAATAAATCTTTATCTTTTGAGTTCCAAAGGTTGGAATAATTTCATGACTTTTAGCATGCCAGTCCTCAAAAAGTTTGCCTCCCTTTTCTCTTTCACCACCAAACAGGCTTGAGAGATGGCCACTTGTCAAGTATGTTGTGTAGAGGCCTGTTTTGTAGGTAGAGGTTAGATCAGGAATTCTCAAACTGCGGCCCACCAAGGACGTTTATGCAGCCGCGGCCCATCAGGTTATGGCAAATGGGCTGAGGGACGGAGACAGAGTGTGAGTTTTTGTTTTTACTATAGTCTGGCCCTCCAACAGTCTGAGGGACAGTGAACTGGCCCCCTATTTTAAAAGTTTGAGGACCACTGGATTAGATCAAAAGTCCACTGAAATCTCATCCAACTCTCAGAATCTATAAAGCCAGTTATAAAAAATAAACTGGGTTTTCATGTTAAGATAATGTGAGAAAGGCTGTTTCCTGAAATCTGGCATGTTTCAATCAGAAATTTACATACTTTTAGGTAGATCACAGGACAAAATAACTAGTATCAATTATTTTGTCTTTATCTTCTACTTAAGCCAAGATAAAAATGCCAATTTAGAATATGAGTTTTTGAATTCTATATGCAAGAATCTGAATGTCAGTTTCCTAATATAAGAATTTCATTGATGGATATTTATGGACTCGGCAACATATAACAGAAGATTAAATTTACAACATCCCTTTATTCAACAGCGCTAAAATGTCTTTTAAAACTTTGTTACTAAAAGGAACCACTACTAATGAAATTAGTTAAAACTTTATTTGGCAAAAAAATAGTTGACAAAAGCATGCCAGTAGGGAATAAGCTTCTTTAAGAGAAGTTCTTCTACTCAAATCCACTCTAATCTATTCACTGAAGAAAAAAACCCAGTTTTATCTATCAAGTGAGCAGTAACAATCACCTTGGGCTTTGTTTCAAGCTGGAAATGGAAATGCATTAAGTTCATTTTCCTTACTGCCCTCTAAGAGAAGTTCTGAAAGTAATAGTACTACACAAACTATAGCTACTCCTGCAATTAAGGGTTTCAATGTTAACTCAGAATCCTGAAAGCTATAAGAAGCTGAGTTTTCTTATGAAGAATTATATGTGCTTCCAGAGTGCTATGATGCATTTTAGATTAAATCTGACTACCTAATGTATCATGAGTGATCTGTCCCTTAGACAACACTATATAGATTCAAAATACCTAATTGCTATAGGAAACTGAACCCTTGCTAGAAAACTCTTATCATTCAAAATGTCAGAATGATTCCCAAAGCAAATTCCACAGAATAATTAAACTTTCAAAATTCATTTATTCATCATTTATTTGATGGTAGCAAAATATTGTGTTAAATATGTAAGAAAAGAGAAAATTAATAGTAATATTAATGTTACTAACTTTGTTTGTTCTTGGATTCAACATTAATGGCTTGCCTTTTTCTTTGGTGTGTATACTTCGACATGCCAATGCACAAGGAGAGGCAACTATTCTTAATCTAGAGAACATCTTTTCTTTAACCTAGAAAAAAAAAAAAAGGAAAAATCAGGATAAAAACATATTGTAGGGTCAAAACCACAAATTAAATTTTAGTTTTCAAAAGTATATTCAAAAAACTATTTAGTGTATATAAAATTTTATTTTAGAATATCTAGCAAATGGCTCTGTGATCTGAAAAAGAATGGGAAGTGCAGAAGGTGAAATAAAGAATTTTTTTCCCTCTGTCACCAAAGCTCATATAAAAGCATATTCCAATAAAAGGTGTGACTCATAGAGTTGGTAGTATCTTTAAAATTGCCAAGGCAGGCATTCTGCTATATTTTTTTTTTCATGGGAACCATTATTACCACGATGTAAGTATACACAGGTATCAACAGAAGGAGGGGAGAAGAGAGGTTTAAATTCATTACCAGATCCATGGGTTGCTTAAATATTAGTTGTAAAAGATGGAGAGAGGGGGCCAGGTAGTATTATCAGGAGATGGGTAGGAAGTTATGAAAGGGTTAAAATAAACATGTGGGTAATTTAACTTGGAATACACTAAGAATGGGTGAAAGAAGTTAACTTGAGAAAGCTTAACACATCCATACAGATAAAGTGAACTTCATAAGGTAAACAACATGTTGTTGTTTGTGGACAAATAGTTGGCCTAGAAAGTAGAAACTCAAATCCCAAAGAGAACTCATTCAATACAACTTTCCCCTAAAACTTTCCTTTCTTCTGAACTTAACATATTACTTTTGAGGACTCAAACATTCTTCTTAATCTCCTAGACCCACAACTTCAGTATCAACTGTCCTCAATATCTCATTCTCACTATCTATAAAAAAAAACACAACTTTTTTATTGTCAGTTTTATCTTGTATGTCCCTTGCATTACACTCACAAAACTACCACCCTAGTTCAAGATCTCTAGAATTGGTCTCCTTATTTCAAATCTCTCTTCCCCCTACATTTCATTTTTCACTTGGCTGCCAAAACAATTGTTCTAACACATAGGCTTTCTAAAAGACAACTAGGGGGAAAAAAATCTTTGCAACAAAATTTTCTATTAAGAGTCTCATTTCCAAAAAATATAAGAAACTGATTCAGTCTTATAGGTCTAAGAGCCATTCCTAAGAGATAAATTTGATCAAACCATATGTACATTTTTCAAATGAAGAAATCCAAGTTATGAACAGTCATATGAAAGAATGCTCTAAACCATTAACTGGAAACACACATATTGAAGCAATTTTTATATTCTATATCCATTAGACAGGCAAAGAAAATGAAGGAAATGTTAGAGAAGCTATGGGAAAACAGGTACACTAATTGGTGTAACTGTTAGTACAGCTATTCTGGAGAGAGCTATTTAGAAATTTATCCCCCAAAGTTCCCTAACAATGTATGAGTCAAAACTCAGTTATACCTCTACTGAGAATGGCTATATTCCAGGAAAATTAATAAGGAAAAGCACCTATGTATACAAAAATTCTTTAGTAGTTTTTATCATTCTTTTGTGAAATAAAGTTTTAAAAAGACAACAAAAATTAAAATAATACCATGATCCCAAGAAGCTTACTTGTTTTTTTCTTTTTTTTAATTATAGATTTTTATTTACAAGATATATGTATGGGTAATTTTTATTATTGACAATTGCAAAATCTTTTGTTCCAATTTTTCCCCTCCTTCCCCCCAGATGGCAGGTTGACCAATACATGTTAAATATGTTAAAGTGGGGGCAGCTAGGTGGTGCAGTGGATAGAGCACCAGCCCTGAATTCAGGAGGACCCGAGTTCAAATCTGGTCTCAGACACTTAACACTTCCTAGCTGTGTGACCTTGGGCAAGTCACTTAACCCCAGCCAGGGGAGGGGGGGGAGAGAGAGAGAGAGAGAGAGAGAGATGTTAAGTATAAATTAAATGCAATATTTATATATGTCCAAACAGTTGTTTTGTTTTGCTGTAAAAAAAGAATCGGACTTTGAAATAGTGTACAATTAGCCTGTGAAGGAAATAAAAAATGCAGGTGGACAAAAACAAAGGGATTGGGAATTCCATGTAGTGGTTCATAGTTATCTCCCAGAGTTCTTTTACTGGGTGTAGCAGTTCAGTTCATTATGGCTCAAATGGAATCTGATTTGGTTCATCTCATTGCTGAAGACAGCCTCATCCATCAGAATTGATCACCATATAGTATTGTTGTTGAAGTATTCAATGATCTCCTGGTCCTGCTCATTTCACTCAGCATCAGATCATGTAAGTCTCTCCAGGACTTTCTGAAATCATCCTGCTGGTCATTTCTTATAGAACAATAATATTCCATAGCATTCATATACCACTATTATTCAGCCATTCTCCAATTGATGAGCATCCAATCAGTTTCCAGTTTCTGGCCACTACAAAGAGGGCTGCCACAAACATTCCTGCACATATAGATCCTTTTCCAAGAAGCTTACTTTCTAAAGGGAGAGACAACATGTAAATAGATAATTACAGGGTACAAGAAAGATAATCTTAAGAAAGAAAATCACTTACTAGTTTAGAGGGATGGGGAAAGTCTACTACTATAGGAGTTGGGATTAATACTGAGTCTTGAAGGAACACAAAAACATTGAGAGGCAGACGTGAAGGAATAGAATATTCCAAGCATGGAAACAAAGGCACAGACATGGGAAATTGGAACATCATGAAAAACATGAAATAGGCCAGTGAAGTTGAATTGTAGGGTACATGGAGGAAAGCACATTGTAAGAAGTCTGGAAAGAGAGAAAGGGACTTTAAATGCCAAACAGAAGTCCATATTTTATCCTAGAGGTAATAGGGAAAAATGGAGCACATAATTAAGAGGTGGATAGTCAGGCATATATACATATATACATACACATACACACAATATAAACATACTTATATAATTATTGAAAGCTTATTATTTTTCATCTTAAATAAGGCAGTGCTGCCTCCTTCCTCACCATTGACAAAATTTTTAAAAAAATTTCTTAATGCTGATTTAGTGTGACAAACCAAATTCCTACATTAGCTATGCTCCAAAATGTCTCCTTTTGCATCTTAAGTTAGTCTCCACATCAGAAGTGAATAACGTTTTATCATTCTTTTATTCGATTGGATACTTATTGTGTTGATCAGAATTCTAACGTTTTTAAAAGTTTTTTTCTATATGTTCTTATTACATAAATTGTTTTATTTCTGCTCATTTTCTTCTACAAGAGAACATACAAGTCTTCCCAGTTTTCTCTAAAATTAAATTTCATCATCTGTTATGACATACACATACATATATAGATTTTCTAGTATCATACACGCACACATACATTCATATCTATGTGAGGTCTTATTATTTTTATTTGTCCTGTTTATCTGAAGGTGAATAACATCATCCTTCTTTTGTCTAAATCCTTCCATATTTTTCTAAATCTATCAACTCATCATTTCTTATACCACAGCAATATTTCAAACTTATACTATCTAGCTATTTTAAGTAGTCTAAAACAATTGATTGCTTTAGCTGGCCTACATGACAGTTTCCCTATTTTCATTTTTATATTTTTTAAAACTTCCAGATTCGCTCCCTTATCCCCATAGCCAATTAAGAAACCACATGTGAAACTATGTAAAATATTTCCATAAAAGTTTGGTATAAAAAAATCTTCCACCAAAAACATAAAACAAATACAAAAACACCTCAAAAAAAAAATAGAATTTGACTATAATATTCCTGGAAGTTTTTATCTTGGAATTTCTTTCAGGAGGTGATTAATGGATTCTTTCAATTCCTGTTTTACCCTCTGGTCCTAGAATATTAGTACAATTTTCCTTGAGAATTTGTTGAAATATGATGTTCAAATACCAATCAGACTCCCAAGAAACTATTTTAATGACCTAGAAAAAATAACAACAAAATTCATATGGAAGAATAAAAGGTCGAGAATTGCAAGGGAACTAATGAAAAAAAAGTCAGATGAAGGTAGTCTAGGTGTACCTGATCTAAAGCTATATTATATATAGCAGCAGTCACCAAAACCATTTGGTATTGGCTAAGAAATAGACCAGTCAATCAGTGGAACAGATTAGATACAAAGGACAAAAAAGGGTACATCTATAGCAATCTAGTCTTTGACAAACCCAAAGATACCAACATTAGGGATAAAAATTCATTATTTGGAAAAAACTGTTGGGAAAACTGGAAATTAGTATGGCAGAAATTAGATATGGATCCACACTTAACACCATATACCAAGATAAGATAAAAAGGGGTCCATGATTAAGGCATAAAGAATGAGATCATAAATAGATTAGAGGAACAGAGAATAGTCTACCTCTCAGAACTGTGGAGGAAGAAGGAATTTATGACCAGAGGAGAAATAGAGATCATTATTGATCACAAAATAGAAGATTTTGACTACATCAAACTAAAAAGTTTCTGTACAAACAATACTAATGCAAACAAGATTAGAAGGGAAGTAACAAATTGGGAAAATATTTTTACAGTTAAAGGTTCCGATTAAGGTCTCATTTCCAAAATATATAGAGAACTGACCCTAATTTATAAGAAATCAAACCATTCTCCAATTGATAAATGGTCAAAGGATATGAACAGACAATTTTCAGATGATGAAATTGAAACTATAGCCACTCGTATGAGTGTTCCAAAGTACTACTGATCAGAGAAAGGCAAATTAAGACAACTCTGAGATACCACTACATGCCTGTCAGATTGGCTAAGATGACAGGAACAAATAATGATGAATGTTGGAGGGGATGTGGGAAAACTGGGACACTAATGCATTTTTGGTGGAGTTGTGAAAGAATCCAACCATTCTGGAGAGCAATCTGGACTTATGTCCAAAAAGTTATCAAACTGTGCATACCCTTTGATCCAGCATTGCTGTTATTGGGCTTATATCCCAAAGAAATACTGAGGAGGGGAAAGGGACCTGTATGTGCCAAAATGTTTGTGGCAGCTCTTTTTGTAGTGGACAGAAACTGGAAGATGAATGGATGTCCATCAATTGGAGAATGGTTGGGTAAATTATGGTATATGAAGGTTATGGAATATTATTGTTCTGTAAGAAATGACCAGCAGGACGAATACAGAGAGGCCTGGAGAGACTTACATCAACTGATGCTGAGTGAAATGAATAGAACCAGAAGATCACTGTACACTTCAATGCTGTATGAAGATGTATTCTGATGGAAGTGGATATCTTCAACATAAAGAAGATCCAACTCACTTCCAGTTGATCAATGATGGACAGAAACAACTACACCCAGAGAAGGAACACTGGGAAGTGAATGTAAAGTGTTAGCACTACTGTCTATCTACCCAGGTTACTTATACCTTCGGAATCTAATACTTAATGTACAACAAGAAAATGGTATCTACACACATATATTGTATCTAGGTTATACTGTAACTCATGTAAAATATATGGGATTGCCTGTCATCAAGGGGAGGGAGTAGAGGGAGGGAGGGGGTAAATTGGAAAAATGAATACAAGGGATAATGTTATAAAAAAAAATTACTCGTGCATATATAATGTCAAAAAAATTTATAAATAAAATAAAAAAAAAAAGAAATATGATGTTCAAGCTATTTTTGTGATGATAACTTTCAGACAGACCAATAATTTTAAAATTATCTCTCCTGGATCTATTTTCTGGGTTAGTTGTTTTTCCAGGAAGATTTCATATATACATATATATATATATATATATATATATATATATATATATTTGGTTTTGCTTTATTGTATCTATTTCTCACAAAAATTTCACATTTTTTCATTCTTTTGGTTTTGTTTTATTGTTTCTTGATTTTTCATAAAAGTCATTAGCTTCCATTAATTCAATTTATGACTATGGAAAAAAATGTGAAATATCAAATAATAAGGTTTTTCTGTTTACATTCCTACATAGAAGGATGATATTTGTAACTCAAGAACTTTCTCATTTGTATGGCAGTTAGATGAAGTATATATATACAGAGAGAACAAATGTGAGTTGACTATGAAGGGATAGCTAAAAAATTAAATTAAATGAAGGGTAAGAGTGGAATATACAAGGAAAAAGGGAAAGGGAGAGGTGGAATGGCATAAATTATCTGCCATAAAAGAGGCAAGGAAAAGCTTTTCCAATAGAAGAAAATGGAGGGAAGAGAGAAAGAATGAATGAACTCTACTCATCAGAATAGGCTCAAAGAGAAAATAATATTCACTTTCAACCTCGGTAAAGAAATCTATCTCACTCTGCAGTAAAGTAGGAAAAGAAGAGTAATAGAAGAGAGGGAATATTCAGGGAGGGGGTGATAGAAGCCAAACACTTTTGAGGAAGGATAGGATGAAAGGACAGAGAGAACAGAATGGGGGTGTGAGAAGGGGAAGAGAAATATAGTTAGCAATAGTAATTGTGAAAAGAATTTGGGACCAAGTTTCTCTGAGGAAAGTCTCTTTTCTCAAATGTATAGTGAACTGCATCAACTTAAAAAAAAAAAAAAAAAAAAAGCCAATTCCCAATCAATAAATGTAAAAAATTGGTTTTACATGTAATTGGAGAAAATAAAATATTAAATAAATAAAAACACCTTCCAGCTAGGATATGGGGGAAAGATTGTGATAAGTCCATGATTCCTAGCTTGCAAGCCTGAGGGACTAGGAAGATGCTGTTCCCCTCTACACTAATAGAGAAGGATAAGAAGGGGATAGGGAGGGAAGATTTAGGGGAAAAGGTAGTGAGTGACATGTTGAATTTAAGATGTCTATTGGCAAACCAGGTGGAGACCTTACTTCTTATCAAACCCTGCCCTCAGGATAGAGTAAAACATTTAAACAAAATCAATCAATCAGCAAGTATTATTAATGTGAAGATGCTGTTCCCCTCTACACTAATAGAGAAGGATAAGAAGGGGATAGGGAGGGAAGATTTAGGGGAAAAGGTAGTGAGTGACATGTTGAATTTAAGATGTCTATTGGCAAACCAGGTGGAGACCTTACTTCTTATCAAACCCTGCCCTCAGGATAGAGTAAAACATTTAAACAAAATCAATCAATCAGCAAGTATTATTAATGTGCTAGGTACTGTGCCAAGTACAAGATATAAAAGGTACAAAGAACGAAATAACATCTACTTGCAATAAACTTCCTTTCTAATGGAGTCAACAAGTAATTACAAAAATATATTCAGTATAAACATAAAGTTAATACAAAATACATAATGAAGATAAAAACAAGAAGGCACTAGTCACTGGGAGGAATCGAGAAAAACTTAATACAGAAAGCAAGTTACTTAAACAAGCTTCTTAAAAAGAAAGGTAAGAAACAGTATATTCCAGATATGGAGGTTAGCCAATACAAAGGTATGAACATGGGAGCTCAAGTCAAATGTGGGGAACAAAAAAGGAAAACCAGATCTGTCTGGATCAGAGTATGAGAAGGTTAATGAATAATGTCCAAAAAGGCTGAAAAGATAATTAGGGTCAAGTTGTATATCATTTAAAAAGCTAAAGAAAGGAATTTATATTTTATTCCAGGGGGCATAGGAAGCCACTGCTGTTGGCTGTATTATAAGGAATTACATGGTCAGAACTTTGCTTAAGAAAAATTAATGTTGGCAGTAGTAAGGTAGACCACTGACAGCAGATCTAAGCCCAAAGGGAGGAATTAAGAAGCTGTTGAAATAACCCATCTTAGAGGTAATGAGGCTTGGAATTAAGGTGGTTATCCTGAGAATGTAGAGAAAGCATCAAATATCAGAAATATTGAGAAGCAGAAACAACAAGAACTGGCAATTGAGTACGTGTGTGGGAGAGGAGAGATGGGGCTGGGGAAGAGATGTGAAATGCAATAGAAAGATCTAGAGATCCTAGCCTTATTATATAGTCCTCTGACAGATCCCATGAAATCTTTTTCAGAATGTTATTAAATGTATAAAATAAGAGAGAGAGGTTGGCAAAGGAAACCAAAGGTTAGTGAAAATAAAGATGCTTTTTTTTTTTCATAGATTCTCCTGACATCTACCTTCAGGTTAAGAAACCATAAAATAAGTCAAAAAGGATTAAGACTGAGAAAAAAACATCAGCTTTGGCAATTAAGAGGTCACTGGTCATTGGAGCAAATAGTTTCAGTTGAGTGAAAAACATGAATGCCAAACTAGGAAAAGTTGAGGAGAGGAGCTAGAAGCAGTGAGTATGTCAACATTTTCCCCCTTTTTTTAATGGTATTTTTTTCTTAACATTTCATTAAAAATTTTTTTTGCATTTCAAATTACCTCCCTCCCTCTCTCACCATCCCCTCCCCAAGAAGATAAACAATTAGATAGAAGTTATGTATGCGCAATTATTCAAAATATATCTCTGTATTAGTCATGTTGTGAGAGAAGAAAAGAAAGGAAAAGAATTGTGGAAAAAAAAGAAGTAAAAATTATATATATATATATATATTAATTTAGGGAAAGGTAGAATGACAAGAGTTTATGATCAGATAAGGTAGTTAAGAATTTTAAATAGTGAGTAAAGACAATGTCTAAAGTAACTGTGTGTGTTTTCTTATCCATCATTTTCTTTCCTTTTTGATCTGATTTTTCTTGTGCAATAAGATAATTCCATAAATGTTTACATATTGGATTGCTTGCCATCTAGGAGAGGGAGTAAGGGGAAAGGAGGGGAAAATTTGGAACACAAAGCTATGCAAGGGTCAATGTTGAAAAATTATCCATGCATTTTTTTTTAATTTTTTTTTTGCTAAGGCAATTAATTGGGGTTGACTTGCCTAGAGTCACATAGCTAGGAAGTCTTAAAGTTCTCAGGCCACATTTGAACTCAGGTCCTCCGGATTTTTAGGTCTGGTCCTCTAACCACTGAACAAACTAGCTACCCCCTCACCTTCCCCATGGATATGTTTTGAAAATAAAAAGCTTTAATTAAAAAGAAGAAAAAGGGGGAAAAAAAAGAGCATCCTCCCACCCCAATAATTTTTATTTTGTTACATGACAAATTTTATTTGACAAACAACTAAAAGGAGCATTTCTGTATACAAAGTAGAACAAAAAAAGAGGATTGTATGTATATAAAACCAATAATTTCTGTTACATAGTTTGTTAAAAAACAAAACAAAACAAACAAAAAAAAACCCCACTATGTGAGGCTAAAGTGTTAAGCAGGAATAGACACAAAATTTAAGATTAAGGAAATGGCACCTCTCTCACTACCTATAGCCTTTCCCTCAACCCTTTCTTTCTGATTTTAAGAACATCAAAACAAAATCACTCTTTGCTTTTGAGATTTTCTTTACGATCACTGATAAGAGGGTTCTGAGGGGACATTTTAATCTTCCAAAGAATTCATTTTTGTTATTTGTTATATTTGTTCACATTTACCAATTTTATGTACTTCACCCAATGTTTGCATTTCAATATTTCTGCATAGCTCCTTTCACTAGGAATGCCTAGAATTTCTCTTATTTCATTAAAAATCCATCCCCTCCATCAGATTATTCTGTTTTGTTGGATAAACTATTCTTGGTTTTTTGCCTATTTTTTTTGCTTTCTGAAATATAATTTCAAGCTCTCTGCTTCCAATAGTAGTAGCTGCTAAAATCTTGGGGGATCTTGTAGCCTGTTAGTATTTGAACTCTTACTTTCTGGCTATTTGTAATACTTATTCTTTCATCTGGAAGTTTTGGATTTTGGCTATACTATTCCTGGGAGTTTATTTATTTTTTTCCAGGAGGTAACCAGTGCATTTTATATTTCTCTACTTTTACTTTGACTTCTGCTTCTAAGACATTTGGGCAGTTAAAAAAAATTATTTCTTGAAATAATGTCCAATGATTTTCAAATCCTCTCTACTTGATTAGTTTTGGTAAGAGATAATAAATCTATCAACTGGGCCACCTAGCTGCTCCCTAATTTTTTTTTCTTTTTTTTTAGGCTGGGGTTAAGTGACTTGCCCAGGGTCACACAGCTAGGAAGGGTTAAGTGTCTGAGACCCGATTTGAACTCAGGTCCTCCTGAATTCAAGGCTGGTGCTCTATCCACTGCGCCACCTAGCTGCCCCTATTTTTTTTTTAAATGTTTTGAAAAGGTAGTAGAGTCCAGAGTCATGGACTCTGATGTCCTGAAGACCAAACTTGAAATCCACCCTCACATATTTACTAGCTGTATGACCCTAGGCAAGTCACAATTTCAGTTTCCTCATCTGTAAAATGGGTATAATATAAGCACTTACCTTCCCGGGTGGTTCATAAGAATAAAATGAGATAATTGCTAAGTGCTTAGCACAATACCTAGCACACAGTAAGGGCTACATATATGTTAGCTATTACTATTCTAATTTCTACTTTCATTACATTGCCCATCCTGGTCTAGCTCTGCATCTATCTTGCCTAGACTAATGTAAAAAGCATATAGCTGTGGACTACTACTATTAAATAAACAGCAACATATAGCCCAACTCAGTATCTTGCATCAGGTGAGAGGCAATTCATTTCAAACAAAAACTTTGGGAAAATAATCCAAGGGGCTATCCAAAATATATTAAACTCAGGAAAACAATGCTAATTTATTTTAAATTTTGGTAATAGCTTTTTTATTTTCAAAATACATGCAAAGATAATTTTCAACATTTACCCTTGAGAAATCTTGTAGAACAATGATAAAGATTCATCAGATTTATGCTAAGGGGATTTGTAACACCAAAGTCTCTTTATTCGTATAGCCTCATGATGAATTAACACCATCACTGGAATTGTCTTTAAATCACAAAAACAGCCACAAGTTACCACATTTCCAATAAATTTCTTGCCCATTGCCTGGAAAGCATTTTTAAGCAATATATACAATTTTGTCTAAAGAAAATACTTGAAAAACCTAAGATAGATTAAACATAATGATCTTTAAAAAATAAATAAAACAGCACCAATTGCAAAAGACTAACTACTTTCTCTAAGCAAAGAGATGGTAGCCTAATGGGAGTAGAGAATGAATATTTTTAAGACAGTGTGTAGATTGAATGGTTTTTGCTAACTTTTTGTTTGTTGCAAGGCATAAGTCTATGGGGGAAAGTGACTGATAATAAAAAAGAAAAGGCATCAACAAAATATTTAAAAATAAAAAGTTTTTCTCTCAACATGAGTTATAAAGCAATATATCTTAAAAATAAACAAATTTTTAAAAAATAAATACAAAGCATCAGACAGTTTTCCAAAGATTCTCTTCTTTTTCTTATATAATTCTGGGGCCCAGATCATTATAATCTGGACAATATACTTTTTTTTTTAAATCATTGGCGACATGTTAATATGTCACCAATTAATTGGTGACAACTTAATATGAATAACCAAAAATTATTTAAAAGAATCAGAATATATGAATATAATCTAAAACTTTTAACTATACATCACTAGATATTTGCATTTTTCCCTATTTTTCTTCTAAATGTTTTAGCATTGTTTAGCCACAACTTATCCACAATTAACATATTGGATATCATAATTTTTTAAGCTAATTACTAAAATTATGAGCTATCTTTCTTTTTCTAGTAGTAGAAAACTATTATAAAGTTACACAGGGCAACCCCACTGGGATTTACAGATATAGAAAAAAATGTTCTCTTCTTTCTATACCCAAAGGGACTTAGCCCACATTCTACTCTCCTATCTCCAAGGTCACAATTACAGGCATGATCCAGGATCAAACAAGGTGGAGTCATAAACAGTATTAAGTGTACTGATTTGTTACCAGTTAAGATTACCTAGACCATCAACCCCTTAAATTAGGTTTTCAATATGCACAAGTCTGCTTGATTGACTTACAATCAGATAAAACACAAGCAAGGACCAAGAAATTCTCCAAGGGAAATAAAACTGCTTGCAGTGATTCTTAGTTTTTCTTCCCTTCACAGCTCCATAAGCATTAGTAGGACTCACAATGGCAGACAATAATAACTACTATACCACAAACTACAGGAAAGATTTAGTTAATTTACGTTAATAAAATTTTTCTATGTAAATGAAATCCAAAAACTTGCAGTTTGTTCTTGTTTGACTCATGTGAAATGAAAATGTCTACTTGAGAATTCTGCTAAATTTTTAAAAGTATACTTCAGTAATTTGCTAAAATATGACTCACTCAATACCAAAGTCATGGCAAAATTTGTTTTCGATGCAAAGAGTTTTGAGGCTTTTGTTCTAGGTATTCAGTTATAGAACATCTTGTTTTTTGAACATGGCACTGTCATTAGTAAAGATGTGATCAACCACAGGATTCATACTATAAATGTACTTCTTTAATGCTAAGATGATCTTACTCATTAAAGTATATACCTTATACAACATACAAGATTTATGTGAATTTTCACACCATCCGACAGAAACAACTACACCCAGAGAAGGAACACTGGGAAGTGAATGTAAATTGTTAGCACTAATATTTGTCTGCCCAGGTTGCATGTACCTTCGGATTCTAATGTTTATTGTGCAACAAGAAAATGATATTTACACACATGTATTGTACCTAGACTATATTGTAACACATGTAAAATGTATGGGATTGCCTGTCATGGGGGGAGGGAATAGAGGGAGGGGGGGATAATTTGGAAAAATGAATACAAGGGATAATATTATAAAATATATATATATAATAATAAAAAATTAAAAAAAAATTTTTCACACCATCCACAAATGCAAAGTATCATAATTAAATCCCTTTTAAGAAAAAAACAATAAAATTATTAAGGACTGTTAAAATTTAAGTATTATTATTAGAACTCGAAAAATAAAATTCAAAATCTCTTAAACTGAGGAAACCATTCAGAAAGCATAAATTAAAGTTATTTTCATACTGTATTACAGTTTGAAAAGCACCAGCTTTAGTATAAGATATAAATTCAAATCCTAAAAGTAATTTGAACTCCCATTAGGCTTCAAATTTCCTCAAATGTAAAATGAGGGGGGTTGGACTAGATGGTCTTTGGGGTCCCTACTGGCTTCAGACCAATGCTCCTATTGCTACAATACTTAGTATTTAAGTACTGCAAGTGACACATTTTAAAAACTCTCCTTTGAGGTACAAAACTTCAGAAAGCATCTTTACTCAAGAAAATTAAGGGGAAAAAAAAAAAGCATAACTTATGAGAGGCAGCATGATTTGTTGCACAGGATTTGGATTTGAATTTCAGGAAAGCTCAGCTGCCTTTAACATTTATTACCTGTGTGCAAATCACAATCTCTCTGGGCCCCAGTACCCTTATGTGTAAAATGAGAAGACTGGATTCAATCTATGAAGTCCCTCAGAGCTCCAAAACAATAGAGTCATAAAATTTTTGAGCTAAAGGGCTATAACTAGGGTGGTCTCAGTGTGAATGGAGAGATGATGAACATGAAAGGACCAATTAGCTGTTGGGAAGGAGTGGGAAAAAAAAAATCAAAATAATCTTGACCAGGGGATTTGGGGGGACTTTAAGACTGAATAAATGAGAGGACAGTAGTGCTATCAGCAGAAATAGGGATGTTTGAAAAAGGGTTCAGAGAAGATGAGTTCAATTTTGGAGACATTGTTTATCATAAGTTGTAACATTAGGAGTGTATTATGTTATTTATAAACAAAAATCAATATAGAAAACAAGAATATTTCTAATTTAGACTTTTTTTCCTTTTCTTTCTTTTCTTTCTTTTTTTTTTTTTTTTGCTAAGGCAATTAGGGTTAAGTGACTTGCCCGGCATCACATGGCTAGGAAGTATTAAGTGTCTGAACTGGAACAAAGGTTCCAATTCAACATTTAGCTTTTAGTATATTCAATAAAAGTCCGCTGTGAAGGATCTATAATTTCAGAACTATAATTTCATCACTATGGTGTGTATCTCCAATCCTTTCACCAATATGAATTGCAACTTCTATAATTTAAGCAACAGATTTTTCCTAAGTTTTATATCTAATGTAAGAGTCAAAGGCAGAATTTAAAGTCAGTTTTTCCAGATTCCTACTTTATCTATTAGGCTAGCTGTCTCTAAATCTACTTAAGCTTTTTGGAGTTATCATAATGTTATTATTATAATTTCAAAATTATCTGTTCAATTTGTTTAGGTAGTGTGGTATATAGTCTGGAGTTCAAATCCATACCTACTATGTAACAATGGGCAAGTCATGTGGAGGAGGAAGGAATTTGTGACCAAAGGAGAACTAGAGATCGTTATTGATCACAAAATAGAAAATTTTGATTACATCAAATTAAGAAGCTTTTGTACAAACAAAACTAATGCAAACAAGATTAGAAGGGAAATAACAAATTGGGAAAACATTTTTACAGTTAAAGGTTCTGATAAAGGCCTCATCTCCAAAATATACAGAGAATTGACTCTAATTTATAAGAAATCAAGCCATTCTCCAATTGATAAATGGTCAAAGGATATGAACAGACAATTTTCAGATGATGAAATTGAAACTATAGCCACTCGTATGAGTGTTCCAAAGCACTACTGATCAGAGAAAGGCAAATTAAGACAACTCTGAGATACCACTACATGCCTGTCAGATTGGCTAAGATGACAGGAACAAATAATGATGAATGTTGGAGGGGATGTGGGAAAACTGGGACACTAATGCATTTTTGGTGGAGTTGTGAAAGAATCCAACCATTCTGGAGAGCAATCTGGAATTATGTCCAAAAAATTATCAAACTGTGCCTACCCTTTGATCCAGCAGTGCTACTACTAGGCTTATATCCCAAAGAAATACTAAAGAAGGGAAAGGGACCTGTATGTGCCAAAACGTTTGTGGCAGCTCTTTTTGTAGTGGACAGAAACTGGAAGATGAATGGATGTCCATCAATTGGAGAATGGTTGGGTAAATTATGGTATATGGATATTATGGAATATTATTGTTCTGTAACAAATGACCAACAACAGTTTGAATACAGAGAGGCTTGGAGAGACTTATAGCAACTGATGCTGAGTGAAATGAGCAGAACTAGGAGATCATTATACACTTCAACAATGATACTGTATGAGGATGTATTCTGATGGAAGTGGATATCTTCAACATAGAGAAGAGCTAATCCAACTCCAATTGATCAATGATGGACAGAATCAGCTACACCCAGAGAAGGAACACAGGGAAATGAGTGTAAACTGTGAGCATTTTTTTGTTTTTCTCCCCAGGTTATTTTTACTTTCTGAATCCAATTCTTCCTTTGCAATAACAACAACAACAAAATTTGGTTCTGCACATATATATTGTATCTAGGATATACTATAACATATTTAACATGTATGGGAATGCCTGCCATCTAGGGGAGGGGGTGGAGGGAAGGAGGGGAAAAAATTCGGAACAGAAGGGAGTACAAGGGATAATGTTGTAAAAAATTACCTATGCATATATACTGTCAAAAAATGTTATAATTATAAAATTAATTTTTAAAAAATGGACAAGTCATTTAACTTGTGAATCACAGTTGCTTTAACAAAATGATTCAAGAAAAACAGCACTAACTATTCAATGGGCTGTTGTGGGGAAAACTTTAAAACACTAAAGAAATGTGAGCTATTATTATTAGAAGAAGCATAGGTAAACACCTTTAAGCAAGCTCAGTAGTTAGATGCCTATGCAAATGTGCGTGTGGGGGGGAACTAAGGAGAGTGTTTCAGTGTAATGTGTCTTTATTTTGTGTGGTAGTCTACAAAAGTGGATTCCTGGTTGGGTAAATTGTGGTATATGAAGGTTATGGAATATTATTGCTCTGTAAGAAATGACCAGCAGGAGGAATACAGAGAGGCTTGGAGAGACTTACATCAACTGTTGCTGAGTGAAATGAGCAGAACCAGAAGATCACTATACACTTCAACAACAATACTGTATGAGGATGTATTCTGATGGAAGTGGAAATCTTCAACATAAAGAAGATCCAACTCACTTCCAGTTGATCAATGATGGACAGAAATAACTACACCCAGAGAAGGAACACTGGGAAGTGAATGTAAATTGTTAGCACTACTGTCTATCTACCCAGGTTACTTATACCTTCGGAAGCTAATAATTAATGTGCAACAAGAAAATGGTATTTACACACATATATTGTATCTAGGTTATATTGTAACACATGTAAAATGTATGGGATTACCTGTCATGGGGGGGGAGGGAGTGGAGGGAGGGAGGGAATAATTTGGAAAAATGAATTAAAAAAAAAAAAAAAAAGTGGATTCCTGGGATGACTATAAAGAGTACACAATCAACTAATCCCTCGGTGAAAATAGTCAAATCTCATCCTCCCAGTAAAGGACAATTATGGGATTGTCTCCAACACAGCCATACCTATTATCCCAAACCTATTCTCTCCCAACACAACCCAAAGCCTCTCTACTAGCAATGTAAACTCTAAACTCAATCTCTTCCCCATTTCACAGCAACTGAGGGTCCTAGAGCTGTCATATTCTAGCCATGTCTGGGCACTTGCATCAGTAGCTGTATAAGATGCTGAAAGAAGAAAATCCTCTTCTTTCAGTATGTTCAATAAACCTTAAGGATCCCTATTTGGTTGCAACAGCTGGACCTATATACATGGCAGATAAGAATTCCTGACTCCCTTTCTATCATCAACGGGATAGTAATAGGAAGTGAACAAAAATAGGTGACTTGTGTTCTATAATGCAAATTTCATTCAATTTTCTTTTTTTCTAAACATACCCAACTTCCAAACTTTCCTATTACTTTTTTTTGTTACATACATAATTATATATAACAATACTATTATCCTTCTAGTAACCCTAGTTTGCATCATCCTCAATTCCTCACTCAATTCACCTCACAGTTAATTGCCAAATCTTGCATTTTCTCACCTATGCCCACTTCTATCTACTCATATGCCCACAATCTTAGTTCTTGCCCTCATCATCTCTCATTGTCTCATTTCCCCTCCCCCTCCATCCTCCAAGATAGAAGTGATTTTTCCCCCCAAAGGGCAGTTCTGATCTTATGAGGACCCTGTTTGCTAAACTCTAGGAGTTCTCCAGTGAATCTAGGAACAAATATGTCATTTTTATCCTACTCTTTTATTTTAACTTTTGTCTGTTTTATATATATATATATTTATATAATAATTAGTATATTTGTACATATATGTAATTTACAAATAGACAAATATATGTTTGGGGATGTGTACGCGCAAAAATACTTAAGAGAGATATGTGATCAGAAGAGTCTGGAAGCTACTGCTCTAGTGTATTTTAAACATAATTTCATAAAAATTATACTTTCAGTATATTTCAGTAAAACTTCTATCATATTAAATGAGTTCCATCTATATTTCATTCATGGAAACTCATGGCAATTTATTGCAGACATTTTAAAGGGTAAGAGCACTTAAGATGTGACCTTTGCCCAAATTACCATAAAAATATGCTTAACAGGGAAGAACAGCATAGATGACAATCAACTATGATTGACTCAGCTCTTCTCAGCAACACAAAGATCCAAGACAAGTACACAAGACTCACAATGGAAAATGCTGTCCATAACCAGATAAAGAACTGATGGATTCAGAATGCAAATCAAAGGATATTTTTTTTCACTTACTTAATTTTCATTTTTTTTTCTCCTTTTGATTTGATTCTTCTTTCACAACTGTGACTAATATAGAAATATGTTTAACATGAATGCACATGTATAAATTTTATCAAACTGCCTGTCATTTTTGGGAAAAGGGAGGGAGAAAAAATTGAAACTCAAATTTTTTTTTTTTTTCCGAGGCAATTGGGGTTAAATGATTTGCCCAAAGTCACATAGCTGGTGAGTGTTAAATGTAGCCATATTTGAACTCAGGTTTCTCCTGACTCTAGGGCTGGTGCTCTATCCACTGCGCCACCTAGCTGCTCTTGGAACTCAAAAGCTTGTAAAAGCTAAATTTTTTTCTTGACATGTAACTGGGGGAAAAAAAAAGCTGTTAAAAATTTTGTGAGGAACAACAGGGTAGTTACATAGAATTTAATAGACAAAATTATCATTTCCCTTAACAAAGTAATAAAATATCTTTACTGTATTCTAAAACACTTTTATTTCGCTTTACAGCAAAGATGACATGGAATTCAGCAAAGAACGTTTAAATGGAAATATGTAGCATTATCAAAATGACAAAACATACGTTCAAGAAACTAAAAAAGTCACTTTTTAAATTTTGCTTTTTATATAATAAAATCAAGCATATTTTTCCTGCTAGATATTTTTACTCAATGATCCATTCTTTTCAAAGAAAAACATCAATTTTAGCGTCAATTATTTTAACAGCGTACAGCCAGACTCTTCAATTGCCAATTTACATATACAAAAGAAATTCTACTCTTTTAGCTTTAAAATTATATAAGCCAATTAAATTTCATAACATGTTAATGATAAATTAAAATGAAACAAATAATATATGAACAACATTAGTTAAAAGTGGGATGGCAGAATGGAAGGAAACATCAGGATTCCTTTAAATTTAAGGAAATTAAAACAGGAAATATTGAAGTTTTCTTAGCATACTTTTTAGTCTAACAAACTGATGTTGTGGAAAAAGCACTATACTTAAACTCCTACTATATGTATTAAAGTCTTAGCTCTAAACTCCATTAGCTATAGTACCTTAAGTTAAGTCATTTGAGTCTCAGTTTCTTCATATGTAAAGTAAGGACAAATGCTATTTCCTTAGCTACTTTCCCAGAGTTGCTATAGATAAAACAAAGCCTATGTAAGTGTTTTGTTACTTTAGATAAATGATAAAAAAAGATAATATTTTAACAGGCACATCATTAATGAATTATATATGTTTTGTATATATAATGCACATTTTAAGTTTGCTATGTTTTCTTATGAATAATATGTGGAAGGCAACTGAAAAAAAAATTTCAAGGAAAGGGGGATGGATGGATATTGGGCTGGAATTTGAATTGGTCTCTGCTGCTGCATAAATCCCAGAAAAAACTGAAGGCTAAGTATTAAAAGAACGGATAATTTTTTCAAATATATAACATACAAAAGTTTGTCCTAATTCTAAAAGGAATGCAGAACTCTGCTCTAAAAATGCACTGCCCAACATTTCCTAGTCATGTTATCATTAAAACCATGTCAGCAGTTCCATTTTGTACATCTAACTTTCTAGTCCTTATAACAATTTTTTTTTAAAAGCCAGTTACAAGTTAAAAGTTAGCTTTCTTAAATTTACAGGAAACCTAATAGGTTTCCTACCATCCCACTCTAAGGCTGGTCATGTTTAATCCTTTAAAGTTTCTAACATAAAATGATTACTAATTTACCTGTTTCCCCCCCTGAATTTGTGCCAATTATTTAACTAAGTGCTCCCAAAACAATCAGTACAACTTGGTAGATTTAGTCCCCCCCTAACTTTTGTAGTTAACAAAAGAGATAGTTGAGTAGTTTCTGACTGCATATACTTCTCTCTACATCTTCCACAGTACTTTGTTCTCAAAGATAAAAAGGGGTTATTTTTAATTTAAAAGAGTAGTGACATTATTAAACCATGAATGCACAGTGCACAGCTATTTCTGCTACGTAGTAACCATTTCATAAAGCCTAAAATATTTCCTAAGAAAGCATCTCTACAGCAATTTATTAGTTGGTTCATAGCTGTGACAGAATACACACCAAAGGCAACTGCTGTTATTTTTTTGAAGACTCATTATCATCATTGCCAAGCATCTGTTTGGAGCCAAGATTAGTTATTTCATCATTAGAGTCGTGGTCAAGGAAATCTGACACATAAGTAGAAAGGTGTTCCTACAAAAGCAAAATCAAGCCCACCCCAAAGCTAACCACCTGCTGCCCATCCAAAGATGCAAATGAAGCTGAATTTCTCTAAACTATCAGTTTTCCAACTTTAGTCTCCTAAAACGGACCGACACATTTAAAACAAAACAACCACCTGCCTCTCAAAGGCATTCCAATACCAGAAGATGTTCTTTCTGTAACTATAACCTTCCTCTTTCGGGGGGTCACTAAATAAATTAATCCAGATAGAAATGCCCATCTTCAGGATTGTTTTCTAAAGCAAACTCGGTTGGGGGAGGTGGCGCCGGACAAGGATGCTCTTGTTCCTTTTCTAGGTGAGACCCTCGGAGCCGCACCCCCCGCACCTTGGAGGCGTAGCCGGCGTACCGGGAAAGGCGGCCGGAGGTCGCATGAGGTCACCGGTGGGAGGGCGAGAGGGAGGTCCCGGGGCTCTGAGCCCCTCCCCTCGCCCATTCTCTTGATTCCCGGACCCGGATCACTGCGTTGTTGCTCTCGGGAGATAATCGCGGGTGTTGGACCTCTCCCCTCAGCCCCTCGGGATCTCCCCTCAGGACCCCCTCCCCCAGGACCGCTAAAAGAGGCCGTGGCGGGGGATGGAGGCCATGGCCGTCGCCTTTCCCAGTGTCCCACGAACTCGCGGGGCAGGCCCCAGGAGCAGGACTCGCACTCCAGCCGGGGACAGACCTCTTGTCTTGCCACCCGCAAACCCAGAATACTCCAGCACAGGTCCTTACCGGGCTTCTCGCCTAGCGACAGGTGGTGCTGCTGGCTGGGAGACAATGTATCTTCTTCCACCAGCCAGACAATGCTCCTCGCCGCCGCCGCCGCCTCTTAATCCTCCCTCTTTCCGTGTGCTCTGCTCGAGCCGAAGAAAGCGGCCTGGCGGACACAGGCGAGATCCGGTAAAGGGGCGGGGTGCAGCCAAAGTGATGGGTGGGCGCGGCCTCGTCGTCGAGGCGGGGAAGAGACTGACGCCAGGCGCCGACCAATGGAGAAGCGGGGTTCCATCCGGGAAGGGTGGAGCTGATCCACGCGTCGTCCCCTCCTGCTCCCCTTAGACTCCTCCCCTTTTCCGTCTTTCCCCCTCCTTCTACCGCACTGCTCATTCCCCCCTCCCCCACTCCCTTCTGCCGCTCTGAGTTTAAGGCGCGAGCCTCGCAGCGTTTGTAAGTTCGGAGGAGAGCCCTGGGGGATAACACCGAAACTCCAGCCGCGCCCTTCTACTCCGAGAAAGAAGCTGGAGGGCGGGGCGGGGCCTCGCCCCCGCGACTTCCCCTTCTCCTTCCGCAGGCTCGCGCTAGGATGGAGGCTGTTGAGGACTACAGGTCCGGGTGGGGAGAAGGGAAGTGGAACCGGCGGGGACCGGAACGAAGACTGGTGTACGGGGGCCCAGAAGTAACGGACGTCGAAAGAGACGTCGCTTTGGAGCCGGGGGAGGAAGCGAGGAAGAGGGAGGAGGAAGAGTAGATGAAACGCTTTGAGGCTGAAGGGCGGAGGTGGGGAGAAGTAACGGACTCCCGACTGACTGCGGTCTAACTGGGAAGAGGAGGGAGGAGCAGGGGAGGGGGTGAGGGTACCCGGGTGGTTTTTGGGAAGGGGAAGGGGGGCGAGCTGACTTAATTTGACCCCGGCTTGGAAGCCCCAACATTGGCCCCGAGGTTGCAGCCACCGTAGA
The DNA here is from genome assembly GCF_048593235.1 of Sminthopsis crassicaudata. Classification (NCBI taxonomy): domain Eukaryota; kingdom Metazoa; phylum Chordata; class Mammalia; order Dasyuromorphia; family Dasyuridae; genus Sminthopsis; species Sminthopsis crassicaudata. Next base: position 374,301,156 of record NC_133617.1, on the reverse strand, counting down.
CAACGAAGACGGACCATATAGGAAACTACATTAAAGCCTCTAGATTGCAGTTTTCAGCTGCAACAATCCCTCCAAAGCAAAGGCCAGCGATGAGCGTTGGACCATGCCAGACCTGGTTGCTTTTCCCAGGAGATGTGTCAGTTCCAACACTTAAGTGGCTGTGCAGAGCACTGGGTTAGCTTCTGGGGATGGAAAACGGAAGAAGTTCTCTTACGAGTACCGTGTGATAGGTGCAGGAAACTGACACACAGATGTGTAACACTAGAGAGATGCAGTAAGTACAAAGAAGTGCATGGTGTAGCTATTTTGGAGGGGAACTGTACTTAGTTCTTCTGGGTTTGTTGGTAGGTTAAAAAAACCTGGTGATTCATATAGTTTTTAATTTTATACATTGCTACTTCGGTGAAGTTATTTTTTTCCAGTTTTTTCAAGTTAATTTCAAGGACTTCCTAAGTCATCTGAAAACGATAATTTTGTTAATTTTTTCCCTCATTTTGTTCATCTCTTTTCCGAATAAAATTATTATACAAAAATTAAGGGTCAACTCTGTGTCGGTCATGGAGGTTACAAAAAAGTTCCTGCTCTCATGGAACTTAATAACTAATAGTGGAGACAACATGTAAATACAAACCAAGCCATATACAGGGTAAATAGGAAATGGACTGACAAAGTTGGAATTGAGAGGTAATAGGGAAGGCTTCCAGTAGAAGGTGGGAATTTAGTTAAGAAAAGGAAGCCAGGAGATATAAAGAAAGGAGAAAGGAGGGAATTTCTAGGCTTAGAGGAAAACCAGAGAAAATGTCTATAGTGAAGAGATGAATGTCTTGTTTGGAATAGACAATGATGTCATTGAATAAATGAGTATGAAGAGTACTTTGCCGGAGTTAGGTGTAAGAAGATTGTAAAACTGGGAGGAGGCCAAGCTATGAAGGGCTCCACCTCTTAACCGACATAGAATCCAGATGGTTTAGTCGTACTGTGTAAAATGCTAGCCTAAGTCTAATTCCTGCTTTGTGTTAGTAATCACAATGTTTTTAAATCAATTATTTGTATTAGCTGCCTGTCATTTGTTATAGGTGCTGTTTTAGGAGCTAAGGTTGCAAAGGCAAGGAAATGAAATTCTAGATTCTCTACTTACTGATACTTGTTCAGTAATAGTGCTCTAAGATTTACAAACTGTTGTTTTTTTTTTTGTTTGTTTGTTTTGTTTTGTTTTTTTTTTTTGTTTTGCTGAGGCAGTTGGGGTTAAGTGACTTACCCTGGGTCACAGCTAGGACTTGTTAAGTGTCTGAGGTCGGATTTGAACTCAGGTCCTCCAGACTTCAGGGTTGGTGCACTATTCACTGGGCCACCTAGCTGCCCCAAGTTTACAAACCATTTTGCCAAAAAAAAAAAAGTCATCTTATCCTCTACAACCCTAGGACTATTTGGGAGAAGTGATGTAGCCAAGTCATACAACTAGTAAACAAATGAAAAATTCCAGCTTTTCCTGACTCTTGCATTTTACCACTCTTATCTAACGATAAGATACATCTTTATAGGTATCTTGCACATACAATCTGCTATCTGGGCTTTGATGAAAGAGTAGGAACAGCTAGATGGTACTGTGGATAGAGTGCTGCCGCTGCCCCCTGAAGTCAGGAGAACCTGAGTTCAAATCTGGTCTCAGACACTTAATATTTTCTAGCTGGGTGACCCTGGGCAAGTCACTTAGTCCTAATTGCCTCAGGGGAAAAAAAATACTAGGCTACCAGATTTAATTGATTCTTTTCAGTATTTTTTATTGACATTTTGATACAATCAATGCCAGTTAGTTTTAATAATCTAATGTTGTTTAAGATCTGGTAATTTTTCTTTTTTTGTTCATTATGATCCATGATATTTTTTTTTTTCCAGGTACATTTTGCTATTTTTTTGTCTTGTTCTTTCAAGTAACCCCTTAGTATTTTGATAGGAATAACACTATGTATATAGGTAGTATTGGTTTTATTTCATGGTACAATTCAGCTATGGACAATGAATAGTTTCACAGTCATTTACTTTTTTGTACAACGTTTCACATTCGTCCTAAAGGCCTTTTGGTCACCTTTCACATTTTAATGTATTTTTAGTTATTTTTAGTGAAATCTTTTTTTTTAGTGATTTCTGTCAGTTTATACAGTATCCTAGTAATTTGAGCTAGTAATGAAATGTTTTGGTTCAATCTCTAGGGTGCTTTAAGCAAATCATTATATCTACAAATAAAGATACTTTTGCCTCATACTTTTTTGCTCAATTTTGCCTTATTGATATAAGCTAGTATTTCAAGAATAATAACAAACCATTTCTATTGATACTCTAATATTCCATTACAATTATATACCTTAAATTAGTTAGCCATTCCCCATTTAGTAGGTACTTTTTTAGTTTTTTTTTTTTTTGCCACTATAAAAACTGCTTAGGTATTTTTGTGTGTAGAGAACTTTTTTTCTTTTTTGATCTCTTTAGAATGATCAGAGACCTACTACTAGTGCTTAGGGTAGTGGATTAAAAGCTATACATAACTTAGTAACTTTTTAGTCAATTTCTAGAATAACTAGAATAGTTCACAAATCTTATCAATACTCCATGAATGTAACTCTTCCCCACAGCCTATCCAACATTTTTTATTTTCCATTTTTGTGAACTTTGCTACTCTGATAGGTGTGAGGAAGAAACTGAGTTACTTTACTTTTCATTTCTCCAATTATTGTATCATCTTAATTTTCAAATATATTATTCCTCATCTCCCCATTGAATCATTTCGTATAACATTATAAAAACCAAAAAGGTCCATAAAACTAAAACATCATTTAGATCTTATATGAGTTATTTTATAAACCTAGCATTCTACAACTCTGAAAAGAAGCAAAAGAGGTGCATATCTTCATTTCTTTACTGTGATCATCCTTGGTCATAATCTGATTTCATTTTTTTCTTCTTTCCATTTACATATTTTAATCTGCTACATCCAAGGGGCTATAATAGATATTAGATATAAAGATGAAATGTGTTTCCCTTCAAGGTTTTTATAATCTTAATGGATTGGAGGGTGGGAAGAATGCGCATAAGTAATAGAATGCGATAAACTGTGAGGAATGGGGATGGAAAGATCACTTAGGAGAAGAGATGAGAGGAGGTTTAGTAAAACTTAACCATGGAAGAGCTGTCAACATATTTGGTCCTCATATTGCTCCTTAAGCTATGTGCAATTTCAAACTTCATATATATATAGCGAGCATGCTATGGCTCATTTTCATAGAACTGATGCCTACTTCTCTTAGAGATATAGGAGTACCCTAGGGATTTAGGGTGTTTTTTTTTCCATTGCCATTGGCTTGTGTTTCCAATGTTAGTTCTCTTTCTACTATTAGGTGCCCATGGTGTACCCTATTTCCAAGTAATCACATTGGGCATCTATTAGACTTTATAAAGGGAAGCAAAAACAAAAGTTCATACATTTCCCCCCAATTTGGAGCACATGCTCTAATACCTCCTCAATTTGAGGGGAGAGTAAGCTCAAATTTAGTTCAGTTCCTACATAGTATTGGTCCCACCAAGTTCAAATCCAAAAGTAGCACTGATATTGAATGAGTCCTTGTCTCATTGTAAACTGGGTTGCAAAAGTCATTTGATTGTCATTCTGTGTTCCACATGGCATTGTTGCTGAGCTGGCTGCAAATGCCAGATCTATGTGAATGGGATAAACTGAGTGAAGACCTCTCATAAGAATGTAACCTTGACCTATGCCCTAAGTTGCAACTTTGCAATCAGTTGAGCTATAGCTAAAAGCTTCAGGTGTTCAAACTTTTCCTTCCTATACTCTTCCCCCTCCAATTAGCATTTAAGTACTTAATGGGTAAAGAGTTTGTTATTTACTAGTATTATTTTGTTTCTGAGATAGATTTCTGAGTTTAGGCTATAAGCCTAGACTCTTCCAGACAGTGGGGAAAAAGATGAGGGGGAGTGGGGAAGGGGCTTCTAGTTAGGATCTATATAATCTTGTGTTCTGCAGTTTACATTTTGCACTTCTTTACTGTTGACATCTTGTCTGTTAGGAGTTGCCCTTTCTGGGGCGATTGTAATAAATTATTATTTTTGCTTTTCTATCTTGAGAGTCTCTGTTTTAATTTGGGTTGCGATCATAAATATCCCACACAATATGGATATCAGAAAGCTTAAATACTTGTTCTGACCTTTTGAAACTCAAAAGGTTCTAAGGTCCAATCCCTTCCCCTGAGCTGGAAAAGAATAGAGGCAAAAACTGAAGTTTTCACAATTCATGTTAGCCTCATTGGGGAGATTGTAAGTCTTCTCTCATAATATTGCTTCTCACTTAGCTGCCTTCAGTGAAGAAATCAAACCAATGGCTGAGAAACCAAACAATGCATCCAAAAAGAAAAATTGAGTTCTTTTGAATGCACCCACCAGAATAGATAACCAGGAAGGTTTCTTCTAACCTTATAGTTAGCAGACCCAAACTAGTACACATTTCTCATTTCTTACTGAAACACATGTATGGTCATGATTTTGGGAAAATCTCTGAGATTAATACTGTCAGATACTCTGTACATGTGCCAGTTTCTATTGCATATATAATATAGTCTAACAGATACATATGTATACATGCACTCACTAAATATAATGTAATATTTGTAGCTGGCTATACAAGCGGGTTTGGTAGATAATCTCTAAAGTCCTTTCCAGCTCTAAATTAAATGTTCTTATGTACATTTGTCATTTTATATTTACATTTGTCCTGGACTTTAAGCACCAGGCAAGAATTCATTGCTAATTTTTTGTTGATAGGTTCTAAAATAATGAACCCTGACTATTAATAATTAACAACGTCCTTTTAAGTTGCAAGACACCCACTTATTGCTTCAGTTTCCTCATCTGTAAATTGGTGCTATTATCCCATTTTATAGATGAGAAAACCATGAGAAAGGTTCAGTGATTTTCCTTGTGTCAAGTCTGAAGTCCAATATTTATTCATCATGTGCATATCATTGTGTCAAACAAGATACATTATAAACCCTTTAAAAGCATGTCTTGTATAACTTTTTGTTCCTTGTAATAGCATTCTTAAACCCAGTATTTTTTCATTTAAAACCTGCAGCTCCTTTTTGGTTTCTCATTTCTTTTAATACTACCATCATTTCTAAGTTGTATGTAGTATGTAGTGTATGTAATATGTAGTTACTACCCCTACTATATTTTAGCTATTTAAAAGTCTTAATTATTTTTATTGGTTGTCTGTTATAGTGAAATGCACATAGTAGGGCACAAATTTCTTGGATTTTTTTTTTTGACTCATCAGTAATAACTTAGTTAATTCAACAAACATTCAGAACTTATTAAGTGTAGAGTACTTGGCTAGTCTAGGGAACAAGTGCAAAGATCAATTAAATAACAAAGATATTGTGTGGCTATGCAGTTTACAATCTTAATTTGGAAGATAATACTCATTAGCAAACAACTGCAATACAAAATAGAATGTGAAAGGTACAAAGATAGGTATGAGGGAAGACAGATTATTTCAAACTGGGTGGGCTGAGCATTTTAAATATGTTAAATAAATGTATTAATGACTATTGAATGATGAATTCCACTACAATCAAACATGAAACAATGTACTCTCAAAGATTTTCTACTCTCAAAAAATTTAAAATATAGTTTTGACCATAGAATATATGTATGTATATATATTTGTATATCATGTATATACACACATAGTAACTTTTTGAAAATATCTTGTAGTAATTAACAACCTCAAGATTTTAACAGTATTTTTGAAGTTACCTAAACTAGAGTGCTAGTTTAGGAGAAAGTATCTGACACTACTAACAATATTGACATTTTAGCTCTCAAAGCAGCCCCAGGTTTTAACCCACAAATTTTTGTTTACCTTCTAAAACAAGCCTAGTAGATAAATAATAGCATCCCAAAGGGTACTAGGGATTCTTTTATTCCATGATATTTTTGCATCCATGTTTATTTGGATTTTTATTTAGCTTAAATTATGATAACAGCAGTAGTAATTGTTGACATTGTTAAGAAACTTTTTAAAATTTGCAATGACTTTTATATACATTTTCTCAAGGATTGCCATCTTATTTCATACTACTTCAGGATAAATACATAGAGATATTATATGCACCTGTCACATTTTTACTAGCTAGTAAATGACTATGATAATAATTTAGGTGGTGAAGGCAGAGCAATAGGAATAATATATAGTACATAAGAGGTAGAGTAGTTGATGAAGGTGGTATGATAATGCTAGAAACTAGTTTATATTTGGGCTACTCCTTGGGAACTAATTCTGGAGGTAAAATGTAATGAACAAGCCCTTAGGTTTGGGAAGTAGGGAAAATTTTTTACTATCAGCTTCAACTAAGTATTAAATCTTGGTTGATGAGAATGGGTATTTATACAACAGTTTGTAAACTGTTGAATAAATATATTTCCACCAGTAATGTTTTATTGTTTTTAAGATTTTTAAAGGCAAAGAAAAAATGAAAGAAGTAAACATGAACTGAAAGTGACTAGAAGTATAATAAAACTGGTAGAGTAGAAGAGCTGGGAAAATTAAGAGAAAAAGTAAATGTAGGTTCTGGGACTAGTTGAAATGTATGGAAAATATTCAAGTTACAGAGTAACTAATTTGCTCTATACCTTCTGTGGGTGGGGCATGAGAGGAAACACTTTGTAATCAAATGTTGGTATAGTAACCACTACAATAAAAGTGACTATAAAATGAGAATGACCTAAAAAAAACCTTACTTGTCAGGAATTTTTCAGCCAAGGACAAGCTGAATCAGTGAAATTTTTAAACAGTCACCAGACATTATAAAAGATTCACTGAAAACCATTTTTTGTAGGAAGATTTATTTATTTATTTGGCTTTTAATCATGGGACAAGAATCATTCAATTTATACATGTAGTAAAATTTGTTTATAAGTATTAAATTGATTACTGAAATAAAAATAACAGGAACTTTGGGAGCAAGTGTGTTTGTGAAAGAGATAAAGGGGAAAGATTGGAATAGTTTGGCATATATTCTAGATTGGAAGTGAGTGAATTTCTTAGGTTGCATAGAAATGATGACTAGCTTAACATTCTGCAGAGGAGTCTGTCACAGTCATGAGAAGATCCTAAAAATGTAATTGAAAATAAAATTCCATTGAGTAGAAGAATAGGGAGATGCATATAGGAATGCATATGACTGCATGGGAAATTTAGTAACTTATGTTTTATGGCATGCATAGAAAATGTAAACAAGGGCAGATATCTGAGGATGAATATGCAAGGCTATCATTGCCCCATTTTAGGACTGTGAAACCTCAAAATGAGTTAAGGCTAATGAAACAAAAATTCAATCAAAATGAGATATTGGAGGTGAGGTGGGGGTACAAGGGAACTTAAATGAGGTAGGATTGTTGAAGAAAGAAGACTCAAAGAAAAATTGGAATTACTGTTTATGGTGAATAGAATGATGACTTTGGACAAGGAAAAGAAGATGGGCTTATTCAACTCTTATTTGCTTCTGTTTTTCTTCCCAAGTAGAATGATTGAAGCAAGAATGGATATAAAAAGTAATTTGGTCAAATTACCATTTTACAGCTAAAGGAACTGAGGCCTAGAGAAATTGGTGACTTTGCCAGTTTTACAAAGAAGGAAAAAAAGTGGCAGAACTGGGTTTTGAATATCTATTTCACTCTATTCTGCTACCTCTATGGACTGGGAAGAGTACAACAAAAATGATTAACAAGAAATTGAAACCAATGGTCCCTGAAGAGATAAGGGAATATCCAGTTGCCCACAATAGATTTAAATTTCCCAGCCTAAATGAGCTACATTTTATATTATTGAAAGAATTGGTAGAGGTTTAGGCAAACTGTTCTAGCTAAATGAATATAAGGTGCCTTAGAGCCCAGTCAAGGAAGGGTTTATGTAGAGCAGCCAGTTAAGAAGCTGAACTGCCTACCAGGTAATCTTTGGCACAAACTGTTCCCTAAGGAAACCTAAGTCATCAAAACTTGTAGTCCCAAGTCATGTGTCACCTCAGACACAAATACATAATTTTACCCACTCACATACATCTGAGTTTCTGTGTGTGTCAATTCTTGCCCACAGACATCATGTATGTATGTTGTTGGAAAAGCATAACCGTTAAGGATGGTGGTCTATGTAATGATTATTCTACTTTTGCATTCTATTTAACAAATGTTTTGTGATTAAGAGCTAATAGAGTGTGACCTTGACTAATTTGTTTAAATGGGAAATACATGTGGGGGAATTTAAGAGATATAGTTGTGAGTAGATACTGTGCTTCTCGACACCAGAGTTATCTCTAGACCCCTCAGAGACTGATTTGTGGAAGTGTTGCCACCCTCATCTATCATACTCTTACTTACAGATGCTCTTGAAAACATTTTTTTCTCTTTTGTATCTCTGATATCTTTGGTTTTACTGGCTAGATTTCTTTTTTAAGGACAATGCCTTAAACCAAAACCAATCTGATTCTCATTGGTCACCAATAGGTCTTAGGCCAACCTCCATTTGGTTATTTTTTAGATCCTGATTGACTTGAGTTAAATGTAAATAGAAATCATTCCTGCTTTGGTCAGATTTATTTATTTATTTAGATTTTTTTTGGATTAGGTAAAAGAGATTTTTTGCTCCAATTGTTATCTGGCCTTAATCACTGAATGTGTGCAATGGTCAAACTAAGACCTGTGGAAGACTTTAGCTTAAAAAGGCCAAGGTCTCCCATTTTATCCAAGGGCATCTCCAGTCATTTTGATCTATATCTTGCCACTGAACTCAGGTGGCTCTAGAAGAGAAAATGAAGCAGGTGACCTTGCACAATCCTCCCTCACTTAAATCCCATTCACTTGCATGTCATGGCATCACTTCCCTGATGTTATGATACTCTTCAAGAATGAAGGAAAAATCCTGTTGGGAAGAGTCATTTAAACCAAAGAAAGGGAAAAAAATTGAAAGGTTGGGATGTTCACATTTAAACAAGTCATTTTAAAAATGTAATAACTAGAGGAATCAGGAAAGGCTTTTTGTAAGAAGTGTATAAGCTCTACTTTAATAGACATTTGAGATTCTCTGAGATGAGGATGGAATGCATTCCATATATCAAGTACTAATTGTGCAAGGCATGGAGGATGAAGATTGACTATTGGGAACCCTGGTAGAGTAGTTTGAGTTTAATGGATAATTTGGGGGTGGAAGGGAGTATGGTGAGAAAAGCCATATTTTGGAAGTTTTTAAATGCCATTCTGAGGATTTGTGTTGTATCTTAAAGACAGTGTAGTCCTAACCAGTTTTGTCAATATTTTTTCTTGCTAGTTTACCACAATTAGCCTCTTTTCAGAGAATTCAGTCTACTTATTCTCCCCTAATAAATATAACTTTTGTATTCCCTTCCTAATAATCTCTTTCCGACCTGTAGAAATCCTAGACATCATTCAAACTCCAGTTCAAATAATAACAGATAATCTATATACTGGGATTTAAAGTTTTGGAAATATTTTTTTCATTCATTGTCTCAAATGACTCTTAAAACAATGCTATGGGATACACCATGCATGGATTATACCATGTCTCTTATAATTATATTCCTAGAACCATACAACTTTAGGACCTTAGAGAATATCTAATCCAGTGGTTCCTTAAAAAAGTCTTGTTGAAGGGATCTACAAAACTCAAAATTATTTTCATAATGATATTCATGTTTTAATTTCTAACATGGCATTAATAATTTTTAAGAGTAAAAAGGGATTTTAAAATGTTTGAGAATTACTGAAATAATCCAATCCCATTCCTGTTACAGATAAGAAAACTGAAGTCTTACACTAAGACATGCTCAAAGTCATTATTATCTCTTTCTTTACTATCTCGATCTGAAGTGATCTTTTTCCTTTGAACTCTGATAATCACTTAATAACTACCATTCATACTCTTTACTGCTTTGATTATTTTTTGATATATCTTTGTCTTTCAATCTAGATTATGAACTATATGATAGAGGCAAACAAGGAAAATGTTTATTTCTTTATATTTTTACCTAAAATATAATCATACAGTGGATTAATATTAACACATGTGCACCAAATGGCATAGCACCTAAATACTTATAGAAAAAGTTAGGGAGATTTATATTATAGGGAGAAGTATAGAGTAAAATATAATAATGTAAGCCTTCAATTTACCTCTGTCAGACTAGATAAATCCAAACAAAAGATAAAAAAGAAAGATTTGAATAGAATTTTAGAAAAGTTATGTGAAAAATGCTGAAAAGTTGGGTTTCCACAGTATTTCAAGCTTTGATTGAGATTATGGGCACCACTGACCAAGAGGTTCTCAGAATGTGAGAGGTTAAGGAAGATTGGGATTCACAGGACAATTAAGTGAATAGAAGCCTTTAGCAAAATTGGGGGGCTAGGAAGGTACAGATGGATCAGCCAATCAGAAAGAGTTTTGCAGTTTTGAGAAAACTTTTAAAATTTTAAGATAATAGCCCACCCAACCCAAACTAGTTGAGGTCAATGACCTGACTTGATCAAATCACTACTGTGTCTGCTTAATAGGCTAATTGAATATTAAACAACCTACCCCAAAGGAGGAGTTTTCCCACCATTTTTGAACATGGAATGTATGATGAGAGAGGGGGAGTGTATTTTATACACATTAAGGGGGAACATGTAGTGGGCATATCAGAAAGACTCTAATCCCGGATAAAACAGACCAATCCATTTTCTGAAGGGAGGAGCTGCATCACACAAGCAAATATAAAGATTCCCCCTTTTCTGTAATCAGCGCTTCCTCTTCCCCAAGAGTGGGGCCCCTTCTATCCAGAAACATGAAGAGGATTCCTTAAGATCCTTTTAAAATAAATTTTCCTTGATACTTGATTTTCAGAATTAAGAATGTTATTTTTAACGGTTAGATATGATTGACCTCTAGAGAATATTGAATAAGGCTAGAAAGGAGTAGACACTTCTTAACTATACATGGCACCATTTTTGTTTTTCTTCCCAGGTTATTTTTACCTTCTGAATCCTTCCTGTTCAACCAAAAAAAATTTGGTTCTGCACACATATATTGTATCTAGGATATACTATAACATATTTAACACGTATGAGAATGCCTGCCATCTAGGGGAGGGAGTGGAGGGAAGGAGGGGAAAATTCAGAACAGAAGGGAATGCAAGGGATAATGGTGTAAAAAATTACCCATGCATATGTACTGTCAAAAAAAAGTTATAATTATAAAATTAATTTTTAAAAAATTTTAAAAAACTATACATGGCATCTTCACAAAAACTGATCACGTACAAATGTAGAAAAGCAGAAATATTAATTTATCTTTTCTCAACCATAAGGCAACAAATTATATTCAGTAAAGAATCTTTGAAGCAAAGATTAAAAATTAATTGGAAATAAAATAATCTTAATGAATCAATAGAAACAATAATTAAAGACAGTAAGATTGAGAAAAGATACTAAAATTTGGGTAATGTAGTCAAAGCAGTACTTAAGGGAAAATGTATAACTCCAAACATCTTTATCAGTTAAAAAAAAAAAAAAACCTGATCAATAAATTAAACATTCAACTAGAAAAACTAGAAAAAAAAAAACAACTTTCAATCAAAAGCCAAAATTGAAATCTTGAAAGAGATTAACAAAGTTGAAAGCAAAAGAATTCAATGAAACTAGAAGTTATTATTAAAAACCCAATAAAATAGATCATCTATTAAATAATACATTTGTAAAAAGAAATGAAACCCAAATTATCAGAATCAAAAAAGAAAAAGGTAAATTCATAGCCAATGAAGAAGAAATAAAAACAATTATTAGGAGAAATTACTATATGTTTATTATATGCCAATAAAATGGACAATCTAAGTAACATGGACAAATACTTACAAAATTTTAAATTATCCAGATTAACAAAATAGGAAAACCCTCTCTTAGAAAAATAAAGTTAATAATCATAGAATTCAAAAGCATACAATCTCAAGAACAGTTAGTCTTACAAGTGAATTCTACCAGATATTTTAAAAATAATTCCAAATACAGAAAACTCTTTTAAAAATTAGGAAAGGAAGAGATCTTGTCAAATTCTTTCTGTGACATAAATATAGACTTTTTATTGTTCAGGGAGACTCAAAAGAAAAAACAAAATTATAGACCAATTTCCCTAATAAATGTTAAGGTGAAAGTTTAAATTATATATTAGCATGGAACCCACTGTAACATATCAAATTTTATGCAACTATGACTAGACTAGATTTTATATCAAGAATTCAAAACTGGTTCAACATTGGGAAATTTATAAATATAATGAACCATATTAATAACAAAAATAATAAAACATCATTAGCATAATTATCACTACAGAAAAAATCTGTGAACAAAATTAAATTTACATTCCTAAATACTAGACAGAAATAACTGAAGTTATAAAATCCAAATATCTAAAATTAATAGCCAGCTTTATCTGTAATGGAGATAAGCTAGGACCTTTCCTATAAGATTAGAGGTAAAGCAAGAATGTCCTATCATCATTAATGTTCAGTATACTGCCTCAAGTGTTAGATGTAGCAGTAAGACAAATTGTCTTACTACAATAGCCATAAAAATAAGAAAGAAAAATAAACTTAAGAAATAAATATAGGCAAAGAGGAAATAAAATTTCACTTTCTGCAAATGATACAATGGTTTACTTTAAAGATCCCTAGAAAAATCAACTAAAAGTTGATGCAATTAATAACCAGCAAAATTGCAGTATATAAAATAAATCTACATAAAAAGTTTTCTTAGAAAAAAGCAAACAATCCACAATTACCCCAAGATAATGCTTTTTTATAGACCTTTTTCAAAATCAATCTTCCCCAAAAGACTATTTATGCTAATTGCCTCCATTTCCTCTCTTCTCTTCTTCACTTCAAAAAAAAAAAACCAAAAACAAAAAAACCCTCTAGAGATTGAAGAGACCTCAGAAACTTTCTAGTTTAAGTCCCTCATTTTCTGAAGAAAAAATTGGATCCCAGAAAAGGATTTTATTCAAGATCAAATGCTTATTTGAATCTAGCTCCTCTCAAGATTCCTAGAGACTTCTGAACCTATTGAAATCTTATTCCCATCATATTTACTCAATTAAAACTTCAATGTTTCATAATTAAGGAAAAGCCTCTAAAGGTACCCCAAATTAATGTCGCAAATGATAAAATTGTCCATTTTGAAACAAAGTCAATATATATTTGATAGACATCAACATGAGGCATTTTGTGTAGTGAAGTCCTGAGGCTTGCAAGTGACTTCTGTAGGTCTATAGGCAGTTCCATCTGATGTAAAAAAGAAAACACTTATAAAATGACTATGTCATTGGAAATTGTTCTCTAATATTGCAGGATCTAAAAATACACAAGGGAAATCAGCATTAAATTTATAGGTATTTGTGCTGGGTGAATCTCAGAGGTAGAGACTGTGCCAAAGTAGGCAGGAAGCAGTAGGAATGTGGGTATGTACAACATAAAGAAACATTGTCATTGTTCTTTGAAATGTTACCATAGCGCTAATATTCAAAAAGATCTCTAAAAATGGTTCCTATAATTAAAAGAAACATTTTTTCAGATCATCTCAAACAATAAAATTATGCCAATAATTAGCATATCCTCACCAATTAGCATTAGAGATTTGGAATCCTCAAAATTTGAGCCTAGAAGAAGCTCTCTCTATTTGCAAAACTAGGTTTATTCTTTTGTAGAACAAATAATACCTTGATCTGGAAAGAGTAAGACTGTTTTCTTTGTGAGGATAAACTTATGTTTGTTTTGGATTTCTGGGATAATACATAAGCTTTGGAGGGCTTTCAAGGAGAAAAGAAGTAGATTCTCCAGAAAAATGACTTGTATCTTGAAACTATGGGAAAATGCTCAGCTTCCTTTGAGTAAATAACTTTGGCAAGGTTTCTTGAGAGACCCTTTTAGTATTTTGTTTAATATTGTTTCTCCACAGTAACTATAAACACTTAATTCAATTCAATTCCTCAAACATTTATTATGCACTCTTATTTATAAAAGGAACTGTGATAGTTGCCACTAAGAGTACATAGTTTCTGATCTCAAGGCAGGAAATAAGACAATTGTAACACAAATCAGGATGTATTTTGTATTATAGAAGAGACATAAATTAAGAACTACAGAGGTTACAGAATTGAGGTAATATATGATTCTATATTATACTATTAATAGTATCAGGAGAAATTTCATAAAGAAGTGACATTTGAACTGGGCTTTGAAGAATCAATAAGTTTTTGAGGCACAAGACAAATAGTTTAATGTGATTTGCCTAAAAGATAAATGTTGGGGAGTAGTACAAGAGATATTAAAAAAATAGATTGAGGCAAAACTTTAAATGCCAACCCAAGGAATTTGGATTTATTTGTTGGTCAGTGGAGAACTTTTGAAGGTTTCTAAGTTGTGAAGTTATGAGAACAGAGTTATACATTAAGAAGATTAATCAGTTAGCAATATACAGAGGAACCGTGCTGTCAGAGATAACTTCTAAGCGCTTGCTTCCCTTGATTCTCTCAGGGAGAGTTCTTTGGGAGTACATATGGGGATGAATGGTGTCCTTTGCCCTATATCTTGGCTGCTCCCATATGGAAAATGGACTGAACTAAGCAAATTTTCACTTGGATCTTCAAAATGTCTTTTCTACTTTGTGTTGCTTTTTTCTGAATAGGTAACAAAATGTTATCCTGAAGGTGATCTAGTCATGCTTGGAGGTGACCTTGGGAATTTAAGGTCTGGAGGTTCTGGATCCAAAAATAGAGATTTCTTCATCAAGGAACAAATCTGACTACAAAAAGAGGAGCTAAAACATGTGGCTTGGTTTGCCAAAAAATAGGGGCTTTCCCAGATTCATGATTTTGATGAGGCTTCAGTATCAGCCTTTCAACAGATTAAAAAATAATTATAAATAACTTTGAATCTTGCTTTAAGACAGTTTATATTGTGGATATTTTGTATGTAAGAAATAAGTAATTCTTTTCTTAAATTTGAATACATGGAATCTTTTGTACTTTACTGTTTGGGGAAAGTCCCAGACATGATCAATCATTATTCATTAGGCCCTCACATCTGCTAAACATTCTTACTATATCTCCCTTATCAACTCCTTATTCCAGTCTCCTCAACAACTTTTCCATCCTTCTTCAAATATTCCATGGATCCTTCTCCTTCCACTCTTTCAGCTGAGAACCTTTACCCATATTTTACAGGAAAAAAAATTTTGAGACCATTTATATCCTATATTCCTCTCTTCCTTATCTCCTATCACTCTCTCTTCCTTTACTTCTGTCTCACATAATGAAGTGGGCTTACTCCTTATCAAGGCTAACTTAACCCCTGTACTTCTTTAAGTGACCCATTCTATACACAGATTCTCCCACTATTTGATTTGTTTTCAGTCTCTCCCTTTCTACAAGCTTCTTCCCAGTTGCCAACAAACAGGTACATTTCTCCCAGCCTGAAAAAGCCCTCACTTGATCCTTTTATTCCTGTTAATCTATTGTCCTATATCTCTGCCTTTTGTGAGTTATCTACAATAGATGCCTTCACTTTCTCTCTCGTCATTCTCTTCTTAATCCCTTTCCTTTTGGCTTCTGTCCCTATCTTTCCCCAAAACTGCTTTCTCCAGTTACTAATGATCTCTTAATTGCCAAATCCAATGGCCTTTTCTCAGTCCTTATTCCTCCTGATCTCTCTGAAGCCTCTGACACTGTTGATCATTCTCTCCTTTCTTCTCTCTAAGTTTTAAAGGAGATCACTCTTTCACAGATTTCCTCCTAATTATTTAACCCATCCCTCTCAGTCTTCTTGACTGGATCTTCCTCAAATTCTTGCCCTCTAAAGCCGGTGTCCACAGGGATCTGTCCTAGCTAGTCCTTCTCTTGGTGAGTTCATCAGAACCCATGAATTTCTGATTCTCAATTCTACCTGTCTTTGCTCAGCAGCCCATAGGAGTGGTAGTCAGTCCAGTTTTCCTCTCTTCTGGCCTCCTTTCATTTCTTTGATGTTTTCACCTTTGGTCTTTCACACATGGTTTTTTGCATTTATGATTCTATAGGCTGGTATTTCAACAAAGCACTTTTTTTCTATTTTTAATCCTTCCCCCACTTGTTCATTCACTCTTCTTAACCTACTTAACCTTGGGGCCTGGTTATTCCCTGCAATCTGCCTTTTCCTTCTTACCAAATTGCAATGGTTTAGGGAAAGAAGTCATGAGACAATACTGATTTAGTCCACTGAATTTTTTAAAAATTCTGAACTTAACAAACATCAAATAAAATGGGCATTTCCATACATAATATAACAGAAGAAGAGGATTACACCCAGAACTAAGTCCTCCATTGCAAATTAGTGCTGGCTAAACTTAACTGGAGCTTTATGATAATCCTTTTATTCATCCATGATTGACTTCTTTTCAACCTTACCTCAGTTGTTATTTAAAATTTTCTCTCTTATATCAAAATTCTTTGGAAGAGAGGGGAAGAATTCAGAACTCAAAATCTATAAAAATGGATGCTAAAAATTTTCATGACATGTAACAGGGGGAAAATAAAATACTATTTAAATAAATTTTCTCTCTCTTTAATCCCCAAATCTACCTCTAACTTCCTCTCTTATGAAATAATCTTGTATCATGCTTTACTGAGAAGATAAAGGCCACCTGTGAGCTCTCATGGAACAAAGAAAAGAAAATCAGAGAACCTGATTTCTAATATTGCTTCTAAAATTTTCTTTTGTGACCTTCAGCAAGTCACTTAATGTCAATGGGCCTCAGTTTCCTCTTATGTATAAAATAAGAGTGTTGGACTAGATGACCCTTGAAGCCTCAGATATAGAATATGAAAATCTTTTTGTCTTTACCCATATTCTCCTTTAATACGGTGTCAGAAAATTAGGTGGCTCTCCTTACCAAGTCTATTACTTTCAGTTATATCTTTAATTCAGTCCCCTGTTCTATTATTTCTTGATTTTAGTCTCTCCTTCTCTTCTGACTCTTTCCTTATATGCAAATTTTCTCAAGATTCTCTATTTAAAAAAAACAAAAACCCAAATAAAAAACCTTGACCTTACCATCCCTTCACTCTGTTGTTTTTTCTTTATTTCCTCTTTGTAGTGAAATTCTGGAATTGGTCATTATACCTGCAGCTTTCCTCAATGAGTAATTCACAAATCCCTGCAATATCAGTCAGTTTGTCAACAAACATTGTTAAATGTTTTCTATATATCAGGTACTATACTAAGTGCTAGGGATAAAAGTGAAGGCAAAAACAGTCCCTGTGCTCAAGTAGCTCATAGTTTAATATGGGAGACAACATGGGAACAGCTATGTAGAAATGAGATTTATAGACTCAGTAAATTGGAGCTAATGTTGCATGGAAGTCACTAGTATTGAAGGGGATTAGAAAAGGTTTCTTGTCAAAGAAGATATAAACTGAGATGAATCAATCTGACTTTCATTCTTCTACCTCTCTAGCCAACTTTCTGTCTCCAAGCTTACCACTGATTTCTTAATTTCCAAGTACAGTCTTTGCTCAGGTCTTTTTCTCAGTCAACACTCTTCTTGACTTGTCTACAGCATTTGAGCACTCTATTTCTTATGATATTTTATCCTTTTTTCTTGCTTTTTATAATTCTACTGTTACCTGCTTCTCCATTTACCTGTTTGACCTTTTCTTCTTAATTGTTCTTTGTTGGTTGATTATCCTTTTCCTATTCCTTAAAGCCTGCATCCTAAGTTCTTTTCTTCTCCCTCTCTAGATAAGCTCATCTATTCCCATGATTTCAATATTACATCTCTCTGACTAAAAAAAAAATCTGCTAATGTAGCATAGGTTGGTACCTCCCAATCCATATTTTCTTTTCATGTGTGTGTGTAATGTTCTTCTCTAAAATGTAATGTTCTCTGGGAGCAGGTTTCTTGGGGGGCTTCTAGAGGCAGCCTTAGTTTCAGTTCAGAGTAATCACCCCAAATGCATCCAGGAGTTAAAGTCCAGATCCTTTACAATCTTCTGCAAAATATCCCAGGTAACTATTCCTTGGTTCCTAGAGCTCTTGCTGCTAGTCCTTTGCCTCTGTCAGCTTCAGCCTCTCTTCCTCCGAATGTCTCCATCTAGCACAAAGGTAGAAGTTGGAATGAATCTGTCTCCTCCTCTGAGAGTGGGCTTGTGCTCTACTGGGCTCCTCCTTATAGATGCTCACTTAAAGGGTGAATCTTGTGGAACTCTAATAAGTACTAAGTATATATAGAGAACTGTTAAAGCACCCTGCTAAACAACCATTGTCTCTATCAATTCCACTGACTTAGCACCCTGTAAGAATTCTAACATGTATGCTTACTGGTATTTCATTTTCCAATTACATGTAAAGATAATTCTCACCATTCATTTTTGTAAGATTTTGAATTCCAAACTTTTCTCCCTTCTCCCAAGGCAGCAATTTGAGATAGGTTATACATGTACAATCATGTTAAAGATATTTCATTAATCATATTGTGAAAGAAGAATTAGAACAAAAGGGAAAAACCACAAGAAAAAAAACAAACAAAAAAGTGAAAATAGTATGTTTTATTCTGCATTTAGGCTCCATAGTTCTTTCTTGGTTATGGAGAGCATTTTCCATCATGTGTCTTTTGGAATTGTCTTAGATCATTGTATTACCGAGAAGAGCTAAATCTGTAATAGGTGATCATTACACAATCTTTTTCTTATTGTAATCAGTGTTTTGCTAGTTCAGCTCACTTAATTCAGCATCAGTTCATGTAAGCATCACTTCATGTAAGTTTTTCCAGACTTTTCTGAAATAAACCTTCTCATCATTTCTTAAACAACAAAAACACAATAGTATTCCATTACATATATCACAACTTCTTCTCAGTCATTCCCAAATTGATGGATATTCCCTTAGTTACTACTTCTTGGCAACCATACATACAAAAAAGCTGTACATGTGGTTCCTTTTTCCTTTTTTATGCAATCTTTCGGATGCAGACCTAGTTAGTAGTGGTATTGCTGTATCAAAGAATATACACAGTTTTATAGTCCTTTGGGCATAATTATGTATTGGTTTCCAGAATGGTTGGTTAACTTTACAACCCCACCAACAATGTATTAATGTTCCAATTTTCCCACATCTTCCCCAAATGTCATGGGCCAGAACTCTCTACTTAAAACAAGGATTCTTACAAGGTGCTAACTCAGTGGAATTGATAAATACAATGGTTATCTAGTTTAGCAATAGTTCTCTAGGTCAGTACATTTACTTAGTACTTAATATAGTTCCACAAGATTCACACCTATGATAATGTAATTCGAATAGAGCATATAAGCTGGGACAAACTCAGCTAGGATGGGACACGGAGACAGATTCTTCATCAGCCTTGTGGTGGCTGACCTGTTCTCCTGCTCCCCCCACTGAGACCCAGGCTAGTCTGAAGGGCCTCAAGAAAGCTAACCAAGTCCAGGCAAGGAGACAATAAAGAATTTGGACTTTAACCCCTGGCTGTTCTTGTGGTAATTATTCTATTGAAACAAAGGCTACTCTAAGACCTCCAGAAAACCAACTGGAACACTACACCCAACATTTATTATTTTCCTTTTCTATCATTAGCCAGTCTGATAGATGTAAAGTAGTACTTCAAAATTGTATTAATTTGCATTTCTCTAATCAATAGTGATTTAGAACAGTTTTTCATATGACTATAGATAGCATTAATATCATCGTCTGAAAACTTTGTTCATATCCCTGTTCATATCAATTGAGGAATGACTTGTATTTTTATAAATTTGACTTAATTCTTTATATATTAGAGAAATTAGATACTTATCAAAAAACTATCTGTAAAAATTGTTTCACAGCTCTTTGCTTTCCTTCTAATTTTGTTTGCATTAGTTTTGTTTGTGCAAAATCTTTTTAATTTAATGTAATCAGAATTATCCATTTTATTTTTTATAATGTTCACTGTCATTTATTTGGTCATAAATTCTTCCCTTCTCCATAGATCTAACAGGCAAACTATTTTTGGTCTCTTTAATTTGCTTATGGTATGACCATAAAGGATAGACCCTTTATGTCTAAATCATGTACCCATTTTGATCTCATTTTGGTATAGACTGTGGAATATTGGTCTATGTCTTGTTTCTGTCATATTATTTTCCAGTTTTCCCAACAGTTTTTATCAAATAATGAGTTCTTATTCCAGAAGTTGGAGTCTTTGGGTTCATCAAACAAATTATAATAGTCACTGACTACTGTGTGCTGTGTACCTAACTTAGACCACTTATCTAGCACTCTATTTCGTAGCCAATACAAAATAGTGTTGATTATTGCTGCTTTGTAAAAGAGTTTTAGTTTTGATATAGCTAGGGCTACCTTTCTTGGTAAATTTTTTTCATTATCTCCCTTGATAATATTGACTTTTTGGTCTAACAGATTAATTTTGCTATTTTTTTCTAGCTCTATGAAATAATTTTTTTGGAAGTTTGATTGGTATGGCACTAAATAAATTAATTTATGTAAAATTGTCATGTTTATCATATTACTTTGGCCTACCCATGAGCCACTGATTTTTTCTAGTTGTTTAGATCTGACTTTATTAGTGTTAAAAAATGTTTTGTAGTTGTGTTCATATAGTTTCTAAGTCTGTCTTGAAAGGTAAACTCCCAAAAGTTTTATATTGTCTACAGTTTTTTAAAATGGAATTTCTCTTTCTGTCTTTTGCTACTGGGCTTTGTTACAATGGATAGAAATGCTGATGATTTATATGGGTTTATTTATATCCTCCAACTTTGATAAAGTTGTTATTTCAGGTAGATTATTTAATTGGCTCTATAAGATTCTCTACGTAGACCATCATGTCTTCTGCAAAAAGTGTTAGTTTTGTTTCTTTATTGCCTATTCTAATTCCTTCAATTTTTTTTCTTTTCATTGCTAAAATTAACATTTCTAATGCAATATTGAATAATATTGTGGTGGTGATAGTTTTGCCTCTGATCTTATTGAGAAGGCTTCCTGCTTATCTTCATTATATATAATTCTTGCTGCTGGCTAAGTACTGGTTATTATTTTAAGATAAGCTCAATTTATTCCTATGCTTTCTAGTGTTCTTAATAGGAGTAGGTACTACATTTTGCAAAAGTTTTTTTCTGCAAATTGATTTCTATTAGCTTTGCTATTGATATGGTAAATTATACTGGTAGGGTTCCTAATATTGAAAAAGCCCTGCATTCCTACTATAGTTTCCTCCTGATCATTATATATATCCTCATGACAAATTGCTGTAATCTTTTTGATAATATTTTAAAATTTTGCATCAATATTCATTAGAAAAACTGGTCTATAATTTTCTTTCTCTGTTTTGGCTCTTCCTGGTTTAGGGATTAGCAACATAGATAACAAATTCATAAGACTCCTTTGCCTATTTTCCCAAATAGTTTATATGATATTGCAGTAAATTGTTCTTTAAAGGTTTGATAGAATTCATTTGTAAATCCATCTGGTCCTAGAGATTTTTTCTTAATCTTATTGATGGCTTGTTCAATTTTTTTTTTTTCTAAAATGGGATGGTTTAATTTTTTTTATTTCCTCTTCTGTTAATCTGGGAAATTTTATATTTTTGCAAATATTCATCCATTTCAATTATATTGTCAGATTTATTGGAATAAAATTGGGCAAAATGTCTCCTAAATATTGCTTAATGTCCTCTTCATTTACCCTTTTCATTTTTGATATGCTAATTTGGTTTCTTCTTTAAAAAAAATCAAACTAACAAAAGGTTTATCTAGTTTATTGGTTTTTTCATAAAAACAGCTCTTAATTTTATTTATTAGTTCCAAAGTTTTCTTCCTTTCAATTTTATTAATCTCTCCTTTGATTTTCAGAATTTCTAATTTGTATTTAATTGGAGATTTAGCATTTATTCTTTTTCTAGCTTTTTTAGTTTCTTGCCTAATTCTTTGATCTCTTCTTTCTCTGTATTATTAAGATGAGCATCTAAGCATGTAAAATTTCTCCTAAAAACTAATTTGGTTGCATCCCATCACTTTTGGCATGTTCTCTCATTATTTTCATTCTTCTTGATAAAATTATTGATAATTTCCCTGATTTGTTATTTGACTCATTCATTCTTGTGGATTAGATTATTTAGTTTTCAATTAATTTTTAGCTTATCTTCCCATGGTTTTTTGTTACTTGTAATTTTTATTGCATTATGATCTGAAAAGGATGAATTTATTATTTCTGCCTTTCTGCATTTGATTGACATGTAGGTGTCATGTTCCACTGAGAAAAAGGTTATTCCCTTCTATTTTCATTCAGTTTTCTCCAGAGGTCTATCATATCTAACTTTTCTGAAATCACATTCACCTCTTTAACTTTTTTCTTGTTTATTTTGTGGTTAGATTTACCTAGTTCTCAAGAGAACAATGTATATAGCAACAAGAAGATTATGTGATGATCAATTGTGATGGATATGGCTCTTTTCAACAATGATGTGATTCAGCCTAATTTTAATAGACTTGTAATGGAGAGAGCCATCTGCATTCCATAAAGAGGACAGTGGGAATTGAATGTGGATTACAACATATTATTTTCACTTTTTTTGTTATTTGCTTGCTTTTTGTTTTCTTTCTCATTTTTTCCCTTTTATGATCTGATTTTTCTTGTACAGTATGATAAATGTGAAAACATGTTTTATTGCACATGTTTAACATATTGGATTACTTGCTGTCTAGGAGAAGAGGAGGAAAGGAGGGAGGAAGAATAATTTGGAACACAAGGTTTTGCAGGGGTGAATGTTGAAAACTGCATATATTTTGAAAATAAAAAGCTAAAAAAGCTTTAAAAAAAGATTTATCTAGTTCTGAGATGGGGACTTTGAGGTCCCCCTCTAATATAATTTTGTTCTTTATTTTTTCCTATAGCTCATTTAACTTCTTTAAGAATTTGGATGCTTTGTCACTTGGTACATATCTGTTTAATATTGTTATTACTTCATTGTCTATAGTACTTATTAGCAAGATGAAGTTTCCTTTCTTATCTCTTTCACTTAGATCTCTGTTTGCTTTTGCTTTGTCTGAGATCAGGCATGCTACCCTTCATACCAATATTTTCAGCTGTGCTGTTAAATAAATTCTTTTTTTTGAATATTAATATTTTCTCTTTTTTATTAATTTATAATTATATATTTTGACAGTATATATGCACGAGTAATTTTTAAAATAACATTATCCCTTGTATTCATTTTTCCATATTTTCCTCTCCCTCCCTCTACTCCCTCCCCTAGATGATAGGCAATCTCATACATTTTACATGTGTTACAGTATAACCTAGATATAATATGTGTGTGTAAATCCAATTTTCTTGTTGCACGTTAAGTATTGGATTCCGAAGTTATAAGTAACCTGGGTAGATAGACAGTAGTGCTAATATTTTACATTCAATTCCCAGTGTTCCTTCTCTGGGTGTAGTTGTTTCTGTCCATCATTGATCAGCTGGAAGTGAGTTGGATCTTCTTTATGTTGAAGATATCCACTTCCATCAGAATACATCTTCATACAGCATTGTTGTTGAAGTGTGAAGTGATCTTCTAGTTCTGCTCATTTCACTCAGGATCAGTTTATGCAAGTCTCTCCAAACCTTTCTGAATTCATCCTGCTGGTCATTTCTTACAGAGCCATAATATTCCATAACCTTCAAATACCATAATTTACCCAACCATTCTCCAATTGATAGACAGCCATTCAGTTTCCAGTTTCTAGCCACTACGAAAAGAGCTGCTACAAACATTTTGGCACACACAGGTCCCTTTTCTCTCTTTAGTATTTCTTTGGGATATAAGCCCAGTAGTGCTGCTAAATAAATTCAACTGGATATCCTACTGACACAACCTACCCAACATGTTCAAAGTCAGATTAACCATCTTCCAATTTCTCCTAACTTCCCTATTTTTTATTGATGGAATCTATCTAATTAAGATAGTTAATTAGAATAATTTATCTAATTAACGGGGATTGAGCCTCAGATTAATATCAAACTCTACTTTTCCTCAACTCCCATATTCACTTGGTGGTCAAATCCTGTTGATTTTATTTCTACAACATTATACACACACAGAGAGATATGTATAACTATGCCTATATATATATACATGAATTTAATGTATACATTACTCCTTTCTTAGAATCCTTTAGTAGCTTCATCTTGCCTTCCAGATAAAACATGAACTTTTTAGCTTGGCATTTAAGCTTCCTCTGGCTTCCAAGTCTTGCTCTAGTTTACCTTTCAGTCTTATGCCCATACCATTCTGTTTCATAGATTCTAAAGCTAAACTAGATGACAACTAATTATTTCACAATCTTGTTTTGTATTCTCCTGCCTCTATCCTTTCTTAGGGCTGTGCCCCTATTCTTAGAATGCACTCTCTTTACATTTCAGCCTGTTCAAATAGTTTTCTTTCTTTAGAGGTCATCTTAAGTACCACTTCTTCCTTGAAAGCTTCCTTTCAACTAAAAGAGATCTCATCTTGTAATTATCTTTAGCACTTTATCACTTCTTCACTTTTAACACAATCTCTTATGTATCATGCTTATTTCTACTATTACATCCTACTATTAAAATATAAGGACAAAGATTATATTTCTATCTTGTATTCCTAATACCTAGAATCATGTAATATAGTTTAGCAAATATGTGTTACTTAACACTGTAGTATACATTTAGGAAGCTATAGACACCAGATAAAAAGCCTCTTTCTCAGAGAATTTACTAATATATAGATCTTTTCAGTTTTATTCCATGAATGTAGTAAGTGATTATTAAATATTTATTGGATTGAATTGAATTGTGGTATTAGTTTGCATTCCATTTCTATAGACAGATAGATAAGTAAACCTTTTTATTTTTAAAATACATGCATAGATAGTTTTCATCATTTGCCTTTCCAAAACCTCATGGTTCAATTTTTTTTCTCCCTCCCTTCCCCTTACTGCCTCCCCTAGATGACAAGTAATCCAATTTGTTAAACTTGTGCAATTCTTCTATTCATATTCTACAATTATCATGCTGCACAAGAAAAGCCAGATCAAAAAGAAAAAAATGAGAAAGAAAACAAAGTGCATTGCTTTCTATTTCAAGGGAAAATTTACTTTGAAAATAGTACTACCGGGTTATAGAAGACTCCTAAATCACTTTCCAAACAGTCATTGAGCCTAACTTGGGAGCCTCTGAGAAGTGCAGGGTCACCTTGGAGGTTCAGAGCCATACAGGAAATCACAGTTATTCCAAATGGTCAACACTAAACCCAGATTGTTATTGGGGAGAGTGCTAGATTACCCTGGATCTAAGGTGAAGGAGAACATATATTTATGTTTAACCCAAACTACAGTTAGTTTAAACAGGAATGAAGTAGAACAGTGATTAATTCAGTAACATATTTATTAAATGTCTTCTATGTACAATTCACCATTCTAAATTCTAAATGGCACCACTTTCTAGCAGATTTTTCACAGAAATGTACAAATTCCAACTTATTTAGACCATCTAATGCTGTCAATGAAACATTTTTCTCCCAGTTCTATGTCTAATTCTAGAAAAAGCTTGAGTTTTTTGAAAATATTTGAAAAATATTTCCCTAGTAGTTTTTATCTGGATCTACCTAAGGCCCCCACTTTATCAGCCATCTGCACCTATGTCAATGAAAGTTTTAAGTAGCAATTGGACACCAGTATTATTGTTGCTTTTGGCAGGCCTCCAATTTCAAGGTCACGTTGAGATATGTCAACAGATCACTTTGACAGTTGGTAAACTCCAATCCATTTTATTGCAGGAAATTTACTAGGCAGTTACATAGAATTTCTGACTTGGGTTTTATAAATCCTTTTGCTTGATCAGTATCATGACATAAATTCAGGTTAACTAATTAATGCTGCAGATGTTGCTTCCTAGTTGAAAGAAGGCCAAACTTTTTTGCCTTCAAGGGTTACACTTTTAGAGAGATTTTCCTTAGTCATCCTGTCTACATTTTGAAGAAGAATTTGATCCTATCTCTTTTTACTTGCTGGTATGTAAATATAGGTATGGAGTGCAGCAGGAAAACTTTTTAAATTAACCTTTGCAACTTTGGAGTACTTTATTTAGGTTATATATTTGATATATTTTTAAGCATTTTAATACAGGGGTTTTTTTTGAGGAGGAAATATATATTTTAGTTACAATATCAAAAGGAAAATGGTACATGTGAAGATGTAGGAATATCAAAAGTAACCATTTTCTAGGTTTATGAAACTTACCTAATTTTAGCAATTCTTTTATGTCATTTATAGAAATAACATTTACACTTTGGAAATCAGCAAATGTTACAGATTAAGCCTTTAATTAATTTATTTTTTGTTTATTACCTAGATTTGAGAAAGTATGGAGAAAATATTAATAATGCAGCTTAAACTTAAAAAATGTGTCAAGTACATATACTCCCCCTGGAAAGCCAGTTGTTAAACATTTACCAGGTCACCTTTGCTTTTGCCACAGCATTTTTCACTAGCATTTTCTTGAGAGTTACTCTTGGGTAGATATTATAGTCAACAGGACCACAAATGCAGTTGCATATGATTATATGCCTGGATGCTATTATTCTCTGAAAAATTTTTGCTTAAGTGCTTATTTATGTAATTCCATATAAACTCCAAGGTATCCTTATTCAAAGGTTCACCTCTGTTAATGGACCTGGGTTCTCATAGTAAGGCTACATATATCCCTCACAGTTCTAGGGATACACTTGATAGTGACTGGGGGTGATTCTCTAATGATATAGGTTCAAGTCCCATGGTGTGTTCTACCCTTCTATTAACTTCCAGCAATTAGCACTCTAGTTCCATTTAATCTCTGTCAATTAGTAATTATCAGTCAAGGAGATGTTTACTTTGAAAACATAGCAAAAACAGAAACATAAGCATTCTCTCCCCTTTCCTCCTAAATAACCTCTGTCCCTGTGGAGATGGTATTCAGGTTAGATGTAATTTTTTTATTCAACAAATATTTATTAGACATTTTTTATGTATATATAAGAAGATACTGTAGAACTCACCCATGGAATTCACTTCCAAATGTGTTTGATCATAGGTACCACTGGTAATTAAGTACACTCAGATCACATTGGATTTTATTTCTCATTGTCTGGCTTACAGCAGATTCTTCACAGAATACTTATCTTTTGTTGTCCAATAGACTCAGTTTATCACAAATTAAAAAAAAAATAAAACAACCAAGCAACAATTTTGCTCAAACAATTGTTCTTACGATTCATTTTTTGCTCTTCCCATAATTGTGTTTCCACCTATTGTTTTCATTTCTGATATACTTATTCTCTTAACCCTTTACAGTAAGGTGTCTGCTTCAACTCAATACTGACACTGATTTATGGAAGGTTTACTCTTTTTAGTCAAAACTAAAGGCTCTTTTTGGATTCTTCCTTCTCTTTAACCTTTTAGAAGCATATACCACTTTCTCCCTCTGAAACGTGTTCCTCCTTTGGCTTTTATGATGTACAAACCTGACAGGATCAGATGGCAGATTAAATATAAGAAATTAAATAAGAGTTAAAAATGACTAAAGTTTATAGTCTTGGAGACTGGAAAAAGAATAATACTTCTAGCAGAAATAAAAGTAGTGGCTAGTGTCTAAATAAAAATTGTGAAGTGATTTAATCAAGATATTGTTTTGCTTATCATTGTTAGTGTAAGGATCAGAGGAAGAGTCAGGCATAGTGCAATCGGGAAGTAAAAGAGGATTTGAAGCCTGAAACCCCGGAAGTGATTTCTGCGAATAAACAGGGACTGAGATCCCCATCATTAACCTGAGGCGCTTCCTTCTCTGATTGACTATGCATAGGACCTCATAGACCCTATTTGAGCTGGGAGGAGGAGGAAGTTGCCCTCTTTGACCGGGAGTTCCTCTGGAGTTCACTAGGAGTCAGCAGGAGGTCAGTTAGGGGCAGGATGTGAACCCGTGAATAAAAGACTCCAGCTTGCACATGGCTTGTTCTTGAGCCCTCTATGGGGCGGGCATTTAAACCATCGTTCTGAGAAACGATGGGCAGAGATCTCTGAAGACCTCAGACAGAGGTGAGCTTGGTAAAAGTGGCTTAAGCACCACAAAAGGCAGTAACTGGAAGTTTCTCTGAGGGCCTGGAAGTGAGGACAGACTGGCAGTAGTAAGTGCAGAGTAGGCATTAACCAGGATATTCACAAGAGGAGTGAATGCCTTGTGGGCATTCACAGTTAGAAGGATACTTTGAAATTATACAATAATTATATAATACAATGGAGCTAGCAAGCAAATTCGGCCACCAAGGGAGCTTCTAAGTGTATTATGATTTGACAACCCATCTAGATAGTGTAGAGGAGAAACAGAAGTAGCAGCATCAAAGGAATGGAATAGAAGATGCCTGCTAATGCTCAAAGATTTCTTCCTATAATATGAGACAATCAGGATTTTTACTTCCTCTTTTGAAGTAGACTTTTTGCTAATGGACATAGGAGCCACAATTTAGTTGTGTGTATTGTTTCTATGCTTGACTTGGAATTCAGTCCACTTGCATTCATTCAGATCCTGGGAAGATCATTAGTACATCTATAATGGGAGCAGCAGAGATTAATTCCTAATTTTCCAATGATTCACGAAATTAACAGTAATAGTTATAAATCATCAAGAGGTACTAGCTTTTGTGTTCCCACAGGTAAGTTATTAATTTACCATATCCTGATACCCTTGACTAACTGTGAGGACAGAGTTAACGTAGATTCAACACTATCTGTCCCTAGGATTTTTGAAAGAGATGAAGTGTTTTAATTGAGGTCATGTATATTTGGAATGCTTGCTGTTAAAACTTCTTCTTGATATCTCATTGCTTTTAAAATGTTCTTGTTCTCACTATAAAATGAAATCATCTGACAAATTATAACTGATTTACAAGGAAGAAATTCAGTCATTAGGGACTTATGAACATTGTTATAAAAAGTAGTTTTGAACCCACATCTGGAAAATTTCTTGGGGGTGGCTACTTGGAAATATTGTTGCGTGTGAAGAAGAAACTGTACGTTGCTACCCTCTAAAGAGAATTCATTGCTAGCTACCATAGAAGATGGATTAAAACTGCCCAGGGTCTAGAAGAATAATTTGGAAGATTTTTATAAACTGAAGAAGGAGGAAATAGGCAAAATCAGAAGACAAATTTATGCAATAATTGAAACACTGTGAAGATAAACAACCTTAATAGCTGTAAGAACTATGACCTATACAGTGACCATCCATGAAGAAAATTCATGGTAAAACCTGTTATCTACCTTCTCACAGAGAAGGATTTAGGTGCAGAATGAATCATATATCTTTTTGTATACAGTCATTAAGATAAATTCATTTTGTTCAACTACCCATATCTGTTACAAAGAATGTATCTTTTCTTCTTTTTTTTTTTTCCTCAGTAGGATAGGTGATAGGAGAGAGAGAAAAAATACAGAGATGGTAAAGGTGTATTGCAGATATGGAATTTTGTCTTTATTGTTATTTTTACTTAATTGTTTTTACTATGAGACTCCTTCCACAGCATGGGAATAATCTGTGTTTGCAATGTAAAAACAAAGTTCATCAATATAACCTTTAAAAATAAGCAAAAAGGAATGTAAGCAATATTTTGTAGAGTGGTAGTATACTAAACTGATAGTAGTTTATCTTAAATTCAAATTCATAGAATGTTAGTGATAGAAAGGACTTTACCAATTTACAATGAGATTTACCAATCTCTTAATCTTTACAGGTGAGAAATTTGAGGCTCATAGAGGTAAGCTGATTTTTTTCCCCAAGTTCATATTATAAATTAGTAGAAAGTTAGGACTAGAATTTTCCTTGTGCCCACAAATACTGTATCTGTTCCTTCAGTAAGATCATTTTTGTGAGAATTTTTCTTTTGAGAGGTATTTTCAAGGATTCAGTGTTTCTTTATCAGTTCAGCAGCTTTATGAACCAAGATTTTCTTCAAAAACATGAGGCTCAGTGATCTAGACAGAAGCCAACACATTAGCTCCAGTCAACATCTAAGTGTAGTCTTGCTTTTGATTTGACTTTGAACTTTCACCTTGCTCTTTAAATTTTATCTCTTATTAACTATTGGTAATAAAACCATTGATTTGTATCAGAGTGAATAGAAATGACATGCTACATACAAAGTACCAACTAGCATACTTTAGTACATACTAGAATACATAAAAATTTGTCCTATTGTAGATTGAACTTTGAACTAAAAAAACAACTGAACTTTTTATGATGATGTAAGAAATGATTATCAACTGGCTTATCAAAATGTGCCCTGATTCAAATGGCTTGAAAAAACTATTAGAAGACATTCAAACAGATAACTAAAGTCACCTTATTCTTATTTTTGTTTAATCATTCCACACAGATGGTATTCATAAATTCTATAAATGAGTGTATACCAAGTGAGAAGAAAAAGTTGAGACAGAATCATCAAGGATCATAGGATTTTAGAGTGAGAAGGGATATAAAAGATAGCAATCATTTCAATGTCCTCATTTTTTAGAGTTGAGAAAATAGAAATCCAGAAGAAAGAAAACACACAAGAAAGAGAAAGAACATTTATTAAGTGTCAACTGTGGGCCAGGCACTGTATTAAGCACCTTACAAATATTATCTCAGTTGACCTTCACAAGAACCCTATGAGGTGAGTCCTATTATTATCCTAATTTTTACAGTTAAGGAAACTGAAGCAAACAGAGGCTAGCTAAATGACATGGCTAGGTCACAAACCTAAAAATGTTTGAGGTCATGTTTGACTGGTCTTCTTGCCTCCAGGCAGAGAGCTCTATCATACATAACATTTCTGACACTTAAGTCTTCTGACTTCATATCTAGAGCTCTTTCAAACTAGGCAACCTAGTCTTATTTCAAACTAGACAATGAGTCCAATCAGGAGTATTGGATTTTTAATTTAACCAAAATGGGGGCAGAGTTAAGATGGCAGAGTAAAGCAGGAACTAGCCTGAGTTCTTCCTCAAATCCTTAGAACCCACAAAAAGATAGAGTGAAACAATTTTGGTTTCTGGACTTCTCAGCCCAGAGACACCAAAGATGACTTGGAAGGTTGACAATAAAGGTTTGTCTCATTAAGGCAAGGGGGCTATGGGGAAACCAACAAACCAGGATTATGGTAGAGACAGCAGTGGTGGTAGAAGTAGCTTCTGATGGCCTCAGCCCACAGACTGTCAGGGGGTGGAACTGGCATTGAGGAAGGAGTTAGTTGCTTTGGCATACCAAACTTAAAATCACAGTGGAACAGGCAGAATAGTTCAGGGTAGAAAAGAGTGCTTGTGGTCACTCAAACATATTTCTCCCTGGATCATAACACCTTGAAAAAACTGAAAACTTACAGGTCTCTAGAAGGATCACTATAAACAGTTAACAAAATCACTGAAGCTTGGGACATTACACCTTCCACCTTGGAAATAGAGCCCTACTTTAGCAAAAAAGTTAAAAACAAAAGTTAAAAGTTGGGAAAATGAACAAATAACAAAAAAGCATTCTAATGATAGAAAATTATGACAAGGAAGATCAAAAAACACACTCAGAAGATAACAAGGTCAAAGATCGCACATTCAAAGTCTCCAAGAAAAATAA
The DNA here is from genome assembly GCF_048593235.1 of Sminthopsis crassicaudata. NCBI lineage: Eukaryota > Metazoa > Chordata > Mammalia > Dasyuromorphia > Dasyuridae > Sminthopsis > Sminthopsis crassicaudata. Next base: position 374,269,363 of record NC_133617.1, on the reverse strand, counting down.
AACTTGGTCTTGAGCCATGAAAGAGCTCAATAGAAATTTTGAAAATTTTTAAAATAAGAGAGGCAGAAGAAAAATTGTGAAGAGAAATAAGCTACAAAGAGAAAGGAAATACAAAAAACCTAATGAGGATAAGAATGCTTTAAAAAGCAAAATTGCTCAAATGGGAAAGGAGGCACAAAAGCTCACTGAGGAAAATAATTCCTTAAAAATCAGAATTGAGCAAATGGAAGCTAATGACTTTCTGAGAAATCAAGAAATAATAAAACAAAACTAAAAGAACAAAAAATACAAAACAATGTGAAATATCTCATTGGAAAAAAACCTAATCTAGAAAATAGATCCAGGAAAGATAATTTTTAAATTATTGGTCTACTTGAAAGTCATGATCAAAAAAGAATGTAGACATCATCTTGCAAAAAATTATCAAGGAAAATTGATTTTGTTACTATACTTTGTTTCAGGAAGGAACAGATTTACATTTTTAAGTAATGACATTGGTTTCATCATAGCAGAACTAGTCTGACCAGACTTGATGTCTCAGTGGAATCTATTATGGGAACTAGCTGGTTACAATTGAAAAGTTTCCAACTGATCTATTTGGTTGTTATCTTGTAGGCAATATTGATTTGTTCTGGCTTCTAACATGAAATTGAAACCTGTCTCAGGTTACTGAGCATATTTCACCCTGCTTTTTTAACTTCATTTTTTTTTAATAGGTATTGAGATAAAGGAGTAGCAGAATAAATATTTCAATCTAGCAATTGAACGTGATCAGAAGAGGGAAGTAGAAATCATTGAAGAGAAATAACATACATATAAGTGAGACCAGCCCTGGATCACCTTCTTCCTCGTTGTCCCCTTTCCTCCTTCCACTTCTTCAGGTTCATTCCTTGTACTCATAATTACATTTTCCCCTTTATCTCTTTCCCATTATCTGTTTCTTCACATTCTCCCATAAACTCCTCATTCATGTGGGAAGTAGAGATTTTAAAGCTGTTGACTCAAGGTCTTCACAATGGACTTAATGCAGGTTGTGTAATCATGTAATCAGCAAGACAAATACATCTAATCACACATACCTTATTTCACTGTAATTTCCAATAGATATAGTAAATTAGAGATCTTAACCTAGGTTCTGAGAACTTAAAAAAATATTTTTTTGATAACTTCATTTTAGTATAATTGGTTTCCTTTGTAAACTTATGTTTTTTACTTTATGTGTTTAAAAGCATGTTTTGAGAAGAGCTCTATAGGCTTTACCAGACTGTCCAAGAGGTTAACGACTCAAAAAGGGTCAAGAACTTCTGCTCTAAACCATCATTATTTCAAACCATCAGTTTGAAAAAGATGAACTGGGGACAAATAGCAGTTTCCAAGAGCTATCTGATGTTTGTTCTTCCCTCTTCCAAAAATGGAAAAAAAAATGCTATTAGAAAAATGCCATAAAAAGCTTTAAAAAAAAAAAAAAATGCCTCATTATCTTCCAGAATAGCACAAGCTTACACAAGTGGAGGCCCCTGCTTTATGTGCTTTGCACTGCAGGAACTTATCCTGCCTGATTTCTGGAGACAACATTCAGATAAGCAGAAGGGGTAGGCCAGGCCCAGCTTTTTAAACTGTGGTTCACAACTCCATATGGGATTGTATACCTGAATGTGGGAATCATGAAATTATGATTTAATATCAGTAAATGTTTGAGTTGTATACCTATTTTTATAATTATATGCCTGGAGTTTTGTAAAAATTTCTCTGATGAAAAAGGGTCTCAAGTAGAAAAAGTTTTAAGAAGTCATTGAGCCTAGCCTCTGTGATCTTCAGAGATTTTAAATACTTATTAGGTATTCCAGGTGTGTTAGACATGTGTGGAACGACTTAACAAATAATTATTTAATGAAGTGTATGTAACAAATATGTGATATTCCTCAAATTAATATTTATCATAAATGATAATGTTCTTATCAGTTCTAAGAATTTTTCCCCACTTTGGAGCTACAATTCATTAATCCTCACAGTACACTCATTCTGGGGAAAAAACTTAACTGTTTTTTAAAGAATTTAACTATTCATATTTTCATTTTACAGATGAGAAAGCCAAATCCCTCCAAAAATCAGGAGACTTGATCAGAATAATGTAGGTTATAAGTGGTAAAACCAGAACTTGAACTCAGGTCCTCAAACTCCAAAACTACTATTTTTTTCTGCACTAAAGTTATGTCTTTTATAAATATCCCAAATTACAAAAAATAAGTACAAAGTCAGCATTATATCTTATATATCAAATCTTAGCCCATTTTGACCAATCATCTAGATTTTTTTTTTAATAAAAAGAAAATACTAGTGATAGGCTTGAAAAGAACTTCCCATATGTCATTTTTTTCATCTGATCATTTGATTTTTAAATTTAGTTTCATAAAGTCAGGAATGTGAGATCTGGAAGATCATTGTGCTCAGTCCTCTAATTTTACAAGTGAAGAAACTGAGACTGAGAGTCACAGAATACCTTGTTCAAGGTTACTATCATTCTGTTTTTGGAAATAACACTGGGATGGTGATTATTTGTATTTGTGTGAATAACTGAAGAGATAAATGAGCATTTACCATGAATGAGGCACTTTCTAGAGTTCTATATTTTATGTTATCTAAATTCTTAACCTGCCTTTTTCTGGGTTTGAGCTACTATTTACCAGTATACATGAAAGATCATGTTTTATTGAGCTGCTATCATAAATGAACAGAGGTTCAAGGAACTGACCTCTCCTTCATGCACTTTTTCATTTACACAAAAACAAAATATTTAAACGCTTATTAACTTTATTGCTCCTAAAAACTGCCCTCTGCCTTTTTATGATAAACAAGATGACCTGACTCCATAGAGACACTCAATAGCATTTCAGGTTGCCACTGCATATTTGTTGTTATGGTTCCTAATCACAAAATCTTCAACTTGGAAGAGACCTCAGAGGTCATTTAATTTAACTTCCTACTCAATGAAGGAAACTTTAGAGCATCCTTAATAAACTTTTGCTTGAATATTTTTTGTAAAAGGAATCTCCTTGTCAAAGGTAGTTGCCTTTGTTTTGTTGAGTTTTAGATGGAGTGATGGACCTGGAATCAGAAAGATCTGAATTTAAATCTGGTCTCAGACACCAATTAGCTGTGTGACCCTGGGTGTCCAGACTTCTCACTAGAGTATTTTGGTACCAGCCTGAATCCTGATCATGACGGAGGAGTAAAGGAATGGAACTCTTGAAGATGGTCAAATAGGAGTCAGCTTATTCAAAATTTTCTCAGCATTATATATTCTAATACACTTATATAACTATAGCATGTTGCATATGTGCTAACTATAGGATACTGCACATGTGGGACCACATTAATTTGCTATAGTGTGGAGATGTTTCCCTACACTTTAGTATAACTCTGCTTTAATTACAACACAGGTTGTCACACCCCTTTGCTTACTTACAGATTTTTTTTTTTTAATTGTTTTTTTTTTTTTAATTTTTTATTTTATTTTATAATTATAACATTTTTTGACAGTACATATGCATGGGTAATTTTTTACAACATTATCCCTTGCACTCACTTCTATTCAGATTTTTTCCCTTCCTCCCCCAACCCCCTCCCCCAGATGGCAAGCAGTCTTATATATGTTAAATATATTACAGTATAATTTAGATACAATATATGTGTGTAGAACCGAATTTTTTGTTGCACAGGAAGAATTGGATTCAGAAGGTAAAAATAACAGTTTACATTCATTTCCCAGTGTTCCTTTTCTGGATGTAGCTGGTTCTGTCCATCATTAATCAATTGGAATTGGATTAGCTCTTCTCTATGTTGAAGAAATCCACTTCCATCAGCATTCATCCTCGTACAGTATCATTGTTGAAGTGTATAATGATCTTCTGGTTCTGCTCGTTTCACTCAGCATCAGTTGATGTAAGTCTCTCCAAGCCTCTCTGTATTTCTCCTGTTGGTCATTTCTTACAGAACAATAATATTCCATAACATTCATATACCATAGTTTACCCAACCATTCTCCAATTGATGGACATCCATTCATCTTCCAGCTTCTAGCCACTATGAAAAGGGCTGCCACAAACATTTTGGCACATACAGGACCCTTTCCCTTCTCTAGTAGTTCCTTGGGGTATAAGCCCAGTAGTAGTATGGCTGGGTCAAAGGGTATGCACATTTTGATAACTTTTTGGGCATAATTCCAGATTGCTCTCCAGAATGGTTGGATTCTTTCACAACTCCACCAACAATGCATCAGTGTCCCAGTTTTCCCACAGCCCCTCCAACATTCATCGTTATTTGTTCCTGTCATCTTAGCCAATCTGACAGGTGTGTAATGATACCTCAGAGTTGTCTTAATTTGCATTTCTCTGATCAATAGTGATTTGGAACACTCTTTCATATGAGTGGAAATAGTTTTAATTTCATCATCTGAAAATTGTCTGTTCATATCCTTTGACCATTTATCAATTGGAGAATGGCTTGATTTCTTATAAATTAAAGTCAATTCTCTGTATATTTTGGAGATGAGGCCTTTATCAGAACCTTTAACTGTAAAAATTTTTTCCCAATTTGTTACTTCCCTTCTAATCTTGTTTGCATTAGTTTTGTTTGTGCAGAAACTTTTTAATTTGGTGTAATCAAAATGTTCTATTTTGTGATCAATAATGGTCTCTAGTTCTCCCTTGGACACAAACTCCTTCCTCCTCCACAAGTCTGAGAGGTAAACCATCCCATGTTCCTCCAATTTATTTATGATTTCGTTCTTTATGCCTAAATCTTGGACCCATTTTGATCTAATCTTAGTATGTGGTGTTAAATGTGGGTCCATGCCTAGTTTCTGCCATACTAATTTCCAGTTTTCCCAGCAGTTTTTGTCAAATAATGAATTCTTATCCCAAAATTTGGGATCTTTGGGTTTGTCAAAGATTAGATTGCTATTTTTATTCACTATCTTGTCCTGTGAACCTAACCTATGCCACTGATCAACTAGTCTATTTCTTAGCCAATACCAAATGGTTTTGGTGACTGTTGCTTTATAATATAGCTTTAAATCAGGTACACTTAGACCACCTTCCTCTGACTTTTTTTTCATTAGTTCCCTTGCAATTCTCGACCTTTTATTCTTCCATATGAATTTTGTTGTTATTTTTTCTAGGTCATTAAAATAGTTTCTTGGGAGTCTGATTGGTATAGCACTAAATAAATAGATTAGTTTGGGGAGTATTGTCATCTTTATTATATTCGCTCGGTCTATCCAAGAACATTGAATGTCTTTCCAATTATTTAAATCTGACTTTATTTTTGTGGCAAGTGTTTTGTAATTTTGCTCATATAATTCCTGACTCTCCTTTGGTAAATATATTCCCAAATATTTGATACTATCGACTGTTATTTTGAATGGAATTTTTCTTTGTATCTCTTGCTGTTGGATTGTGTTGGTAATGTATAAAAATGCTGAGGATTTATGTGGATTTATTTTGTATCCTGCGACTTTGCTAAAATTCTGAATTATTTCTAATAGCTTTTTAGCAGAGTCTTTGGGGTTCTCTAAGTATACCATCATGTCATCTGCGAAAAGTGACAATTTGATTTCTTCATTTCCTACTCTAATTCCTTGGATCTCTTTCTCGGCTCTTATTGCCAAGGCTAGCATTTCTAGTACTATGTTGAATAGTAATGGTGATAGTGGGCAACCTTGTTTCACTCCTGATCTTACAGGGAAAGGTTCTAGTTTATCACCATTACATATGATGTTTACTGTAGGTTTTAAATATATGCTCCTTATTATTTTAAGGAATAGTCCATTTATTCCTATACTCTCAAGCGTTTTTAGTAGGAATGGATGTTGGATTTTATCAAATGCCTTTTCTGCATCTATTGAGATGATCATATGGTTTTTATTAATTTGATTATTAATATGGTCAATTATACTAATAGTTTTCCTAATATTAAACCAGCCCTGCATTCCTGGTATAAATCCCACTTGGTCATAGTGTATTATCCTGGGGATGATTTTCTGAAGTCTATTTGCTAATATCTTATTTAAGATTTTAGCATCAATATTCATTAAGGAAATTGGTCTATAGTTTTCTTTCTCAGTTTTCGATCTACCTGGTTTAGGTATCAGTACCATGTCTGTGTCATAGAAGGAATTTGGTAGGACTCCTTCAATCCCTATTTTTTCAAATAGTTTACATAGCATTGGAGTTAGTTGTTCTTTAAATGTTTGGTAGAATTCACCTGTAAATCCATCTGGTCCTGGGGACTTTTACTTAGGAAGTTGGTTAATAGCTTGGTCTATTTCTTTTTCTGAGATGGGACTATTTAGACTACTTACTTCTTCCTCTGTTAATCTGGGCAAGCTATATTTTTGAAGGTATTCTTCCATTTCATTTAAGTTATCGAATTTATCGGCATAAAGTTGAGCAAAGTAGCTCCTAACTATTGTTCTAATTTCCTCTTCATTAGTGGTGAGTTCACCCTTTTCATTTTCAAGACTATCAATTTGCTTTTTCTCTTTCCTTTTTTTAATCAGGTTTACTAAGGGTTTGTCTATTTTGTTGGTTTTTTCATAAAACCAACTCTTAGTTTTATTAATTAATTCAATAGTTTTTTTACTTTCAATTTTATTAATCTCACCTTTTATTTTTTGAATTTCAAGTTTTGTGTTTGTCTGGGGGTTTTTAATTTGTTCCTTTTCTAGCAATTTTAGTTGTAAACCCAATTCGTTGGCCCTCTCTTTCTCTATTTTATGCAGGTAGGCCTGTAGAGATATAAAACTTCCCCTAATTACTGCTTTGGCTGTATCCCACACATTTTGGTATGATGTCTCATTATTGTCATTTTCTTGGGTGAAGTTATTAATTATGTCTATGATTTGCTGTTTTACCCAATCATTCTTTAGTATAAGATTATTTAGTTTCCAATTATTTTTTGGTCTATTTTCCCCTGGCTTTTTATTAAATGTTATTTTGATTGCATTATGGTCTGAAAAGGATGCATTTACTATTTCTGCCTTACTGCATTTGATTTTGAGGTTTTTATGCCCTAGTATATGATCAATTTTTGTATAGGTTCCATGAACTGCTGAGAAGAAAGTATATTCCTTTCTGTCTCCATTTAGCTTTCGCCAAAGATCTATCATATCAAACTTTTCTAGTATTCTATTTACCTCTTTGACTTCTTTCTTATTTATTTTGTGGTTTGATTTATCTAATTCTGAGAGTGCAAGGTTGAGATCTCCCGCTATTATAGTTTTGCTATCTATTTCCTCTTGCAGCTCTCTTAATTTCTCTTTTAAGAATTTAGATGCTGCACCACTTGGTGCATACATGTTTAATATTGATACGGCTTCACTATTGATGCTTCCCTTTAGCAGGATATAATGCCCTTCCTTATCTCTTTTAATTAGATCAATTTTTGTTTTTGCTTGATCTGAGATGAGGATGGCTACTCCTGCTTTTTTGGTTTTGCCTGAAGCATAATAGATTCTGCTCCACCCTTTTACTTTTAGTTTGAGTGTCTCATCCTGTTTCAGGTGTGTTTCCTGTAAACAACATATAGTAGGATTCTGACTTTTAATCCAGTCTGCTAACTGCTTCCTCTTTATGAGGCAGTTTGCCCCATTCACATTTATGGTTAGACGGACTAATTCTATATTGCTTGCCATCCTATTAACCCCTGCTTATGCTTTTCCCCTTTTCTTCCCTTTTACCCTCCTATCCAGTATTAAACTGGTAAACACCACTTGCTTTTCACAGCCCTCCCTTTTTAGGATCCCTCCCCCACCTTAAAGATCCTCCCCTTATTTTACCCCTTTTCCTCGAAATTACTGTATTCCCTTCCCCTTAGTTTACTCCTTCCCTTTCACTTTTCAATGAAGTGGAAGAAGTTTCACCATAAATCGAATATGTCTATTGATACACGCTATGTTCATCTCCCTCCTTTCTTTCTCTCAGATATAATAGGTTACCTTTGCCTCTTCATGAGATGTAGTACCACCACTTTATACTTTTTTATGATATAATCTCCTTTCCACCTCTATTTTCTAAGACAAATTGTACATATGTTCTTTACATATTTTTTTGACAGAAGTATAGTTCTCAAGATTTCTTTTTACCTTTTTTAGAAGTCTCTTGAGTTCTGTATTTGAAGATCAAACCTCTTATGTAGGTCTGGTTTTTTCATCAAAAATAGATGGAATTCATTTATTTCGTTAAATGTCCATCTTCTTCCCTGGAAAACGATGCTCATTCTTGCTGGGTAAGTTATTCTTGGCTGCATACCAAGTTCCTTAGCCTTTCGGAATATCATGTTCCAGGCCCTGCGTTCTTTTAATGTGGATGCTGCTAGATCCTGTGTTATCCTTATTGTGGATCCTCCATATCTGAATTGTTTTTTTCTAGCAGCTTCCAATATCTTTTCCTTTGTCTGATGGTTCTTGAACTTGGCCACTATATTTCTTGGCGTTTTGATTTTAGGGTCCCTTTCAGTAGGTGATCGATGAATTTTCTCAATGTCTATTTTACCCTCTGTTTCCAAAACGTCTGGGCAGTTCTCTTTGATAATTTCCTCGAAAATGGTGTCCAAGCTCTTTTTTTCCTCCCATTTTTCAGGGAGTCCGATTATTCTCAAATTGTCTCTCCTGGATCTGTTTTCCAGGTCTGTTGTCTTTCTGGTAAGGTACTTGACAGTCTTTTCAATTGTTTTATTTCTCTGGTTTTGCTTGACTCCCTCTTGGTTTCTCCTTGAGTCATTCATTTCTACTTGTTCCAGTCTAATTTTTAAGTGATGTATTTTCTTCACTCACTTTTTTTATATCTCTTTGTAATTGTCCAATTGAGTTTTTATCTTCTATGGAATTTTTTTCCATTTTTTCCATTTTATTTTTTAGACAGCTGATTTCTTTTTCCAGCTCTCTAATCCTGTTTTCCTTGGAGTTGTTTACCTTTTCCAGCTCACTAATCCTGTTTTCCTTGGAGTTGTTTACCTTTTCCAGCTCACTAATCTTGTTTCTCAATGATTTGATTTCTTTATCCATTCTGTCTTTGAATGCATGGCATGACTTCTCCAGGCTCTCTTGCCAAGCTTCCCTTTCCTTTTCCCATTTCTCTTCCAGCTCTCTTGTGAGAGCCTTTTTGATTTCCTCTATGAGATTCTTTTTCATTGAGGAGCAGCTCATATCACCCTTAGGAGATTCCTCTGGGGACAGTCTGTTCCTAGTCTCCTCAGCATTTGAAGTCTGCTCCCTCTCCACACAGAAGCTGTCAATGGTTAGAGCCCTTTTGAATTTTTTGTTCATTTTGTCAGAGTAGGAATCAAAGAAAACAAACTGACAAGAGAAACAATTGGTCTGTTTTGCGGGGGATAGGGCTGGATGTTATTAATGGGCTTCCTCTACAGACTGGGGGTAGGGCAGCAGAGAGCCACTAACAGAACAGCAATGACTGTACTGAGTCTGCGCTCTGAGGCTCTGAGAACGCACCGAGTCAGTCCAGGTGGGGGTTGGGGGTGGCCGGGCTCTGAGAGATGCTGGCTTTCTGGGGTTTTAATCTTCACCTCCGGTGTTTACACCCTCTCTGCTGCTCCTGGCTTGCTGCCAAGACGGAGTATCCACACTGGGGCAAAAGCCCTTTCACAGAAACAGCAGAGATCACACCCCTCCCCCTCCGGTCTGAGCTGTGTGAGCTGCCTGTCTTGCTCTGGCTGTCTGCCCTCAGTCTGCGCCCAGTCTGATTGACCCTCCCCCGAACGAACACAGACCTTTTCTGGCGACTTTCAAGGATGTCTTCTCTTGGTGATAATTTGTGGATTTCTTTCTGGGTCAAGCATTAAGTCAGAGGCTTGTCATGAAGTAAGTTCTGAGAGAAAACGAGGAGCTCAAGCAGCTGTCTGCCTCCACGCCGCCATCTTGGCCGGAAGTCTTACTTACAGATGTTTTTAGGGATGATGGGGAGCTAAACCTAGCAGGTCACCAGAGTTACACTGGACTAAAAGGTCTTAGGACTAAAGGATCGCCTAGGGTTCCCCACTATCTGATCCTCTACACCTGCAAATCACTTTATTTTTGTCTGCCTCAGTTTCCTCAATTGTAGAGAAGGGATACTAATAGCTCCTATCTCCCAGGATTGTTGGGAGGATCAAATGAGAGATTTGTAAAGTACCTGGCACATAGTAGATAATAAATGCTTATTCTTTTCCTTCCATAATAAAACATTTTAAGGTAGTGCTCTTTACTAATACTTTTTTCTTTGTATAAAAGAGATTAATCATGCAACAGAAGTAATCAGATTAGTTTTTTCCCCCTACATAGATTCATAATGAAATACATAGAATATAAGCCATTATTAATTTTTGATCAAATAGAAAAAGTTCTTCAATTAACTTAAGGATATTATAGGACAACAATCACTGGATAAAAGCTAATGGAGTACTAAACTCTTAGTTATTGAATAACTGAGTATCAGTTATATATACTTTGTGACCTATAAAAAGCAAAGTGCTCCCATTCTGCTCAAGCTATCAACTCTTGAAGACTTGTTCTTTACCTTTTTGCCTTGCACCTTTTCCACAATACAGCAAGAGGGAAGAGGATTCCCTACTTCTCCCCAACCAGAAATAATAATAGTAATGCATGGAAGAAGTGCATAGTCAGTTATGTAGAAGATATGTTTATATTCACTCAGAGAGGAGAAAACAATGATATTGTTTTCTAAACTCTAACTTTCTCTGTAGAGATGGGGTATTCTTAAAACCTTAAGAGAGGATGATTCTAGAATCTTGTCTTGTAACAGAGAAAGTAGATGTCAAGGCCAGCATCAACCCAACCTTGGGATTGCCTCACGAGCCACTTCAAATTTAGAAGTTCCTGGGAGTTCCAGGCTCTGACTATTTTAGAGAGAAAAGATTGCCTGATGAATCCTGTTCTTTAGAGAATAAGACAATTCACATGGTTCCCATGCAATATCCTGCTTATAATACCATTCTGGGTAGAGATTTTTATTCTTTTAAAAAGAGTAGTGTGATGCTCCAGCAATCCTCAGTCAAAAGCTGGAAACAGTAGAATGGAAACTATAGCCTATTATCAGGGCAACATCTGGCAGATGCTAGAAATCAAGGTTAAGAGAGCAGTGTGAAAATAAAAAAAGAATCCATATGGTACTTGAGGTGCTCCTTTTCACATATGCTTTGGCAAATGTATTTCTTAAAAGTATGCCTCTCTTTGTTCTTTTTATGTATATCTGTGCTCTCTGCTCTGCTAAGACTCAGTATATTTGTAGGAAAGTTCATCCTAGGTTTATGAGGTGGTGTTTTGTTGCTGATTTTCCTAGTATGCCATTTCAGTAAATGACTTTGTTTTGAATTAATTGTCAGTCAACAAGCATTTATTAAGTGCCTAATCTCTACTTAGCATTGTGTTAATCACTAGGGGTATGAAGAAAGGCAAAAAGCTCAGTCTAAGAGGGGAGACAACATATGCACATAACATATGAACAAACAAGTCTTATACAGATTAAATGAGAGATAATTAACAAAAAGAAGACACTAGAATTAAGTATCAGAAAAGATTTCTTGCAGAAGGTTAGACTTTACCTAGGACTTGAAAGAAGCCAAGGAAACAATGAAGAGATGAGGAATGACATAATTTCAGGATTGGAAGACAGCTAGTGAAAATGCCTGGAGTTGGAAGATGGTGTATTTTGTATATGGAATAGTAAGGAGGCCAGTTTTACTGGATTTACAAATTGAGCAACATATAATTGTATCCCCTAGCTATACAGAAAGGTAAACATATTTCCAGGGATTTGTGAGTGATAAATTTAGAATTGTGGGTCTCAAAGAATACTTGAACCCTGAGGTCACCATCATCTGGAGGATCCATTCTGTGAGTACGCTTTCTGATTGCTGTACTCTCAAAGAGATGAATGGAAAAAATGAAGAACATGTCCTCCAGAGCTGAGAACTTGAACAATGGTACTAGTTTGCTTTTGTAGACCATAAAAAATATGAGAGATCTTCTCTTATGCAGTCATTAGAAGTTCCCTATGTCTCACCATTTGCCTTCATCCAGTCTCCATAACTTTATAATCTCATCTGGTTGATTGATGAATTCCAATTAACAATATTCCCCACCTTATGTCATCAAATTGTATTGGGAACCTCTAAATTTGATCATTCTCCCCATATTGAATTCCTTTACATTTATAGTAAACCAAAATCTACCTTTCTTTAAGTTTCCTTAACCCCCTGGTTTTAGTTCTAACCCCTGAGTGACATAGTGTGTATCTGATTCCTCTATGGCAGTTCTTCACATGTATAAAGACTAACTTATTCCTCTTTTCTTTCCCAGGACCCCTATCTAATCTTACCTTTCCAGGCTGAATATCCCTGCTTACCAACCCTTTCTTCATATAACATGGCTTCACATTATTCCTGTTGGCTCCATTAAACTAAAATGCTCACAACTGAATACTATACTTCAAATGTTGTCAGACCAATAGTGAGCTGATTAAGGGACATTACCATTTTAAATCTGGACACTATATGACACAAATATCCACTAACTTTTCATTGATGTCATCATACTGTTAGCTCACACTAAACTATAGTTAACTGTCAAGATATAAAGAGATATTCTGTTTTCCAGAGCTAAGGTCCAAAAAGCAGGCTGTGCCCTGAGTTTGCCATAACAGCAAAATCCTAGAAGTGTTTCCGACTAGCATCAGGTGATCTCTGAGCTTGGACAAGCACCTGTAGCATCAAATTCTGGTCATTAAGCCTGCTATTCATTGTTAGTTACCCTTCATTGGCAGGGCCACTGTTCACTGTGTTGCCATAGGTATCTGTATTGAGATCTTCCCACAATGCCTCAGGGCATCCCACTAGAGAAAGGGCTCTAGCACATCTGTCTGTTTATAAACCATTTTTTTCACTTAGACATTAAATTTCTGTTTGATTTCTGACTTTCCTGCCTTTAGTCTGTTTTGTATGGCTTCGGTCACTAGGTTAGAGGTCTGTTCTGGTTCAGTTGACACAACTAAAATACCCAAATCTCATGCATAGTGAGCTGTTTCCTTCTCTCCTTCCTTACTTGCCAGGCTCAGTACTTTGTGATTATATCTATTGAATTGAAACTTTTGAGTTTGGGCCCATCATTCTGGCCTGTCAAAGTGGTGGTGTTTTTTTTTTAAGTGGATACTGTGGTTTATGTATATATTATACATATATATACATAACATTGCTTCAACCAAGTTTTTTTACATTACTTTTGCAAATATAAATACAATTAAATTTATTCTTATTTTTTTCTCCCTTTTGTTTTTTTCTTCTATCTCCTCTTCCCCTTCTGATTTCCTTTCTTCTTTCACTTTTCTCAGTCCCACCTTTCCTGTTTCACACCCTTTGCTTTTCACTTTCACTTTCATATCCTCCCCCCCCCCCTTTTCTCTCCAAAGTTGTTTCCAGTCTTCATCCTGTAATGTTTTTTCTAATTTCATGCTTTCATGGTTTCCATGAATGACTTGAAGAAATACTTATATAAGTTCTGTCTCCTTAAATTTTGATAAGCATACTATAGATATTTTCATCTGAGTCATTGATTAAAAAAAGTTGACTAGTATAAAAACAAATATTAGAGATTTTACTTTAAATTAACAATGATGTATTAATAAATATTTTCTTGGTGTGTTGTTCAATCTGCATTCCATCTATAGATTTTTAAATTTTCTATTTTTAAAATTTACTGTTTATTAAAACGAAATAAGATAGAAAAAAAAGTCAGGAAAGAAAATTAAAACAAAACAAAGCAGAACATTGTCATGTGCCCAGCAGAATGTCAAGGAATATTCAAAATATATAACAATGAATTTCTAGTTCAAGAAAAGATATATAGTAGTAGAATAAATTATATTCATAAGTGTTTCTTGTAGGTTTCTTGTAGGTTGTTCTTTGTTTTCTGATGTGCAATTCTTTTACTTCCCCTTCCCCCCCTTTAGTCCTCTCAATTTCTACAAGCAGGCTATAGTTAAGCACATATATATTTAATAGCTATCCATAGACCCTCACACATATACATATACAAAGAGCAATATACATATCTATATATACTAAGACACATACATATACATTTTCTCATATGTAAACATGCATTTAAAACTATCAATATGGTTGACATGTAAATTTCTCTCTTGTTGAATCTTTGTCTGGGTCTAAGATCAATGATTGATATCTGTACTTTTTTTTCCCTAATAAATTCAACTTCTGATCTTTATTATAGTGGTTATTTATATCTCTTTTTCCCCATCCCTGTTAATTCTTCTACTATAATTCAGCTCCTTTACTTGCCTTGCTGTTATTTTAACCTCCTCCTACCCATGGATCCCTCTCTTATCTTCTTCCCCCCCTCCCTTTGCTTTGTCCTTCATTTATCCCTTCCTCCTTATTTCTTTATACCCTTCTTGGTATATATTCAGTGCTTCCTATTTAACCCATTCTCAGTGTGAGAAGGTTTTTAAAAGTATGAGCCCTCCTTTCCCCAAATGCCTCTGTGGCTATTCTTCCTCTGCATCTCATTTGTATAAATCTTTATTTTGAGTCAATCAATTATTGATGTCAGTTTTAAGCATATGGTTTACATTTCCATGTAAAAAAACATAAACAATCTGTCCATGTTAAATTCATTAAAATTAATCTTAGATATTGGCTCTTATATATTACATTTTCTACTGAGTTCTGATTTGGTTGATAGAAATTCCTGAAAATAGGCAAGTTTGTTGAATGTCCATTTTTTTCATTGAATAATTTTGCTGGATATGATATTTTTAGCTGATATATATGATTCCAGGAACTGTGGCCTTTTACTGTTGCTGCTGATAAGTCCTGTACAATTCTAATTGTAGCTCCAGCATATTTGAATTTATTTTTTTCCTGTTCCTTGCAAAATTTCTCTTTCATCTGGGGGTTTTGAAATTTGGTAATAATATTTCCATATGTTTTCCATAAAGGATCTCTTTAGTGATCAGTGGATTTTTATTATTTCTACTTTCCCCTTATGTTCTATCACTTTAGGATGAAATTTCTTTTCTTTCTTTCTTTCTTTCTTTCTTTCTTTCTTTCTTTCTTTCTTTCTTTCTTTCTTTCTTTCTTTCTTTCTTTCTTTCTTTCTTTCTTTCTTTCTTTCTTTCTTTCTTTCTTTCTTTCTTTCTTTCTTTCTTTCTTTCTTTCTTTCTTTCTTTCTTTCTTTCTTTTTTCCTTCCTTCCTTCCTTCTTTCCTTTCTTCCTTCCTTCCTTCCTTCTTTCCTTTCTTCCTTCATTCCTTTCTTTCTTTTTCTTCCTTCCTTCCTTCCTTCCTTCCTTCCTTCCTTCCTTCCTTCCTTCCTTCCTTCCTTCCTTCCTTCCTTCCTTCCTTCCTTCCTTCCTTCCTTCCTTCCTTCCTTCCTTCTTTCTTTCTTTCTTTCTTTCTTTCTTTCTTTCTTTCTTTCTTTCTTTCTTTCTTTCTTTCTTTCTTTCTTTCTTTCTTTCTTTCTTTCTTTCTTTCTTTTGCATTTTTCATATGGAATGTTTTCTTTATTTTAAAAGCTTTTTATTTTCAAAACATATGTATGCATAATTTTTCAACATTGATCCTTGAAAACCTTGTGTTCCAAATCCCCCCCCTTCTCCCACCCTGTCCCCTAGATGGCAAGTAATCCCATATATGTTAATCCAACACGTTAAAATATATGTTAAATGCAATATGTGTATACATATTTATGCTATTATCTTGCTGCACAAGAAAAATCGGATCAAAAAGGAAAAAATGAGAAAGAAAACAAAATGCAAGCAAACAACAACAAAAAGAGTGAAAATGTTGTGATCCACATTCAGTTCTCACAGTCCTCTCTCTGGGTGTAAATGGCTTTTTTTTCCATCACAAGATCATTGGAACTGGTCTCAATAAGGATAATTTTTCTTTGATTATTTCTTGCATTTTTGTGTCAAGATTCTCTTTTTTTGGTTACAACTTTTAAGTAATCCAATTATTTTTATATTTTCTCTTAATCTGTTCTCCATATCTGATTTTTAAAAAAAAATATATGTTTCACATTCTGTTCTATTTTTTTCATTCTTTATATTTATTTTCTTATTTCTTGTTCTCTTATAGCTTCACCAGTTTCTCCTTGCCCAATTCTAATTTTCAAAGACTTTTTGTCTTTAAGATTCTGTATCTCCTTTTCTTGTTAAATATACTTTAAAAAATAATCTTGTGTTTTTTGGATGGTTTTAAATTCTCTTTTGAGGGGCAGCTAGGTGGTGCAGTGGATAGAGCACTGGCTCTGAAGTTAGGAGACCCTGAGTTCAAATCTGACCTCAGACACTTAACACTTCCTAGCTGTGTAACCCTGGGCAAGTCACTTAACCCCAATTGCCTCAGCCAAAAAAAAAAAAAAAATTCTCTTTTGAGTGCTTCTATAAATTCTCTCTGGGGAGGGAGCTGTTTAATGTTACTCTTTGGGGAGAAGAAGCTCTTTTTACTTCAGTGTTCTCCTCTGAAGATAAATATCTTCCCTATTCTCATGTAAATTTCTATGTTTAGTTTCTTTCTTTTTTTTGCTGGTTCATTTTTTTTTTTTTTTAAATAAGAAGTATTATTGTAAGCACTTCAAACGGTGGAGTGGTGGGGAGGAGAGGATGGGCCTCTAGCTTCACTTCACTTCTCTCCTCTGATCTAGATCCTCAAACCAAAAGTTCCCCCCTCCACCAAGTGTCTCAGCCAGCAGTGTCCCTGCTCCATTGCTTCTATACTCACCAATTGTGCTGCTTCCTTCTCACCTAAGGCTGACATTCCTAAGCGGCTGAGGTTCACCCGGTTTTCCAGAATTCAGACCCCCTATCCTGCAAACAGTCTGGGAGGTGAAAGTCTCTGTGGTTCCTGTTGAGGCTGGAGCCATACCTAGCTTGTTCCAGGCATCTCTACTTGGTGTTTCTGAGGAACTAGCCCAGAGATATTTGCACTTTGCACTCATTTATCCCCACCTGGGATCTTTCTTCAGATCTTCTCTGGTTGTACCAGGAGGACCCCTGTTCTGCTGCAAGTCTTCTTGATATTTCACCAGTCTATGTTCACCCTGAGGCACAAATTTGTTCTGTTTGTGGAAGAAATCTGGAGAGCTTGAAATTTACTGACTACTCTACCATCTTCCCAGAATCCTTTCTACAGATTTTTTTTTTAGCCTGAAAAAAATTTTAGATTGTTTAGTTCACTCTCTTTGCTCTCCAAATTAAGGAAATCAGAGCCTAGAGACATTCAGTGACTTATCCAATGCCCCACAATAGGTTAGAACAGAGTCAGGATGGGAAACAAAATCTCTTTATTCGCATTTGGTGAGTTTTCTGCTGCCTCATGCAGTCTCCTTTTAATTCTACTGTCATCTAATCCACATTTCTCCATATTGTCCACAAGGATGATATTGAGAGACTGCTAAATAAGGCAAACTGATCTAGAATCTTATTTCATTTAACTGTAAGTTATAATACTATGCTTTTAAAAACCTATTTTAAAATTAGGTCATTTGCTAATTGCCAATTTTGCTCACTTTTTCTGTTGTCCCTAATAAGCTAATAGTTCTATAATACTTTGGGTTTGAAAAATGTTTAAAATATGTCATTTTATCTTCACAAGAACCCTGTTAGAAAAATTCTATTATAATCCCTTAATTTCTCAAAGATAATTTAAAGTGTTTCAGAGATCAAATTGACATAATCTTTTAGTATTTCATGATGTTTTCATTAGCCAAGGTTGGGCAGATTTGAATGCATTTAAAATAATCTAGTGCTCCCTTACAATCTCTTTACCTATATTGAACTTTGAGTTCCTCTTAACTATAGTTGTTTTTCCTTTCTACCTTAAAGGCTTTCCTCCTTGGTAAAGAAGATACAAGTGAAATAGGCATTCAGTTCTTCTATTTTCTCCTTGACATATGTTAATATTTTAACATCTATCCCAAACAGAAAATCAACCCAGTTCAACATAACTAATACTTAATAAACAGCTAAATTGCTAAGCATTATCCTGGGTGAGTAGGATATAAAGATTAAAATAAGACAGTCCCTGCCTTGAGGGAGAAATAATAGTTTATAAATACAGTGAATTTGAGTAGAGACAGAACATTTACAACATAGATTTGTGGCACCCCAGCTCACCCTTGAAGGAAGATAAGAATTCTGAAAGGTCGTGATATGAGGAAGAAATATCTTTCAATAATGAACAACAGCTTATGTGAGTGCCCAAAGGCAGGATGTGGCATTTTGGATCCTGGGGGAAAATAGTAATTCATTTTAGCATGAAAAGTAAAGCAAATAAAGGGGAATAATACAAAATAAGCCTGGAAAGGCTAAATTGGAGTTAGACTGTGAAGAGCATTAGTTGCTAAGCTAGTATTGTTTTTTTAGAGGTAATAGGAAACAACTAGTAGTTTTTAATCAGAGAAGTGTGACAGTTAAACCTGTCTTAGGTTTTTTTTTGTTTTTGGTTTTTTTTGGTCAATTTTGTGGAAAATTATTATAAGGGAAGTATGGAAATAGAAACTTATTAGAAAGTCATTATGATGGTCCAGGCAACAGGTGATGAGGGCCTCAATCAAGCTGATGGCAGTGTAAGTAGAAAACAATATATCATGCTGTGGAAATGGAATTGAAAGGACTTGGTAGTGATGATAAATTAACAATTTTGACAGTAAAAAAGCTCTGCTTTACCACTGTTCTTAGTGGCAAAGCTATCTATATTTTACCATTACATATAATGGCAACTTCTGATTTGAAATGAATTCATTTATATCAAGTAGGAGTTATATCAGGAATGCAGGGATGCTTCAAAACCAAGGAAACAGTTAATATGCAATAGAACAGATTTTACGGACCTGGTTCAATCTTTGGAACACTTTAAATTATTCTTTTTGTCATCTGACTAGTGAAAACATCAAAATGTGGCACATTTTTAGGTCTCTTCCTAAAAAACACATTACTACTCAGACTAATAAAACATCAAATGTAGAATAAAATTTACAATATCCTAGAGAAAAAATGCCAGGGACTAAGTCAAGAAAGCTCTTTTTCTCTGTGGTTAGCCTTTGTCCCACTCTACTTTTGTCTACTCTGTTTTACTGCTTTGATGATATAGACACATTTCTTCAGCTGGCAGCTTGGCTCAGGCACCTGATACACTGCTGTATCTACTGAGAAACCTAGGGCTCAAGTTTTCTGATGTACATGGCTATGTAAAGGGGCTATGTAAATGCACAGATTACAAGGAACCAAGTCCGTAGCTTTAACCTCTCAACTTGTTTTATTTTTCTCCTCATCTTAATTTCTCTTATAAAGACTAAGTTCAAGGGTGTGGTCCAGATTTTGAAAAGTTATCTTCAATATGCAGTCTATGAGGCAACCCAGAGCTAGGCAAGGAATTCATACCTTATCAAGAAAATATTATTAATGCTGATCAAAAGTCCTCCTTATTTATATACTTTGTACAGGGAAATATCATCAATGCTAGAATAAAGTCTTCATTATTATGGCTAAGGTGAACTGAGGTTAATGTCTCATCATACCCATTACAAATAAATTATTCAATAAGAAAAGTCAAGGAAATCTTATACTTGTATTAATACATGTGGAAAAAGCCTTTGGTAGATATAAAGATACATGCTAGGAATCTGCTACACACTGGGAATACAAATATAAGCAAAGCATAATAGTCTTTACCCTCAAGACTCTTATATTCTGATGGAGGAAGATAAAACATTAAAGGGACCTGAAAAGGGAGGAAAGGAACTATGTTCAACATCATGGTTTGGAGCTATGGCGGGGAAGTGATGAAAAACTATATAGGTAACTATAAGCCCAATAACAGCAATGCTGGATCAAAGGGTATGCACAGTTTGATAACTTTTTGGGCATAGTTCCAAATTGCTCTCCAGAATGGCCGGATTCTTTCACAGCTCCACCAACAATGTATTACAATTTTTCTTTAATATGTTAAAAGTTAGTTATCTATAAATTTATTGGAGTTTTATTGCTAACTAACCATGATCATTAGATTTCTCCCCAAATTCTGTTCTTGCTATTAAAATTGTTTCATAGTGTTTAAAATCATTAACAATGATTTTTATTAATGACATATAATAATTACTACTGAACACATATTTTCAAATCCTCATAATAAGAAATGAAAACAGACCATTGGATTATTTATTGATCCTGCCTAATCTATTTCCTGCCTCCATTCCTTTGTATATTGGTTTTTGTTCAGTCAGAGCTGACTCTTTGTGACCCCATTTGAAGTTTTCTTGGCAAAGACACTGAAGTAATTTGCCATTTCCTTCTCCAGATTATTGACAGATGAAGAAACTGAGGCAAATAGAGTGAAGTAACTTGCTTAGGATTATACAACTAGTAAGTGTCTGAGACTGGATTTGAATTCAGGTCTTCCTGATTCCAGGCCCAGCACTCTATTTCCTGTACCACCTACCTACTCTCCTTTGTATTCATTGCCTAAATAATTCTCTCTAGCTGTGTCTTCTGGTAAGTCAAGCCAAAAACAGGGTTCACCTTCTTTCCAGTTACACAGTGAATATAGAGAAGGTTCCTGCTGTAGTACAGTTAGTCCTGACTGAAGACCTTCTCAAATTCCCAAGGTTGCCTACAAGTTTGGACATGACCATTTTGGGATTGCTGGTTAATTACTTATGATCAGTTAAAGAAATACCAATCAAAAGAAGCAGTTAGCCAGGGTCTCAAGCTCAGCTCACTGAGCTAAGCTCAGTAGTTACCATGTTGTCAAAAGTGGAGAAAGCTATTATTTCTCAAGCCCTCATGGGACAACTCAGAATTACATGGTACTACTTGGAGAACTGAAGGAAGAGTGAATGAGAAGGCAAGATCGCTTTTTAAAGGTGTCAGAAGCTCTTGATCAGTAAGTGAACAATAAATTTTTCATCTCAAAGTACCCTGTCCCTTCAGGGGCCATGTGTATTCCTGGTAACCCTACAAGCTTTCCAGAGGAGCTTTAACAAACACTGCATGAGATAGCTCCTATAGGCTCATCCCTAAGCAATTTTTATAGTGGTTAATATCTGCTAAGCATGCTACATGTGCATATGTATATATACAGGCACAAACATGTATATGCATGTATGCATATACACATATATATGCATATATCACACATTGTTGAGACAGTTTATGCAAAAGAAATAGGACAGGAGATGGAATGTGGTATACAAGGATCAGCAAGCAGCCCTGTTTAGCTGAAATAAAGAATAAATGAAAATAAAACATAAAATTGTAGGGCTTGGTGGTGAGATTATGAAAAGTTTTAAATACCAGAAGAGTTAGTATGTATTTTAGAAGTATCACTTTATCAGCTGTGGAGGTAGGATGGTAGAAAGGGCAGAAAAAAGCCAAGGAAAAGGTTATCATAATAACTCAGGGGAGAGGTGAATAAGGCTCAACTAGGGAGGCAGCTATTTAAAGAGAGATAGGGTTGGCTGCAAAAAATGTGAACTTGACAAGACTTGACAATTTGGCTAATTATAAGGGGTGAGTAAGAATGTAGTCATGAATAGTTGTGAGGTTGTGAATCCTTTATGCTTAAAATGATGGTGATGTTCTGGACAAAAGTAAGGAAGATAGGCTGAAGGGTAGGTTTTGGAGAAAGATAATGAACTTTGTTTTGGGCATGTCGAATTTGAAATGATCATGGGTTGTCCAGTGGTAAGTATCCTACCCATTGGTTAGGGGAAAGGAGCTCAGGAGAGAGATTGGGGTGGTGTCTTTACTGGAAAAGGGGTTATTGAGAGGAGGGAAGTTTTGGGGATAGAGATTCTAAGCTCCATTTTGAATATTGTTTTAGTTGCCTCTAAGAAATGCAGTTGGAAATGTCTAATAGAGATTTAGTGATGTGGAACTGAAGTTCAGATTAGAGATTAGGGCCAGATTTTAAAATCTAGAATCATCTTTATGGATTTGAACCCATGGGAGCTGTTGAAATCACTGAAAAAGAGTTTAGAAATACAGAAGAAGATAGTATGGGACAAAGCCTTGCTAGATAACATGGGGTGCATCTAAACATAGTTGGCATGATATAGATAATGATTTAGCAAAAGATGGAGAAAGAGCAGCTAGAGAAGCAAGAGAAGAAGCAAAGAAGCGTATTACAAAAATGGATAGAGAAGAGAGAATTTGGTCAATGGTATGAATTGTAAAGTATAGTGTGAAGCAGTTTGGATGAAAAGCTGCGGAGCTATACAAAAAGGACAGTTAACAAAACTTATTCCTACTTCAAGGGGAGGAGGAGAATAGTTGTCATTGGGAACAGTCTTGGTGTGTAGTGTCCATTACCCATTGCTGAGGTCAGTACACAAGTTCCCCAGCTTCCTGGTGTAGAACTGTGTAGGACAGGGTGCTAGAGTCCTCTTACCATCCAAAAACTCAAAGGCATCTCCAGATAAAAACAGAAAACATTTATTCTGTCCTTGCAAGGAGAGGTTCATGCACATCAACTTGGAAAGTCCAGCATGCTGCGTGGCATGTGGTAGAAACAGGGAATGGATTATATAACAGAAAAGCTATGGTTGCACCTCCCTTCCAATTGATTTTTAAATTCTTTGGATGGATTGAAAAGGAAGTAAACACTGATCAACGATCAGCAATACTGAATACTTCCTGGGGGTTATGTGACTTCCTAAAATTTAACACTTAGGGTCTGACCCACTCTCAGTGTTCTGATGAATCTTCATCTGGTCAGGGCTCAAACTTATATAGAGGAGTTTTAGACAAAGTACTAATTGGTCAATAAGAAACTCACCTATCATCTACAGGGCAAGGTCAGTGAAATGAGGATATTTTCTAAACTGATAAGAAGGAAGGAATGAGGGGCAAAGACAGAGAGAACCTAACTCAATCATGTCATCCTGCATTGGGCAGCTAGATGAGGCCATAGTGAACAGAGTGCTGGCCTGGGAGTAAGGACGACTCATCTTCCTAAATTCAAACCTGGCTTCAGACACTGACTAGCTGTGTGACTCTGGGCAAGTCACTTAACCTTGTTTGCAGTTTCCTCATCTGCAAAATGAGCTGGACTAGGAAATAGCAAACCACTCCCTACTGTCAAGAAAATAGAGTCCTCCAAGTGGGGCACTTCTTTTAGAAGAGTTGGATATGACTGAACAACATCACCATGTTATCTCACAAGACCTTTTCTTTGGGTTTATTAATATTACCATACATACAGTCCTTGGAGGTGGAGCACTTGAAATGACTGTCATTGTTTTATACAAGAAAATTAATTAAGAATTATGAGTAATGAGAAAAAGCTATTGTAGGGAAAACTGGGAGAGACAGTTACGTACACTTGAGTGATATGCACAAGTGCTACATTGCTGGGAGAGAACTGAAAGCCACCAGTCTAGATAGCTTTTTTCCTAGAAGTTTGGCTGTTACAGGAAGGGAAGAGATACAATGATAATGTGAAAGAAAGATGAGGAAATTGAAGTAATTTTCCCATGGTCACACAGGTAATGGATGACAGAGGAAGAATGTTAATCTAGGTCCTTTGACTCTGAATCTAGCCCCTTTTACACGGTACTATGATGGTCTCTGTAGGAAGAGTTAGGAGACACTATTCCCATAATCAAAGATTGAATTGATGAGGCATGTAGAAGAAGGAAGGGGGTGAATCAGAAAGGCATTTAAAAAATTAATGGACATTGCTTGGGAAAAGTGGAGTCAGGGAGTAAAAGAAAATGAGTCAAAAATGACTAAAAGTTTAAGCTTAAATCTTTGAAAGATTGTATTACCATTAACAAAGACAGGGAAGCTGGCAAGGGAGATATTTTATGGAATGAAGGAAAGAAAAATGAGCTCAGTTTTAGACATCCAGAACTTCTGGCAGCTAAACTTCCGGTTAAATTTATCAGATCCTTATCTTATCCCCTCTGGACCCTTTATGTTAACTATTTAATCCAAAAGTTAATTTGTGTTGCTAATGAGAAATCTCTATTCATCTAAGTTGGGGGTTAGCCCCAAATGATAGAGATATTTACTCTCTGGAAGTGAAGGTAAATAGTGACTTCAGTTTGACCTGAATTATATAGAATGTTTGTTCTAGTCTAGGATCTTCAGGCATTCAGTTTGTTTTCTTAGAAGGGGCCATGGCATTCCATAGAGATAGGGAGGCTCAGTAAATTAGGAATGACACATCTGGGGTAAGGGGAAGTGACTTTATTTGGCAGCAATCATGTCCTTCCATAGAATGAAACCAGGACATGCCCCTGGTTCTTTTCCTGAAGCAGAAAAAGTAGGTGTTTGGGAATGGAGAGGCCTGAAGCAATCTTTTTTAAGTCAGTCTTTTTTTTTTTTTTTTTTTTTTTTTTTTTCTATGCATGATGTATTTCTTGTTTCCTAGATTTAAGTTTTTTAAAATAAGGAACCAGGTTTTGCAGTAAACGCAGCATTATTGTCTACTTTCTACTGTTCAAAAAAAGCATATATAAATTCAGGAATGTGACAGAAATTGTTCGACAATTCTGACAAGGTTAGAACATGGAATTCAGGCCTGAGACTTGGCCAGGTCCCAAAGTGAAGCAAAGACTTGACAGTCACCAAACTATTCCTTAGGCTATCTACCCATGATTTGCATCTTTGGAAGCGATTTCCCCTTGGGATCTCAGATCACTTGAATATTTGATCTTTTGATTGGATCATTTAGCATAGATATTTGGGCTAGATTTGGGCCATGGGTTATTCTGAAAAGCATAATTTACAAACCTTTGGTTACTTTGAAGGTCCTTATCTATACATGAAATAAAAAAATGATGCTGCATTAATAGCAAAATATGATTTCTGATTTTGAATTACTTAAATCTTGAGAATAAGAAATACATTAGCCAAATCCACCAATAAAAAAGAGACTGAAGGGCAAAGTCTGTGGCTATTTAGTATATGGTCAGTAGTGTCAAATTCAAGCAGAATACTTATATTTATATATTAATTTATAAAACTACAATTTAATATTATTAACATTGTATTTAATTTTTATTTATTCTGTTAAACATTTCCCAAAAATTACATTTTAATCTTATTTGGGTTACACTAGAGAGTTTTTAAACTGGATTCCATTATTTGATAGCTCTGCAGTACATCTTGTTCTAGAGGCAATTGTGGTGTAATGGATAGAGAATTAGGTAAAAAGTGGATACCAAAGATCCATGAGTAGTCCTGAAAAGGATTGTACAAGGTGTCAAGGAAAACTAGCACCTCTGGAGTGAGGTTTTACCAAGTTACACAAGTAAGAAGTAGCCAGAACTATTTCTTAGAGACCTACATACTTGTAAAGGATTTTTTTTTTCTTTACTTCTGTGTGGTATGAAAATGGTGAGGGGTCACCATTTAATAAAAAAAGCTGGAGAGATCTCTAGAATAAAGCAAAGTTTATTGTACATTCTCACGAGAAGGCCGTCCCACACCTCAAGCAGACAATGGAAGAGAGGAAGCACCTCCCGTGGGCAGGATCAGCACCTTTAATCCCTAAATGAAAACACCCCCTCCCACCACTGACCTCTCATTGGCTGAGAGTCTTACATTCTAAACGAGAACTACCCATGAAATTGAACTTGACCAATAAGTACATAGTTGCCCATATTTGACTGAAATAGGGAGAAAATTGTGTCACGGGAGGATAGCAGGAAGGGGACTCTATGCTCAAAGTCCTTCAGGCCTACTCAAACTCTGAAGTAGATGAAGCCTTACTCGATTTTCACAACTGTTTTGAAAGATCTCACCTCATCTTGTTCACTAGGAATCAAAATTTATAAGATTTTACAATATTCAGGCCAAAATTTGATCTATAGACTTGGGTAGGAGTTGTAATAGATTATTTCTAAGTTCCCTTAACACTCTAAGATTTTATAATGCTATGATTTTATTCTACAGCACAATCTGCGAACATTCTATTCTAATATGACATTTTACATTGTCCATTGTGAAAATTAATTGGTTAGCTTAATCTATATAGAGATGCCATAATCTCTCTGAAAATTTGGTATCATAGCTCTAAAGTCACATTAAGACATAAAGCTTACACAAATGAATAGAGAGCACATGGCTTTGAGATTTGATAGCTTTTCATTTTAGGTTCATGTGTTACTTAATTGCATGTTATTGCTATTCCAACCCAAAAGTTGTAAACAGAATATTTAAATATAATGACTAGGAATAGAACTGGGAACATAACTATAATTTCTGATACAATCCTATAACATATCATTAAAGGGAGCATTTGTGAGCATTTAGAAAAAGAAATGACAATCACCATAAACCAGCATGACTCCATCATAATGGACTCATTCTACATGGACTTCATTTTTTTTTGACAGGCTTATTACAATGGTAGGCGAGAGGAATATTGTGGCTATACTCTGCCTGCATTTTGACAAAGTAATTAACAAAATCTTTCTATCCTTGTGGATGGTATAAAGAAATGTAAGCTAGATGATAACTCAGTTGGGTGAATTTGATTGAAAGACTATATCTAAAGGATTAAACATTAATGAACTAATACCGACTTGAAATACATTCTCAAGTTGGAGTCTCACAGGGGTTCAATCTTAATCTTGTGCTATTCATCATTTTTATAAATGACTTGAAAGGTCATTCTTACTAAATTTATAAGACATAATGCTACTTTGAGAGGTAGCTCTCACATTGTATGATATAATAAGGGCCCAAATTGTTCTTTAAAGGCAAAAAGCAATAGATAACAAAATCACTATTGGTAGAGTTGTGAACTGGTTCAACCACTCTAGTGAATAATTTGAAATTATGCCAAAGGATTATAAAATTGTGTGTATCCTTTTGGTGAAATCTTGAATGATGGGTGTGGTGGGCAGAGAGAAACTAAAAAATTGATAAAACTTATTTCCTGGATAAGGCAGGAAGTTTAGTTCTGTGGTCCCACCCGTGGGAGGTAATCCAGTCAGAAAACCAAGTTATGTCAAGTCCCTGAGACTAAATTCTCCCCATAAGATAACTTATAGCCCATGCCACAGTGACTGCCCTCCTTTGGGCCATTCATCATGGCACTCGATCTTTTGGTGTCTTTTTTTTTTTTCCAGTAAATAAATATTTATTAAGCACTTACAATGTGCCAGGCACTGTGTTAGGTGCTTGGAGGAACAAAATAAAAGAATGACAGATCCTGTCCTCAGGAAGCTTACAATTTTATTTTATTTTTTAATTACTTTTTTAAATTAAAGCTTTTTATTTTCAAAATATATACATGGATGATTTTTGACATTCACCCCCTACAAAACCCTGTGTTCTAATTTTTCCCCCTCTCTTTCCCCACCCTCACCCCCAATTGGCAAGTGATCCATTATATGTTGAACATGTGCAATTCCTCTATACATATTTCCACAAATATCATGCTGCTGCAGAAAAATCAGGTCAAAAAGGAAAAAAAAATTAGAAAGAAAACAAAATGCAAGTAAACAAAAAGAGTGGAAATCCTAGTAGCAGTTCACAGTCACATTGTCCTCTCTTTGGGTACAGATAGCTCTCTTTATCACAAGACCATTGGAACTGGTCTAAACCACCTCTTTGAGAGCCATTCCATTAGAAATGATCATCGGGTAATCTTCTATTGCTATATATAATGATCTCCTCGGTCTGCTTATTTAACTTAGCACCAGTTTGTGTAAGTCTCTCCAGGCCTTTCTGAAATCATCCTGCTGATCATTTATAGAACAATAATATTCCACAATATTCATATACCATAACTTGTTCAGCCATTCTCCAGTTGATGGGTACCTACTTAGTTTCCAGTTTCTTGCCACTATAAAGAAGGCTGCCACAAACATTTTTGCACATATGGGTCCTTTTTCTTCCTTTGTGATCTCTTTAGGATACAAGTTCAGTAGTAACACTGCTGGATCAAAGGGTATGTACAGTTTGATAGCTCTTTGGGCAGAGTTCCAAATTGCTCTCTAGAATGATTGGATATACTCACAATTCCACCAACAATGTATCACTGTCTCAGTTTTCCCAAATCCCCTTCAATATTCATCATTATCTTTTACTGCAATTTTAGCCAATCTGAGAGGTGTGTCATGGTACTTCAGAGTTGTCTTAATTTGCATTTCTCTGATCAATAATAATTTAGAGTACCTTTTCAAATGACTAGAAATGGTTTTAATTTCTTCATCTGAAAATTGTCTGTTTATATCCTTTGACCATTTATCAGTTGGAAAATGGCTCAAATTCTCATAAATTTGAGTCAATTTTCTATATACTTTATGAGGTCTTTATCAAAACCCTTGAATGTAAAAATTTTTCCCCAGTTTATTGCTTCCTTTTTTTTTCTTCTGAAGCAATTGGGGCTAAGTGACTTGCCCAGAGTCAAACAACTAGGAAGTGTTAGTGATTGAGGTTAGATTTGAACTCTGGGTCCTCCTGACTTCAGGGCAGGCGCTCTCTCCACTGCGCCACCTAGCTGCCCCTATTTTTTCCCTTCTAATATTTTCTGCATTGGTTTTGTTTGTACAAAACTTTTTAACTTAATATAATCAAAATTATCCATTTTGAATTCAGTAATGTACTCAAGTTCTTTAGCCATAAATTCCTTCTTTTTCCACAGATCTGAGACGTAAACTATCTTTTTCTAATTTATTTATAATCTCATTCTTTTTGCCTAGATCATGAATCCATTTTGATCTCATCTTGGTATATGGTGTTAAGTGTGGGTCAATGCCTAGGTTTCTGTCATATTAGTTTCCAATTTTCCCAGCAGTTTTTGTCAAATAGTGAATTCTTATCCCCCAAACTGGGGTCTTTGAGTTTGTTAAACACTAGATTACTAGAGTCATTGATTACTTTGTCCTGTGAACCTAACCTATTCTACTGATCAACTATTCTTTCTCTTAGTCAGTACCAAATGGTTTTGATGACCACTGCTTTACAATATAGTTTTAAGCCTGGCACAGCTAGGTCACCTTCAGTTGCATTTTGTTTCATTAATTCCCTTGAAATTTTTGATATTTTGTTCTTCCAGATTAATTTTATTATTTTTTTCAAGCTCTGTGAAGTAATTTCTTGGGAGTTTAATTGGTATGGCATTGAATAAGTAAATTAATTTAGGTAATTTTTATTATTTATTATATTAAAGACCTTTGTATTTTAATGAGGGAAAGACACTACCTTAAAGGAAGCTATAAGGGAGAATCTTAGGGCTGTGTCAGTGAAGAAAGCCTGGAGAAGGAGTAGCGTTTGAAAAGGAAAAAAGACATGACTAGCCTGTGTGCGTGGTTTTAAATGGAGTGTCATGGAGGAACCAGGGACCTTCAGGGAGGAGAATATTTCCAGTGAGAAATTCCAGGATGAGTCTTCTATGGCATGATAGGGGAAAGCCAAGAGAATTAGAAGCAGTGCCTAGAGAGGAATGAGGACCCAATTGACTTGTGTGTTTTCCTTAAAACTGAGGTTATCTAGAACAATGAAACAAATTGAATGAGATTAAATTTAGTAGGAATAAATGTCTTACACTTGGGTTTTTAAAAAGGGTTTTTAACTATGAAGTTGATAGTTAGAAGATTGGGGAAATGTAGTTAGACAATGCCTTTTAAAATATATATGAAGGTTTTTGGGGAATGCATATTCAATGAATGTGACTCAGCAGCCAAAAAGAAAAATGTTAAATAACTTTAGGTGGAATTAAAAGAGGCAGAAAGCCTAAAATTCAGAAGGTAATGTATAGTATTCTCCTAAACTCAGATCAATATGGTTCAGCCCAGGAAACCACATTTTAAGGTGGGTATTGATAACCTGGAGAAGATCCAGAATGGTCACTGGATCAGAGATCTAGACCTGGATGGGACTGCTGAGGCAATCTAGTCCAGTGATTTAACTTCAACCTAGAGAAATTAAGGAGTTTGTTCAAGGTCGCAGAGTAAGTAAATATTAGAGATAGAATTTGAAACCAAGTCCTCTGACTCCAATGCTACTTTTCTAGAGGACCTTGACAAAATGCTTAATGAAGGAATGGGGAATTCATTTTTTGTCTAAAGAAAAGAAGACAAAGGGAATATGATATAGATATCTGAGTATTTTAAAGTCTGTCACATAGAAGTAGGATTCTCATTGATTGGTTAAGTAGCAAAATAAAATGTAATAGAGTATTATTACTCCTCTAGAAGCACAATTTAGATAGATAGATAAGCATGGGAAGATATAAATTGTTGCAGAGTAGAGTAAGCAGAACCAAAAAAACAATATAAACAATGAATACAATTATGTAAACAGAAACAACCACCAAAAAGTAACCCAAAGTAAATATTGCAAAATAATTAAATTATGTACATCCCCAAAGAAGAAAAGACACATATCCCCACTCCTTTAAAAAGATAAGAAGTCAGACTAAGTTGTGGAATATTGAATATAATTTTAGATTTTTTTGATGCATTGATCATTTTTTTTTCTTTAAAAACATTATTTTTAATACCATGACTCTCTGGGGGAGGGGAAGGGAGGAGAATAAAGAGGGATACTGGGAGGAATTTTGGTGATGCAACAAAATATATAAATAAAAATTAATTTAAAAAGTAATGATTCTTCTTGACTTTACATGGTTAAAACAAGAAATAGAATTTTCAGAGAGGTACATTTGAACTTGATGTAAATTTTTAAAGCTATCTTGGTAGGTAAATTGGTCCCTCCCATTGAAAATTTTAAAGAGATAGCAAAATGATTATTGTTTCAAGGTGATACTTTATACTCAGGTTCAGGACCTTGAAGGTTCCTTCTAACTCTGAAGTTGTTAAAATGTAACACTTATTGACCACAATAAAATAATTCAGTCACTAGAGTCAAACTAAAATAATTTGTAAATCTTTAACTTTTATTAGTATCTGGATACATGTTTTGGCTTACCTCTTATTAGAGTCTCTTTAAAATTTCTTATAGGGCAACTGAAGAAGTGACCAAACCTCTTTCTGCCTCAAATTTTTCATCTTGAGGTTTAGCTAGGTGGCGCAGTGGATAGAGCACCAGCCCTGAATTCAGGAAGATACGAGTTCAAATGTGTTCTCAGACTCTTAACACTTCCTAGCTGTGTGACCCTGGGCAAGTCACTTAACCCCAGCCTCAGGGCGGGAAAAATTCTTCATCTTGGAAAAAGAAAGTAGAAAGACCTCTGTATTGTCAGTGAAGAGACTTCAACTCTTGACCCAACCTTGCTATTGATTTTCTGGGTTAAGTATTGACACTTTGTGATTCTTTAAAGCAGAACTCCAAATTTTCAGTGTTGATTGCTGTAGAACTAAGTATCATTTTGAGACCAAAGCATCCCTTTCCCTTCCTCTTACCTTTCCTCCTTCATTCTGAAGAATGAGGGTGATGCTTTTGTTGTTATTTAGTCATTTCAGTTGTATTCAACTCTTTGTGACCCCTTTTGGTATTTTCTTGACAAAGATACCAGAGTGGTTTGCCATTCTTTTATCAGATTATTTCACAGATGAGGAAACTGAGGCAAACAGGATTAAGTGATTTGCCCAGGGTCATAAAGCTGGTAGTGTTTTAGACTGTATTTCTACTCAGGCCTGACTTCAGACCCAGTGGTCTAGTCACTGGGCCACCTAGATGCCCCAAAGATGGCATTAGTGTGGTTCTTTGAATTCTTCTTTTCTATCACTGAATCCCATGTAAAAAAGACATTTCATAGATTTCTACTCCATACTCTATTTCCCTGCAACCCAGAAATTATATAGATAGCTCTGTTACTAGGAAATGTTTTCAGGGAGCAGCAGACTACTTTTGTTCTTTCTCTGTGAAGACAACAAAAAAGGCTACCAGTTAGGTCTAGAGTCAAAGGACTTGAATTCAAATCCTAGGCCTCTGTGACCTTGGATAAGTCATTTAACTCTGTAGCCCAGTTTCCTCATTTGTAAAGTGATGAAATTTGATTATCCAACCTCCAAGGTTTCTTCCAGAGATATAACTATATCTCTATAGTTATAGAGATCTATATAACTATATAATCTATATTACTATATCTAATGTATTTATGTATTATAAGTCTATATAACTATAATCCCAGAGGTCACCAAATACCCAAATATCTTCTTGTATATCAAATCCTGGGTATCTAAGAGGTACAGTAGGTAGAGTGTTGCACCTGGAATTAAGTATACCTTAGTCCTCTGAAACTTATGGAATTATTT
Organism: Sminthopsis crassicaudata; assembly: GCF_048593235.1. Lineage (NCBI taxonomy): Eukaryota > Metazoa > Chordata > Mammalia > Dasyuromorphia > Dasyuridae > Sminthopsis > Sminthopsis crassicaudata. Next base: position 374,237,096 of record NC_133617.1, on the reverse strand, counting down.
AAGCAGTTAATACAAAGGAAAGCAACTAGATGATATAGAAGATAAGAGCGCTAGAAACTAGATCTACTAGCTGTGTGACCCTGGACAAATTACTTAATCCTGTTTGCCTGAGTTTTCTCATTTGTAAAATGAGCTGAGGAAGAAAATGGTAAATTGCTTCAGTATCTTTACCAAGAAAACTCCAAATGAGGTTTCACAAAATCGGACATGACTGAAATGACTAAACAACAAAATATCAAAACCTGAATGTTCCTTAGAAATATCAGAATCAGAAGGGATCTCTGAAGTCATCTAGTTCAACTCCTTTATTTTATAGATGAAAATGAAAGGTGAAATAACTCTCTAGTCATCACATAAAAAATAAGTGCAGAAACTTTAGTTTGAACTCAGCTCTCCTGACTTCTAGTCACTAGTGTTTCCATTAGAACCCATGATTTTTTTATTTTTATTTTTTTTACCCTGAAGAGATTATTAGGATTATGAGGAGAGGTAAAACAGGCAGAAACCAGCTTACTTTTTAGCTATAACCCTAGATGGAAATGAAATTGCAACTACTTTCCCAGTCTTGGGAAAATCAGTTCTGAGAATCAAACACTTATGGAATGGTCCATGTAGGGAGGCAAAGGAATAGAAGAACTTTGTGGCTAGGATGTGTTCCTGGATCTGCAAAGGTCCTGAAAAAAACCATACCCGTTCAATACTAACTTCTGCTATCAGATGGAGCTGATATAAAGGAAAAGGTGGCTTTCCAAATTTACACTACAGTTTTAAAAGATGACAATAATGACTTTCATCTTCTATTTAGTAAGGAAATTCAAAAAGGCCACTATGGTAGCAATATGTATTCAGGCAATAAAAGTAATGATTAAATTCAAATAAATTTGTTTTATTTGACAATCTTAACTGTGCCTTCTTTGAGATCTGATGATATCTCTGTACTGCATCCCTATGAAGTTTGCTTTGTTTTGTTTTTACAAAGAGCAAATAAATAAGAAATGGGAGAATGACATGAATATGCCTGTTATGCATTCAGCTAGTGCCCCCTCTCTATCATTTAAAAAATTTCATTTAATGTCATTTTATTTTACCAAACATTTTAAAAGTACCTGTTCTGTATAAGACATTGTTTGGTGCTAGGAATGCTACACAATTTAGGTGAGATACAATCTTTGGCATCATGGAGTTTAACATATGAGACACAAACACATAACTCTGATATCTCCTAACAAATGTGTAAGACAGTTTTGTGAAATACAGATGTAGAAGCTCATTATCAACCAAAAGATTGAGAACTAGCTTCATGAAGGAGCTGATTTTGGGTTTTAAAGGATGGGTAGAAATTTCACAGATGAAGCAAAGGAGGGAAGACATGCCCAAATATGGAGAGCAACTCAGACAAAAGAAAAGGAACAGGTAAACACAGAATAAATATAGGAGTCAAAGAATTGGCTTCAGTACTTACAGCCTTAAATACCAGGCAGTAGGGAGCCACTGATGATTTTTGAATGGGAGAATGACATGATTATATTATGTGTAAGAAAAATTATTTTGGCAGTGGAAGAATGGATTGGAGGGGGGGGGGGACAAAATTGAGAGCATTTGTTAGATGATTATTGCAATGTTATTTGTCCTTTGTACTTGAAGAAGACCAAATGATATCATGATGTTGAAATCAAGATACAGTGTGTTAGACTATGACTTAGTATAAAATAAGCTTGGAAAATAATAAATAGTAAAATAATAAGGGTAATGTCTTAACTTGCTCCTGAAATGGAATTAAATGAGGCAGAATTGCACAAAGTTGTCATTATAATTTTCTTATCCAGAGTCATAGAAATCTAAAAGCAATACAAAAATCAGAGTGACTGGCAATGCCCTGGGATGCAGTAAATTATATTGGTATCTTTCATGTCTGACCAAGATCTAAGAGCTCCACAGTATCTGCTTTCTTGGTCTTCATTGCCTTTTGGAGCAAATTGTTCTCATCTGCCCATTCTGTCAGGGGAAATCTTCACATGCTTGGGGTAGGTTAGTTAAAATCTTCTTGGCTAGCTTATACTTGAACAAAAATTCCCTCTACAGTGTAACTGGCAAGGGCTCATCTATCTATTGCTTTAAGAGGCAAAGTGAGAAAGAAGCTACTACTTCTTTAAAAAAAAAAAAAAAAAAAAAAATATATATATATATATATATATATATATATTTTTTTTATTTTTCCAAATACATCTAAAGATTCATTTTTGTAAGACTTTGTGGTTCAAATTTTTCTTTCTCTCTCCCCACTCCTCAGGACAGCTAGTAATCTGATATAGGTTAAATATGTGCAAGAAAAATAAAACCAAAAAAGAAAAAGTATGAGAAAAAAAAACAAACAAAAAAATGTGAAAATACTATGTTTTAATCCATATTTTGTCTTCATAGTTTTCTCTCTGAAAGAAGATGGTATTTTCCATTATAAGTCTAATGAACTTGCCTTGAATCTCCATGTTGTTCAGAAGAGCCAAGTCTATCAAGGTTGACCATTGCATAATCTTCTTGTTTCTGTGAACATTATTTTCTTGGCTCACTTCAATCAGCATCAGCTCATATAATCTTCCCAGGATTTTCTGAAATCAGCCTGCTCATCATTTCTGTGGGACAATAATATTTCATTAAATTCATATACCATAATTTATTCAGCCACTCCCCAATCAATGGATATCTACTCAGTTTCTAGTTCCTTGACACTACAAAAGAACTGCTATAAGCATTTTTGCACATAAGGGTCCTTTTCCTCTTTTATGATCTGCTTAAACCCATTATTTCCTAAGAAATTGTGATATGTGATAACTCTAAAGGGTAAGATATTTTCCTAATATAAAGCTTAAACTTGTCTATTTACAATATTTATCCATTGTTCTTACACCTGTCTTTTGGTGTTCTAATAGTTATTCTAGTAATATTTTGGAAGTGACTCTTCTTTTCCTACAATTTCCTACATTGAGTTTGTTAATGGAGTTGATGCATAACCTGGGCTGAGATGAGAAAGATCTGGGGGCTTTTAGTGCTCAGGGCTAAGTTTGAAGCCAATAAGATTATTGAAGTTCAGAAGGAGACTCCAAAAGATTGGGATCAGAGACTTATGACTTGAACCCATCTCCAAGTCAAGGGGCAAAGTTTATTGTAATTGTAACACAAATTGAAGCAGGCTAAGTTCCAAAAGGATTTAGCACAGAATCAGGAGGAAGAATATAAATTTATAGGAAAAAGAGATCAGGTGCTTCACTGATATACTAATTTTATGGCTTAGAGGTAGAATTGAGGAGCAGTTTTAGAGGTGGAATTGAAGAGTGATTTGCTATGCACCTCATTATTATCTCAGACATTTTGTTATTACTAACCAACAAATTGTTATGTGGTAGCCAGCAGTGTTTGTGGAACTAGGCATTGCCAAGGCCCAGTGGCCTTAGGGCTACTGCCACATTTCCCCTAGAAGCTGTATCCCATCAAGATCAATCCTCTGTTGGTAATTCTGCTTCCACATAAGAGCTGCTCTACAGGACCTAGTCTTTGGTTTAGAGATTAGGGAGGAGGTAGAGGAAATAGAGCTAGTTTTCTAGAGCAGTTTCATATAGTCTTATGGGCATAAGCTGGCCCATTTTCAACTCATTAGATGTGGGCAGGGCAGTCTTAGTAGCTAAGAAGTTGGGAGAAACTGTACTTGACTGGGGACACTTTTGATTGAACAAGAGAGAACCTGTTGTCTTAGGAAATTGTCAGAATTCTAAGATTGAGGCCCTAGGTCTATGATATTCTGTTTTCCTCTAGATTGATTCCTCAGCTTCCTCAGGATTCCATGTTGAACATGGTTATTTCGAAATGGGTAGCTAGCTATTGAGACTCCAATCCTCAAAATATTCACAGTATATGATGCCTAATATTAATCTATGTGAAAGTTATGGTGGTGTAATGTGATTTAGTGGTCCCCTGATCTTGAGGGGCTTCCATTCTAATAAGTGAGTAGCCCTAAATCTTCTAGCTTTGGAATCTGCCTTGGGAAACCCCCACACCCAATATCTGCCCAATTCTTAGTCAGATAGTTTCTGGCCTTAAGAAACTCCCACAGATCAAACCCTGAGACAGTAGTGAATAAGACCACTCCTCCATTGCTTGCTGACTGGTGGTAATCTTCTCAGTAATAATCTGATCAACTGAGAACTATTCCTTCCTACCAATGAGCCAAAATATTAGCATATCTATGATTAAAAGATTGGATAAATGTATCTCCTTGCTTTTGTTTCTCTGCTTAATTCTGTTAGAATTCAAGCCCAATGTAGGAATAAATGGACTTTTCCTTAAAATAATCAGTAGCATCTATTTAAAACTACCAGTAAGCATCTTATGTAATGGGGATAAACTGGAACCATTCCTAATAAGATCAGGAGTGAAACAAGATTGTCTACTATCACCATTACTATTCAATATTGTATTAGAAATGCTAGCTTTGGTAATAAGAATTGAGAAAGAGATTAAAGGAATTAGAATAGGTAAAGGAAACCAAATTATCACTCTTTGCAGATGATATGATGGTATACTTAGAGAACCCCAGAGATTCTACTTTAAAAAGCTATTAGAAATGATCTACACCTTTAGCAAAGTTGCAGGATACAAAATAAACCCACATAAGTCATCAGCATTCTTATATATCACTAGCAAAATTCAACAGAGTTACAAAGAGAAATTCTATTTAAAGTAATTGCCAATAGTATAAAGTATTTGGGAATCTATGTGCCAAGGGAAAGTCAGGAACTATATGAGCAAAACTACAAAAAACTTTACACACAAAGTCAGATCTAATCAATTGGAAAAATATTAAGTGATCTTGGATAGGTTGAGCAAATATAATAAAGATAATACTACCTAGACTAATCTATTTATTTAGTGTTATACCAATCAGATTCCCAAAAAACTATTTTAATGACATAGAAAACATAACAAAATTCATCCAGAAGAACAAAAGGTCAAGACTTTCAAGGGAATTAAAGAAAAAAAAAATCAAACGAAGGTGGCTGTACCAGATCTAAAACTATATTATAAAACAGCGGTCACCAAAACATTTGGTATTGACTAAGAAATAGGTTCACAGGACAAAATAATAACTATAGCAGTCTAGTATTTGACAGACACAAAAAGCCTTTGGGATAAGAATTCTTTATTTGATGAAAATTGCTGGGAAAACTGAAAATTAGTATGGCAGAAACTAGGCATTGACTCATAATTAACACTGTACACCAAGATAAGATCAAAATGGGTTCATGATCTAGGCATAAAGAATGAAATTATAAATAAATTAGAAGAACATAGAATAGTTTACCTCTCAGAGCTGTGGAGGAGAAAGGAATTTGTAACCAAAGAACTAGAAATCATTATTGATCACAAAATAGAAAATTTTGATTATATCAAATTTAAAAGCTTTTGTACAAACAAATCTAATGCAGAGAAGATTAGAAGGGAAGCAATAAACTGGGAAAACATTTTTACAGTCAAAGATTCTGATAAAGGCCTCATTTCCAAAATATATAGAGAATTGAATCTAATTTATAAGAAATCAAGCCATTCTCCAGTTGATAAATGGTCAAAGGATATGAACAGACAATTTTCAGAAGAAAAAATTGAAACTATTTCTAGCCATATGAAAAGTTGCTCCAAGTCATTATTAATCAGAGAAATGCAAATTAAGACAACTCTGAGATACCACTACCCACCTATCAGATTGGCTAGAATGACAGGGAAAGATAATGCAGAATGTTGGAGCTGATGTGGGAAAATTCTGACACTGATAGATTGTTGGTGGAATTGTGAATACACCCAGCCATTCTGAAGAGCAATTTGGAACTATACTCAAAAAGCTATCAAATTGTGCATACCCTTTGACCCAGCAGTGTTACTCCTGGGCTTATATCCCAAAGAGATCTTAAAGAAGGGAAAGGCACCTGTATGTGCAAGAATGTTTGTGGCAGCCCTCTTTGTAGTGGCCACACAATGGAAACTAAGTGAATGCCCATCAATTGGAGAATGGCTGAATAAATTATGGTGTATGAATGTTATGGAATATTATTGTTCTGTAAGAAATGATCAACAGGAAGATTTCAGAAAGGCCTTCAGAGAGACTTACATGAAGTGATGCTGAGTGAAATGAACAGGACCAGGAGATCATTATATACTTCAAAAACGGTACTATATGATGTTTTTCTGATGGACATGGCCATCTTCAACAATGAGATGAACCACATCAGTTCCATTTGTTCAATAATGAATAGAACCAGCTACACCCAGCAAAAGAACTCTAGGAAATGAGTGTAAACCATTACATAGAATTCCCAATCCTTCTATTTTTGTCCACCTGCATTTTTTGTTTCCTTCACAGGTCAATTGTACACTATTTCAAAGTCTGATTCTTCTTGTGCAGCAAAATAACTGTATGTATATGTGTATATATATATATAGTATTTAACATATACTTTAAAATATTTAATATGTATTGGTTTACCTGCCATCTAGGGGAGGGGGTAGGGGGAAGGAGGGGAAAAATTGGAACAAAGGGTTTTGCAGTTGTCAATGCTGAAATATTACCTATGCTTATATCTTGTAAATAAAAAGCTATAATAATAAAAAAAGAATTTAAGCCCACTTTTGTAATGGCATTACTATTGCAATAAAACTTTGCCCCGTGAATAGGAGATGGGTTCAAGCATCCAAACTCTTTTGAGACACCTTGAGACATCAGTCTGGTTTGGAGTCCTCCTTTCTCAACCTCAATAATGGGAGTCAGCTTCATGATGGATGGGCCTTGCCATGATTCACAATATACAGAGATATCTTTATTGTTTTTGGAAACTCTAATTGGAAAGATATCAAGAGACAGAGACAGAGATAGTGAGAACAAGAGCAAGGGAGAGGGCAAAAGGGAGAGGGAGAAGAAGAGAGAGGAAAAGCAACAAAGCAACAAAGAGAGACAGAGAAAGATAGAAAGAGAAAAAATGAGAGCTTTTCCCTTGTTCATTTCTTTTGCATGTATCAACAGTTTTGCCTCACTAATCAACAAAAAAGGTTTTCCATCACCATTTTTCCTTAATAAGAAAAGTCAAGATGCCTGCATATGTGCTAAATTTGGGCAAAGGTACTTCCTTTACACATGCACCGATTCAAGCTTTACAAGCCTTCATATGTGTTGAAACCAAATAGAGCATAACGTGCATACTCTAAGAATTGAGTCCCCAATAATTAGTCCCCTGTTACAATATGAACATATTTTACTGATTGAGAGCCATTTAGGGCTGAGAGAGGCAGTCTTAGTGTTGAGGCAGAGGATACTCCACCAGGGTTAGGGTCCACAGATTGGTATGGTGGGTTTGGCAAAAGAATTCACATACTTAGTCTCCAGGTTAAGGGGTAAAAAGTTATTTTGCTGCTTGATACCAGGCTAATTTCTAAGAAAATTTAGCAAAGTGGCAGAAACAAGGAGATAATTTTATAGGAAAGAATTAGGATTAGGTTGATATGCTAATATTATGCTTTAGAAGTACAATTGAAGAGTATAAGGGATAGGGTAGTTCCCCTGATTGAGTTCTACAATTTACTGACCAGCATTGTTTGTGGCACTTCCAAGGATAGGTACCCTTAAGGTTTCTCTAGAATTGCAACTTTTTTACATCATTATAGAGAATTTTATGAAAAGCTTGTGTGAAAAAATTGCAAGAACATTTAAAGGGAACTATGTTATCAGGTAAGCTGATATAATAGATGTGCATATTTAGCTGAACAATCAATCAGCCACCATTTATTTAGCATTTGCTATATTCTGGTCTCGGGCACTTACTAGCTGTGTGACCCTGGACAAGTCACTTAAGTCTGCCTCAGCTTCCTTATTTGCAAAATGAGCTAGAGAAGGAAATGGCAAACCACTCTAGTATTTGCTCAAACTCCCCCACTGGGGTTACAATTTGGTCTTCATGGAAAATGACTGAACAGAAAAATGTGCCTGGTACTCTATTATTCAGTAGAAATTAAAAAGACAAAAAAATGAAACCATCTACTAGGGGGAGACAAAATATACATATGTGTAAATACTTAGTGGTGCTGGCAAGCAAGGCAGGTTGAGTAGTCAATCATTTATAGAGCTGGAGGACTTGGGGGCCTTCAGAAGGACTGCCTTTCCTTTCCAAAGTCTTTTATCTTTCAAGGGGATGTGGCTCTCTTTTCAATGATGGACATGAAAAAAATTATCACTGCCAGGGAAAGAGGACAAAGGTAGAGGCACTTTGCTCCTTTTGTTGTCTGGCATTCTTACTAGCTCATGCTTTTATTTCTAAGGCAATCTGGATTCTAGATTCTTTGCCAGATTTTTAATAGTTCAATAGTAGTTTCCTTATTTTGCCCTAAAGGTTTTTTTTCTGTTTTTTTTAAATTAATTTTATAATTATAAAATTTTTTTGACAGTAAATATGCATGAGTACTTTTTTTTTTATATAACATTATCCCTTGTATTCATTTTTCCAAATTTTCCCCACCCTCCCTCTACTCCCTCCCCTAGATGACAGGCAATTTCAAACATTTTACATGTGTTACAGTATAACCTAGATACAATATATGTGTGTAAATCCAATTTTCTTGTTGCACATTAAGTATTAGATTCCGAAGGTATAAGTAACCTGGGTAGATAGTAGTGCTAACAGTTTACATTCAATTCCCAGTGTTCCTTCTCTGGGTGTAGTTGTTTCTGTCCATCATTGATCAACTGGAAGTGAGTTTGATCTTCTTGATGTTGAAGATAACCACTTCCATCAGAATATATCTTCATACAGTATTGTTGTTGAAGTGTACAGCAATCTTCTGGTTCTATTCATTTCACTCAGCATCAGTTGATGTAAGTCTCTCCAAACCTCTCTGTATTCATCCTATTGGTCATTTCTTACAGAGAAATAATATTCCATAACCTTCATATACCATAATTTACCCAACCATTCTCCAATTGATGGACATCCATTCATCTTCCAGTTTCTAGCTACAACAAAAAGAGCTGCCACAAACATTTTGGCACATACAGGTCCCTTTCCCCTCTTTAGTATTTCTTTGGAATATAAGCCCAGTAGGAGCACTGCTGGATCAAAGGGTATGCACAGTTTGATAACATTTTGGGCATAATTCCAGATTGCTCTCCAGAATGGCTGGATTCTTTCACAACTCCACCAACAATGCATTAGTGTCCCAGTTTTCCCACATCCCCTCCAACATTCATCATTATTTGTTCCTGTCATTTTAGCCAATCTGACAGGTGTGTAGTGGTATCTCAGAGTTGTCTTAATTTGCATTTCTCTGATTAGTAGTGATTTGGAACACTCATATGAGTGGCTATAGTTTCAATTTCATCATCTGAGAATTGTCTGTTCATATCCTTTGACCATTTATCAATTGGAGAATTGTTTGATTTCTTATAAATTAGGGTCAATTCTCTATATATTTTGGAAATGAGACCTTTATCAGAACCTTTAACTGTAAAAATATTTTCCCAATTTGTTACTTCCCTTCTAATCTTGTTTGCATTAGTATTGTTTGTACAGAAACTTTTTAGTTTGATGTAATCAAAATCTTCTATTTTGTGATTAATAATGATCTCTAGTTCTTCTCTGGTCATAAATTCCTTCCTCCTCCACAGGTCTGAGAGGTAGACTATTTTCTGTTTCTCTAATCTATTTATGATCTCATTCTTTATGCCTAAATCATGGACCCATTTTGATCTTATCTTGGTATATGGTGTTAAGTGTGGATCCATATCTAATTTCTGCCATACTAATTTCCAGTTTTTCCCAACAGTTTTTTTTCAAATAATGAATTTTTATCCCAAATGTTGGTATCTTTGGGTTTGTCAAACACTAGATTGCTATAGACGTACCCTTTTTTGTCCTTTGTATCTAATCTGTTCCACTGATCGACTGGTCTATTTCTTAGCCAATACCAAATGGTTTTGGTGACTGCTGCTAATAATATAGCTTTAGATCAGGTACACTTAGACCACCATCATCTGACTTTTTTTTCATTACTTCCCTTGAAATTCTCGACCTTTTATTCTTCCATATGAATTTTGTTATTTTTTCTAGGTCATTAAAATAGTTTCTTGAGAGTCTGATTGGTATAGCACTAAATAAATAGATTAGTTTGGGGAGTATTGTCATCTTTATTATATTCGCTCGGCCTATCCAAGAGCACTTAATATCTTTCTAATTATTTAAATCTGACTTTATTTTTGTGGCAAGTGTTTTGTAATTTTTCTCATATAATTCCTGACTTTTCTTTGGTAGATGGATTCCCAAATACTTTATACTCTCAACCTTTGTTTGGAATGGAATTTCTCTTTGTAGCACTTGTTGTTGCTTTTTGTTGATGATGTATAAAAATGCTGAGAATTTATGTGGATTTATTTTGTATCCAGCAACTTTGCTAAAGTTGTAAATTATTTCTAATAACTTTTTATTGGAATCTCTGGGGTTTTCTAAGTATACCATCATATCATCTGCAAAGAGTGACCGTTTGATTTCCTCATTACCTACTCTTATTCCTTTAATCTCTTTCTCAACTCTTATTGCTGAAGCTAGCATTTCTAATACAATATTGAATAGTAATGGTGTTTCGCTCCTGATCTTATTGGGATGCCCTAAAGGTTTTAAAGCATGACTTCTGATCTCTCAGTGGAACCCAACTAGACAAGATGTCTCTTGCCTCAGAAAAGGATATTCTACTCCCTCCTAAGATAAAGCATATAACTTTCATTTTTGTTGATTCAACAGTTTTATCATGTTTACTAGCTTGAGAAACAAAGTTAACATTTAGAACAAAGGTTTTAATGTTTCTCAAGCTCAGAATGAAGCAAGAAGTAACTCTTCTTATTGAGGCAGAAGATACTCCAATAATGTTAAGGTCCCCTGGTTAGTGTCATGGGTTGGGCAAAAAAATTCGCACAGTGAGTCTCCAGGTTAAGGAACAAGATTTATTACACTGCTTGACAGAGGACTAAAGTTTCAAAGGAATTTAGCAAAAAGGCAGAATCAAGAAGATTATTTTATAGGTAAGGGAAACAAATATTAGGTTGACATGCTAATATTATGGCTTAGAGGTATAATTGAGGATAATAGGGATCCTTCCCTTCATTGAATTCTACAGCTTACTGACCAACAGATTGATCAGTACTATTTGTGCCACTCCCAATAATGGGTAGCCTAAGGATTTCTCAGGAATTGCAACTTTATCACACTTCATCATCTCCAATTGGAATTAGAGAAATTGAACCAGAAATTATTCCATATTTCTGCCCCAATTGGTATTCAAGTCCAAATTCTTTAAAGGGAATTCTATAATCACCTAAAATAAGATCTGGAGATAGAGAAAACCACTATTTTCAGGTGATAATAAGGCAAAAGACAATTTATGTCTGGTTACGTAGAAGAAACCCTGGAAAAGAGCTGGTCTCTTCTTCTTTTCGAAGAAGCTCTATCAGCACAGCAGAAGGGCATAAGCAGATTCCTGGATCCCTCTTCAATAAAGTAAATATCAATATTTGCTGTCCTGTGTTCCATGAACCTGGGTATTCAAAATTTTATGAATAAGGGCTCAGTGAGAACATTTGGATGTTAGAAATAATTTACCTATTTCAGAGATTTGTTCTGAGAAAAGTGTTTTGTAAAACTTAAAGCAGTATAAAAATGTTAGCCACTGCTATTGAAATTATGTAGTTTCCAAAAATATTTATTATATGCAAACTTTTTTTCATTCTTCTATCCTGACTTCCAGTCTTGCATCTCTAGCTGCCTACTGGATATATTGAACTGGATGCCTTTAAATAGACACTTGAAATATGTCCCAAACTAAACTTATCTTTTTTAAACTTTCTCATTATTATGAAGGGCACTGCCATCTTTCCAGTCACCCAGACTGGTAAAGGCCCTAATCACCTCATAATCACCATACATATACATACATACATACATACATACATATATATATATATATATATATATATATATATATATATATATATATATATATATATATATATATATATATATATATATATATATATATATATATATAAAAGACTTTTTGGTTGTTCTTCCTATTCAAATTCTCCCTGTTCCAGTTCATCCTCTAGTCAGATATCAAAATGATCTTCTTAAAGTGCAGGTCTGACCATGTCATATCCCACCCCTAATTCAATAAATTCCAGAGGCCCCGTATTACCTTCCAGGATCAAATATAAAATCCTGTTGAGAAGAAACACACCTTAACAAGATTAGGGTCCCTCTTTGTCAGTGTCCTGGGTTTGGTGAAAGAATTCACACAATCAATTTCCAAGTTTAGGGGCAAAGACTTATTATGCTACTTAATAGTGGGCTAGTTTCTTTTTTTGTGTGTAGATGGCTCTCTTCATCACAAGATCTTTGGAACTGGCCTCAATCATCTCATTGTTGGAAAGAGCCATGTCCATCAGAATTGATAATTGCATAATATTGCTGTTGTTGTATTCAATGATCTCCTGGTTCTGCTCATTTCACTCAGCATCAGTTCATGTAAGTCTTTCCAGGTCTCTCTGAAATCATCCTGCTGATCATTTCTTATAGAACATAATATTCCATAATATTCATATACCATAACTTATTCAGCCCTTCTCCAACTGATGGGCATCCACTCAGTTTCCAGTTTCTTGCCACTACTAAAAGGGCTGCTACAAACATTTTTGCACATACAGGTCCCTTTCCCTTCTTTAAGATCTTTTTGGGATATAAGACCAATAGTAACACTGCTGGCTCAAAGGATATGTACAGTTAACTTCAATGTTGTATGAAGATGTATTCTGATGGAAGTGGATATCTTCAACATAAAGAAGATCCAACTCACTTCCAGTTGATCAATAACGAACAGAAACAACTACACCCAGAGAAGGAACACTGGGAAGTGAATGTAAATTGTTAGCACTACTGTCTATCTACCCAAGTTACTTATACCTTCGGAATCTAATACTTAATGTGCAACAAGAAAATGGTATTTACACACATATATTGTATCTAGGTTATATTGTAACACATGTAAAATATATGGGATTGCCTGTCATCAAGGGGAGGGAGCAGAGGGAGGGAGGGAGGGAGGGGATAATTTGGAAAAATGAATACAAGGGATAATGTTATAAAAAATTACTCATGCATATATAATGTCAAAAAATTTATAAATAAAATTATAAAAAAAGGATATGTACAGTTTGATAACTTTTTGAACATAATTCCAAACTGCTCTCCAGAATGGCTGGATTTGTTCATAATTCCACCAATAATCTATCAGGATCCCATTTTTCAGTGGGCTGGTTTCCAAAGAAATTTAACAGAGTCAGAAATCAAGGATATAATTTTATTGGAAAGGAAAATAAAGATTAGGTTGATATGCTAATATTAGGTCTTAGAGGTACAATAGAGGAGTGGTAAGGGTGGGATAGTTCCCAACATAAATTCTACAGTTTACAGATCATATTATATATTAGCCAGCATTGTTTGTAGTACTCCCAATGCCAGGTAACCTTAGGGCTTCTTTGGGACCTTTCTTTCCTTTCCAGTCTTATATCTTAATTTCTTCCATATACCCTATAATTTGGTGACTGATATTCTTGCTGTTTCTTGCACAATAAACTCCATCTTCCAACTCCAGGCATTTTCACTGACTATTCCTCATGCCTGGAACTCTCGCTTTTCTCTCTGCCTCCTGGTTTCCCTAGCTTCTTCCAATTTTAAGCTGAAATCCAGCTTTCTATAATTCATTGACTGAAAAAGATTAAACAATGTGGCAAATTGTGGTACATGATTCTCATGGAAGGCATTTAAAAATGAAACTTGAAAGAGGATAACAAAAAGATAAAAATGCAACAAAATAAATCTGGTACCAGTATTCTGGGAAGATGCAGAGAGGTTGATAAATTTCAGGTTCTCCAGATTTCCCTCACAAAAAGAACAAATTTGCACCCCAGAGCAAGCATAGACAGGTGAGAAATCAAGATTTGGGGCAGAACTGGGGTCTTCCTGATACAACCCAAAAAATCTGAAAGACTGCTGGGCTGGGGATAAGCCTGTTCGAAGTGCAGAGACCTTGGACTAGTTCCACATAAACAGTAAGTGGGGATCCCTTGGGCTAGTTAGGTGTGTCTGGAGTCTCAGCAGGAACCACAAGGACTTTCATCTTCCTGGACTGTTTGTTCAGTTGAGATTTGAGTCCAGGAACACTGAGTGAACCTTGGCTGATTAGGAACACCAGTCCCATCTATGCTGCTGACTCATGGCTCTGGGTGAGAAGGGACCAGCCCTGGTAAGTGCAGAGGTTGTGGGGCAGCGGCACTGCTAGCTATGGGCACTTGCAAGGGGCTAGAGCTCTTGGTTTGAGGTTTCTGGTCAGAGTGGAGAGCTGAAGGGAACCTTGAGGCACTATCTCCCACCTCATGATTAGAGGTGTTTACACTAATAATACTTCTTATTAAAAAAAATAATAATAATAAATCAGCAAAGAAGAAAGAACTCTATCATTGAAACATATTATGGGAACAGAGAAGACCAGGATTCACCTTCAGAGGAGGACACTTTAGTAAAAAAAAAAAGCTTCTTCCCCAAAGAGTAATGTGAAATAGCTCCCTGTTCAGAGAGATTTTATATAAGTACTCAAAAAAGAATTCAAAAATCTAATGAGAGACATTGAGGAAAAATTAAAAAAATAAAAATAAAAGCCACCCAAGAAAAACAAGTTTATAAAAAAAAAAAAAAAAAAGTACCAGCCCTGAAGTCAGGAGGACCTGAGTTCAATTGTGGTCTCAGACACTTAACACTTCCTGACTGTGTGACCTTGGGCAAGTAACTTAACCCCAATAGCCTTAGCAAAAAAAGAAAAAAAATTAACCAACTAGAAAAGGAGGTGCAGAATCTCAAACATAAAAATAATTATTTTAAAAATATTTTATTTTTATTTATTTTTATATGATATAATACCTATAATATAAATATAACAAACATTTAACATTAATTAAGTTAATATTAAAAATTTAAAAATTAGAATTGGGCACAGAGAAGCCACTGAAGCTATGTGAGACCAAGAAATAATAAAACAAATTATAAAGAATGAGAAAATTAAATAGAATGTGAAATATCTTATAAGAAAAATGACAGATCTGGAGAACAGATCAAGAAGAGAAAACTAAAAATAGAAAGTTGTGACAAAAAGAGAACATTAAGTAATTCAAGAAAATTGTCCTGGAGTGATAGAACATGAGGGGAAAGTAGAAATTAAAAAAAAAAAATCCACTGATCACTACTTCAAAGAGATCCTTTGTGGAAAACACACAGCAATATTATTACCAAATTTTGAAACCCCAGATCAAAGAGAAAATTTTGTAAGAAATGAAAAAAAAATAATTCAACTATGCTGGAGGTATAATTCAAATTGTCAAGACAATAGCAGCTACAATAAAAGACCACAAGTTCTAGAATCATATCTATTGACAGTCAAAAGAAGTAGGCCTGTGGCCAAAAATATATCTAGCCCAAAATTATTTATAATATTAAATGATAAAAATGGACATTTGATGAACTTGCAGATTTTCAGGACTTTCTACCAACCAAAGTGAAACTTAACAGAAAATTTAGCATATAAGAATTAACATGAAAGATCAATTTTAAGGAATTTAACACCTGATATCATAGATATTTAATATCATAGTTCTTGATGTGATCTATAAGGAAGTAGAAATGGCACTCAAGAAAACAAAGATAGTTAAAAAATAGAACGAGAATAGATTAAATATACACAGATTAAATTCATATTATAGATGATATAATTTTGAATGTTTAAGGATCTTTTCTTAAGATATTAGAAAGAGGGAAGAACACCAAATATTTACCTGAAAAATAAATTTCAGAAATTATTATTATAAAAAAGGCAAGAAGTACATGTCCATATATCTACTTCCCCATTTCTATAAAATTGCACAGCTTTATAACCCTTTGGGCATAGTTCCAAATCACTCTCCAAAATAGTTGGATCAGTTCACAATTCCACCAACAATGTATCAGTGTCCCAGTTTTCCCACATCCCCTCCAACATTTATCATTATCTTTTCCTATCATCTTAGCCAAGAAATACTGTATCTTAAAGAAGTTATAACTCACTACAATAAGCAATAGAAGAAAAATTTACACTCAGATCCGCTGATTCCCCAATTAGTCTTCTTTGTACTGTACCAGAGGCTGGGAAAGCACAGATGGAGGGGGTACCTACAGTACACATGTACAGTATAGTGGAGTGGATTTCACACGATAATTCTACTTGAGCTGACAAGGACTTCTGGGTTTATTGAATTTCACCAGATTTCTTTTGATAGAGAAAGGAATATTTTATAGATAAGAAAACTGAGGTCCAATGAGATCAAATCTTGGTTGAAGGCATTCCAGTAGTAAATGACAAATGCAGGATTTAACCTGGGTTATTAGACTTCAAACCATCTCTTCTTTTTATTGTTTCAGGTTGCATCCTTAGCCTATGGTCCACTGGGTCAATATTTGGGGTACCCATCAAAATATCTGAGGCCCCACACTACTTTATGGCAAATTAGTTTAGATAATCTAATATCAAGTAGAAACCTAATTGCTTACAAGGATGTTGTTATTCAGTTCTTACAGTCCTGTCTGATTCTACAGTCCTGACCCCTTTTGGGGATTTCTTGGCAAAGATGCTGGAGTGGTTTGGCATTTACTTCTGTAGCTTATTTTACAGATCAGGAAACAAGGCTAATCAACTTTCCTAGGATCATAAAGGTAATAAATGTCTAGAGTCAGATATGAACTCAAGAAGAAAAGTCTTTCTGACTCCAATCCTAGCACTTTATCTACTATGCTACCTCTTGCTTCTCTGATTGGAAGGCTAGCAATAGAATATGGTATAATAGAGTGATCTTACTGGATATTTGGAGATACATCCTTCCCCTGGGTATTTCTTACATATTTAAAGGAAACTCCTTAAAAGTAGAGAAACATCGTGAGATATGATCTCCAGTGAAGTTTCCTCAATACTATAGTCTTTATCTTTACCTTCAGGCTCAGCTTTGCAACTCAAGAAGAGGTAAATACAAAAGGGGAATTATACTAGCCCTCTTTTGATGGAATGCTTCTAAATTTAGTGAAAGGGAAATGTATAATAAGGAATTGTAGAAAATAGTGTTCTGATAGCCACAGATAGCTATGAATAATTAGGATAATGAAGTATTAATATTGCCTTGCATCAATTAAATAAAAAAAGTTGTGAGTTCTCATATCAGTAAAAAGTAAGATGGGAGAGGAAAGGGGGGCTGTAAAAGCTTTGTTCTTTGTTCAGTTCCTCCCCTCCCCCCTTACACACAATCCCTAGCTAAAGCTGTTTGAGAGAAGGATTCTATGCCCTTTCTCATGAGAAAGAATAAAGACTTTTTCTGATCTCCGACATAGACTTAGAATTTTGAATTCTGGTAGCTTTCTATCCCACACAGCATCATGGTATAGTAGAGGAAGAGCTGACCTTGAGAGCTATGGCAAGTCCCAAATCTAGGTTCAATGAAGTCCTGCCTTGACATATACTGGTTATGTGACTCTGGATAAGTCATTTACTATCTCAGTGAACTAGGCAGCTTTTAATGTTTTTTAAATAATTTTTTATTTTCCCTCCCAATCATATGTTAAAACAAATTTTTAACATTTGTTGCTGTCGTTTTTCTTGAGGTTGTCACCAGTATTGCCCCACAGACTCCTGTTAATTCTAATACAAGCTTCTAATTGCCCTCTTATTCTTATCGATTGCTTTTTTTTTTTAAGGTTTTGAGTTCCAAATCCTATAAAGCAGATATTGATAATACTTGAGCGATCACATAAAACATTTACATAATCATTATTTCATGAAGAAGACTCAAACAGAAAGGAAGAGAAAATAATTTGTTTCATTCTCATAGAGATTGTTGTTTTGTCCTTCATTCTCCAAGAGGATCATGACATCAGGAATATGATGCCATATGTCAATGAATTGGATTTAAGTGAGGAAGGGTTATGCAAGGCCACCTATCTTATTTTTCCCTTCAGAGTCATCTGGATCCAGTGGCCAGATACAGAGATAAAGATCAGGAGAATTGGAAATGACCTTGGATGCAATTGCCTTTTTAAACTAAGGTTTTTAACAGGTCTCTGTTTGACTCAGACCATACCCCATTCAGTGATTAAAGGTAGGTGGCAATTGAAACAAAAAAATCTCCTTTCACCTACCTGCCTCCCCGGAAAGGAAACAAAACAAAACAAAACAGAACTTAACTAAACTGAAATAAATCTGGAAGGGGAAGATCCTCAGGATTTCTGGCCAAAGCAGAAATGATTGCTATTTACAATTAATCTGAGTCAATCAGGACCCAAACAATGACCAAATGAAGCTTGTCCTGGAACCTATTGGTGGCCAATTCATGAGAATCAGAATAGTTTTGGATTTGTTCTTTCTCTGGAGACAGATAACATTTTTAAAAATCATGAGTCCTTTAGAATTGTCTTGGATTTTTGTATTGATGGGGAAAGCTAAGTCTATCATAGTTGATTATCACATAATTTTGCTGTTACTGTGCATAATTTTTTCTGGTTCAATTTGTGCAATTATTCCCCAAATGAGGGTCCTCCTCTCAATTTCCAGTTCTTAGCCACCACAAAAAGAGCTGCTATAAATGTTTTTATACAAATAGGTCCTCCTCTCCCTTTTTCTTTAATTTTTTTGGGATACATATCTAAAGAGTAGATCTTAAGATTTACTAAAGAATAGTTGGATCAAAGATACACACAATTTAATAGCCCCTTCTAGAAACTGGAAGATGAATGGATGTCCATCAATTGGAGAATGGTTGGATAAATTATGGTATATGAAGGTTATGGAATATTATTGCTCTGTAAGAAATGACCAGCAGGAGGAATATAGAGAGGCCTGGAGAGACTTACATCAACTGATGCTGAGTGAAATGAAAAGAATCAGAAGATCGCTGTACACTTCAATGTTGTATGAAGATGTATTCTGATGGAAGATTCAACTCACTTCCAGTTGATCAATGATGGACAGAAACAACTACACCCAGAGAAGGAACAATGGGAAGTGAATGTAAATTGTTAGCACTACTGTCTATCTACCCAGGTTACTTATACCTTTGGAATCTAATACTTAATGTGCAACAAGAAAATGGTATTTACACATATATATTGTATCTAGGTTATATTGTAACACATGTAAAATGTATGGGATTGCCTGTCCTCAAGGGGAGGGAGTAGAGGGAGGGAGGGGATAATTTGGAAAAATGAATACAAGGGATAATGTTTAAAAAAATTACTCATGCATATATACTGTCAAAAAATTTATAAATAAATAAAATTAAAAAAAAATTAATAGCCCCTTAGGCATGGTTCCAAACTTTTTTCTAGAATGGCTAAATCAGATCAGGACTTTACCAAAAATGCATTAGTGTCCCAGTTTCTTCACATCCTCTCCAACATTTATCATTTTTCTTTATTGTTAGTAATCTGATAAGCCATATCTCAAAGTTGTTTTCATTTGCATTTTGCATTGATTTAGAACATTTGCATTTGCATTGATTTAGAACATTTTTAAAATATGACTTTGGATTTCTTTATCTGAAAACTGCCTATTCATACATAACCTTTGACTTTGTCAATTGGGGAATGTATTTTTATAAATTTGACTCAGTTCTCTATATATTAGAAAAACAAGGCCTGCATCACAGATACTTTTTGTAAAATGTTTCTGTCCCTTCCTCCAGTGCCCCCCCTCCAGTTTTCTGGTTTTCTTTTAATTATTGTTATATTGGTTTTGTTTGTGCAGAAACTTTTAATTTGATCCAATCAAGATGATCCATTTTATATTTTGTAATGCTCTCTATAGCTTGTTAGATTCTAAATTCTTTCCTTATCCTTAGATCTCAGAAGTAAACTATTCCATGTGCTCCTAATTTGCTCACAGTATCACCTTTATGAGTGTCCTTATCTTGGGTATGTGATGTGAAATGTTGGTCTATATCTAATTTCTGCCATACTGTTTTCCAGTTTTTCCAGCAATTTTTATCAAATAATGAAGTTTTGCCCCCAAAGCTTAAATCTTTGAGTTTATCAAACACTAGATTACTATGATCATTTATTACAATGTATTGGGTGCCTAATCTGTTCTACTAATCTACCACTCTATTTCTTAGGCAGTACCAGGTAGTTTTGATGATTATTGCTTTATACTGTAGTTTGAGATTTGGTTTCTTTAGGTCACCTTCTTCACACTTTTTCTCATTGATTTCCTTGATACTCTTGACTTTTTTGTTCTTCCAGATGAATTTTGTTATTTTTTTCTAGCTCTGTAAGACAATTTTTTTTGTTAGTTTTATTGGCAGGACACTGAATAGATTAATTTAGTTAGAGTTATTAATATTTTTTCAGTTTTTTTACATCTGATTTTGTGTGATAAGTGTTTTGTAATTTTGTTCATATTGTGTTCTTATGCCATATTGCTTGGCATGCAGATTCCTAAGTATTTTATGTTGTATATATCTAGGCAGCTTTTTAAGACTTTAAGTTGCACAGAAAGTGCTGACATTTCTTGCAACAGGGAAATTACAGGTCTGGGCCCTATTTCCTCTCCTCATAAATAGTTAAAATTCCAAAGATCATAGAAAACAGCATTGAAAATGTGCCTATTTGCTGAGCTCAGTCCTTCAATTAGAAAACTGCTGTGAAATCAAAAATTACATTTTCTGGCAATCTCAACTAATTATTATTCATAATCCTCTTATGCAGAATTAAGCTTGAATTAAATAACAGTGTTTTATTTTTTAATGAGCAAAAATGGACTTTTAATATATGCTCACAAGAGTAAATATATATGCTTTCTGCTTTAATACTTCAGTAGAGCTATGATCTCATCAGTCTGAATATTCCTTCCAATAATGCTAGTTGAAACCTGCCCATGCCTTCTCACTTTCTTTGCTAATTTTAGCCATATCTTTCCAGTAGTCTTCTGTAGGAGATCCACTCAAAATGCTGGGGAACCTTCACCAGATTTTTGAATTTGAACAATACTTGGATTTCCTTGCTCTTGTTCTATGACCAATCAACCTCCTTTCATTCATGTGTCTCATATCTTTAGTACTACTTCTTTCATGCTAGTTATTCTTTCATGATAACTTACTTCTGTCTATCAAAGGTCTCTCAATGGCTCTATGGATCACCTATAATTCTGATTCTTTAGTGATTATGTTGTTTCATGATTCCTGGCCACAGAGCAGAACTAGAATTCTTTATTTTTTTTTTAAAATAAATATATATGTATGTATTTATATACGCATATATGCATATATATATCATCCATTTATGTATCCATCTATCATCTAAGTATAATGACTTTATATGTATATGCATGCACATACATATATAGTTTTTATAATCAAGTATGTGTATATATATATAGAAATGTGAGTATACACATGAACACATATATATATAGACACATGCACTTTGCACTTTGTTTGCTTATCTCCCCATCAAACTGTTACCCTTGAGAGCAGGGACTATTTTTTTTTAATAATTTTTTTTCACAGTATATATGCATGAGTAATTTTTTTTAACATTATCCCTTATATTCATTTTTCCAAATTATCCCCTCCCTCTCTCTACTCCCTCCCCTTGATGACAATCCCACACATTTTACATACGTTACAATATAACCTAAATACAATATATGTGTGTAAATAACCATTTTCTTGTTGCACATTAAGTATTAGATTCCGAAGGTATAAGTAACCTGGGTAGATAGACAGTAGTGCTAACAATTTACATTCACTTCCCAGTAGAACTAGAATTCTTTAACAAAAGACCTGTGATTTCATCAATATAGTACCATCCTCTACCCACACAAATAACTTAAAATCTTATATAATTATCTGAGGCTCAGTGAAGATAAATTAACATGATCAAATAGCTTGTAAATATCAGAAGGAAGTAATAAGCATTTAATTTATTATAATAAATAACATTTATTTAGAGCTTACTATGGGCCAGATGCTATGCTAAGCAATTCACAACTATGATCTCATTTGATCTCCACAAAATCCCTGGAAGGAATGTGCTATTATTATCTCCATTTTATAGTTGAGGAAACTAAGGAAGACACATTAAGTACTTGCCCAGTCAACAACTAGTATTCTGAATCAGGATTTGAACCTGAGTCAAGTCTTTCTGACTTGAGGCCCAGAATTCTGTCTACTATGCCTCCTTGTTGCCTATAGGAGGTTTCAACCCAAATCTTACTGACTTGCAGCAATTTTCCCTCTGTACTTGTTTCCTCCTCTGTAAAATGAGGGGCTTAGATGAGGTGACTTCTAAAGTCCCTTCTGCCTCAAAATCTATGAATCCATTGTAATGCCAGAGAAAGTGAGGCAAGATAGAGATTAGAGAGTTTTTAATATTTTATTTGAGAGGGAGGGGTTGTGCTGGGAGCAAAACAGTATCCATATTGTCCCCAGGGCTTGATTGGACTCATGTCTCAAAGCATCCAACAGCAAGTGAAGAATTCCAGGGATTCTTATAGGGCTCCAGCAATCAGGGTAACAAAGCAGGTTAGAGTTCTGGGGAGCAGGAACTTCTAGGAATGGTTCATAATTTGGTTCTGACACGTTGGGGGTGTCATAAATCATGGTAAGTTGGAAGGCTAGGAGCCATGTCTGCTTTAGAGAGTCCCACCATCTGCATTTTATGGCTTTATGGAATGTTAGTAGCCAGGGCTAGTTATCTCTGACCTAATTTATATCAGTTCTTATGGTCAGAAAGGGGAGTTGTTATTGAGGCAGAACAATTCAGGGAAACTGAAGTTGAACAAACTAGGGAAACTGAGGCAGAGCAATTAAAGGAAACTGTACCATAACACCATGAGTTTATAAACTGCCAAATTTTCTCTTCCCATTTAGAGAATATTGATGTTACAAAGAAGTTTTAGTTTCAGGGAGATTTAGGGGAATTGTCAAAAGTACTACATAATTTCCCAAATACAATTACCACTCTTTCTTTTACTGAGTTATTTAATTAGTTATATAACATAAAGTATAAAACAAAAAAGACACGTGCTCACCAACAGTATTTACTTCTCTCACTGAAAGTCTAGTATAGAGTTGATATGGACTCTTGGAGAAAAAGGGGTCCCTAAGATTCTCTATAAGTTTTTGTTTGGCTATGACATTGTATAGATTGTATCATATCCCAGAATACTTTGAGATGCTGAGATTCTTCAACTACACAAGAGTTTGACCTAACATTCCACATGGGAAAATATAAATAGATGCCTATTGTCCAGGTTGATATAAAATTGAATGGCTAGCTCATTTATGTTGATATAATTGTATGTGGGGTAGCCATGGGGAATGTATATTGAACTTGTTACTGAACTAGATATTGAACTAAATATCTATGTCGACTATGGGAAAATGAAGAATAGTTAGAGAAGAATAGTAAGAATAGTAAGAAACAAATAAGATCTACAAAGCACTTGAGATAACTGGTGCTATCTTATTTCACAAACTGAGGTAAAGTTCTTAAATATACACAAATGTAGTTCTTGCATATATGAAACCTTGCATATTTCTTTCTTTTTTTTTTTTTAATAGTTTTTATTTACCAGATATTTGCATGGATAATTTTACAACATTGACAATTGCCAAACCATTTGTTCCAATTTTTCCCCTCTTTTCCCCCCTCCCCAGATGGTAGGCTGACCAATACATGCTAAATATGTTAGAATATAAATTAAATACAATATATGTATACATGACCAAACAGTTGTTTTGCTGAACAAAAAGAATCAGACTTTAAAATAGTGTACATTTAGCCTGTGAAGGAAATCCAAAATGCAGGCAGACAAAATTAGAGGGATAGGAAATTCCATGCAGTGGTTAATAGTCATCTCCCAGAGTTCTTTCGCTGTGTGTAGCTGGTTCAATTCATTATTGCTCTATTGGAACTGATTTGGTTCATCTCATTGTTGGAGAGGGCCACGCCCATCAGAATTGATCATCATACAATATTGTTGTTGAAGTATATAATGATCTCCTGGTTCTGCTCATTTCACTCAGTGTCAGTTCATATAGGCCTCTCCAGGCCTTTCTGAAATCATCCTGTTGGTCATTTCTTACAGAACAATAATATTCCATAATATTCATATACCACAATTTATTCAGCCAATCTCCAATTGATGGACATCCACTCAGTTTCCAGTTTCTGGCCACTACAAAGAGGGCTGCCACAAACATTCTTACACATACAGGTCCCTTTCCCGTCTTTAAGATCTCTTTGGGATACAAACCCAGTAGTAACACTGCTGGGTCAAAGGGGATGAACAGTTTGATAACTTTTTGAGCATAGTTCCAAATTGCTCTCCAGAATGGCTGGATGTATTTACAATTCCACCAACAATATATCAGTGTCCCAGTTTTCCCACATCACCTCCAAGATTGCGTATTATCTTTCCCTGTCATTCTAGCCAATCTGACAGGTGTGTAGTGGTATCTCACAGTTGTCTTAATTTGCATTTCTCTGATTAATAATGATTTGGAACGTCTTTTCATATGACTAGTAATAGTTTCAATTTCTTTATCTGAGAATTGTCTGTTCATATCCTTTGACCATTTATCAGTTGGAGATTGGCTTGATTTCTTTCTTTTTTTTTTTTTTAATTTTTATAATTATAACATTTTCTTTGACAGTACATATGCATAGGTAAAAAAAAAAATTTTTTTTTTACAACATTATCCCTTGTACTCCCTTCTGTTCCGAGTTTTTCCCCTCCTTCCCTCCACCCCCTCCCCTAGATGGCAGGCATTCCCATACATATTAAATGTCTTATAGTATATCCTAGGTACAATATATATGTGCAGAACCGCATTTTGTTGTTGTTGTTGTTGCAAAGGAAGGATTGTATTCTCAAGATAAAAATAATCTGGGAAGAGAAACAAAACAAAACAAAACAAAACAAAACAAAACAAAACCCCAATGCTTTCAGTTTACACTCTTTTCCCAGTGTTCCTTTTCTGGATGTAGCTGATTCTGTACATCATCGATCAATTGGAACTGGATTAGCTCTTCTCTATGTTGAAGATATCTACTTTCATCAGAATACATCCTCATACAGTATCATTGTTGAAGTGTATAATGATCCCCTAGTTCTACTTGTTTCACTCAGCATCAGTTGATATAAGTCTCTCCATTGGCTTGATTTCTTATATATTAGAGTCAATTCTCTATATATTTTGGAAATGAGGCCTTTATCTGAATCTTTGACTGTAAAAATGTTTTCCCAGTTTATTGTTTCCCTTCTAATCTTATCTGTATTGATTTTGTTTGTACAAAACTTTTCAATTTGATATAATCAGAGCTTTCTATTTTGTGATCAATAATGATCTCTAGTTCCTCTTTGGTCATGAATTCATTCCTCTTCCACAGGTCTGAGAGGTAAACTATCCTATGCTCTTCTAATTTATTTATAATCTCATTCTTTATTCCTAGGTCATGAACCCATTTTGACCTGACCTTAGTGTATGGTGTTAAGTGTGGATCAATGCTTAGTTTCTGCCATATTAATTTCCAATTTTCCTAGCAATTTTTGTCAAACATTGAGTTCTTATCCCAAAGGCTGGGGTCCTTGGGTTTGTCAAACACTAGGTTGTTAGAGTTATTAATTATTTTGTCCTTTGGACCTAACCTATTCCACTGATGAACTAGTCTATTTCTTAGCCAATACCAAATGGTTTTGATGACTGCTGCTTTATAATATAATTTTAGATCTGGTACAGCTAGGCCACCTTCATTTGATTTTTTTTTCATTAGTTCCCTTGAAATTCTTGACCTTTTGTTTTTCCATATGAGCTTTGTTGTTATTTTTTCTAGGTCATTAAAATAGTTTTTTGGGAGTCTGATTGGTATAGCGCTAAATAAATAGATTAGTTTAGGTAGTATTGTCATCTTTATTATATTTGCTCGTCCTATCCAAGAGCATTTAATATTTTTCCAATTGGTTAGATCTGACTTAATTTGTATGGAAAGTGTTTTGTAGTTTTGCTCATATAGTTCCTGATTTTCCCTTGGCAGATAGATTCCCAAATATGTTATACTATCAGTAGTTACTTGAAATGTAATTTCTCTCTGTAACTCTAACTATTGGACTTTGTTAGTGACATATAAGAATGCTGATGATTTATATGGATTTATTTTGTATCCTGCAACTTTGCTAAAGGTGTGGATTATTTCTAATAGCTTTTTAGTTGAATCTTTGGAGTTCTCTATATCATCTGCATATCATCTGCAAAGAGTGAAACCTTGCATATTTCACAAAAGTGAAAGCACAACTATCACTTTTGGAATTTTGGCAGGTATACATGAGTCTGACCAATGTAAATGTGTTAGGTAAATATTGTGTCTAAATAAAAGAAGTTTAGCAAGGCAGCACTGAGGCAGCATCTGCGTCACAAAAAGACCTTGTCCAGGAAAGAGAGATATTGAAACAATATTTAGAACTTCATTTCCTCTGAGTAAAGAAAGGAATGTATATTACTTGTTACCAAAATGTTTCATTCCTATCCCAGGACATAGATAAAAGGAACAAAAGAAACTATTTAAACTGCAAAAAGCCAAGGAAGTAAGAAAACAAAATAATCCAATTCATTGTTCTTTTTTTTTTTTTTTTGGTGGACAGAATGCCTCCTTCCTACTTTTTTATTCTGAAGACTCTTGTACAAGTATTCATGTGATTTAAATACTTCATCAGATTTCTTTCTTCATAATATGAATTATGATTATAAAGTCTGCTTTTCTTTAGTCATGAAATTAGAAGTAACTTGTAATCACGAAATAATGACCTTTGTTTTTTCCCCTTTCTGATGGACATATAAGTAGGTTCATCCTAGGGATGAAAATTGTAATCTCATCAGATATTAATGTCTCACTTGTAGAATCCAATCCTAAGCATGCCTAAAGAAGTTCTTTATGAAGTGCTAGGCCTAAAAATCTAAGAGAATTCTATTTTTAATGCATAGGCATATGCATAGAAGCCTTAAAACTATACCTCAAATTTTAGGACCAGTGGAAAATTAGAGGAGAAAGGAGGAGGAGAAGAAAAAGGAAAAAGAAGAAATCCTATTCTATTTCATCTCTGATATTTTTTACTCTTAGGGAGAAAAAAAACAAACAAACAACTTTGTAAACTCCTCAAGTTTGTCTTTGATAGTGATCTCACATACTACTGGTTTAACAACTTAGCCAGAAGTGTATCAGTCAAGAGAAAGTAGGGTTGAAAGGTATGCAGATGATTAAATAAATCCATCACATAACAATTTACATTTGGTTTGCTGTTTTTTTCCAGAAGTAGTATTGAAGGTGGGGAGTAGGAAGGAAGGAGTAGGAAGAAAAGGTTGAATAAAGTCAAGGTGAATATCTTTACTTCTGGGCATCAATTAAGTGGCTCCTTTATAATCCATTTAAAATGAATTAAAATTCCATGTTGTGCTAGAATGGGAGTACAAGGACAGAAAAAGAAACAAACAATATCTGCTTTTGAGCTTTCTTATCAAAATCTCTAAGGGCTGACAGCTCTAGTTCCAGGACTTTTGTTAAGCATGGTATCTGATTGCTTGGAGCCAAAAAGTTGTACTGTGTTTGTTTATTTCAAAGATTCCTAATTTTACTTGAAAAGGTACTCTCTCCAAGGATACAGATTGAAATCACTTTTCACTCTGAAAGATAAGTTTCACAACTGCAGAAACAAAAAAATTCATTACCAAGTAATCCAACTTTTTCTTATGAGTTTCCTTTATTTAAGTAGGTGAAAGACCCTCAGAATGATTTTTGAAGTCTTCTTAATTTGGTAGAACTTACTAGAATTTTTGTTGGAAAAAAATTTCAGAAAAACTGAGTTATCTTTATAAGATAATGAGATATCATAGCAAGAATTTAGTAGAAAGGATCCAGCTATAAAATGATATGTAAATTACTTGGGATGAGCAATAATTTTGACTTTTTTTTTTTTTTCACTGGGTAGTTATTTTTGGGTGTGACTCCACTGACACTAGGCTTCCTCAGCGCATCTGACATTGATGGGATAATGAATCATATACTTGTGCTTTATTGCTCTCTTTTGTTGTTTTTCAAATTCCATGGTTTTCAAGGAAATGTGCAAAAATTGTAGCTCTTAAAAAACACATTTCTCTATGTGTATGTGTATGTGTGTATATGAAAGTCAAGTATGTAAGGAAACATTTGAACCTACAATGAAAAAAGATCAGTCTCACCAAAGAACAAAGGAATGTGCAGCTGAGAATGAGAAATAATGTCAACCGCTGACTGTTGCTGTGAAAAAGCTTTGTTAATCTTGGCAAAACAGTATAAGTGGCTTGAAGTTGGAAGAACAGCAAGAAGACCAGTTAAAAAAATAATTAGAGCTAGTAACATTATTAAGACAAATGAACAAACAAACCAAGAAGCACATGTCATCAGTAAGACAATACAAAGACTGGCTTACTGAAGATTAAAATAAGGATTTTTTTTTTTAATCATGAAACTTACATTTTTATTCTCAGTTATACCAAACTTATTAGAAGTTCAGTTGAACTACAGGATCTGGGTATTTCCATCATTCTGTAAAAATTCACTGATATAGAAAGAGAAATTCTATTTTAAAATAATTGCAAACAATATAAACTATTTGGGAGTCTACTTGCCGAGACAAACCCAGGAACTCTATGTCCTGGTTTAGCCCATCTGAAGAGGTGGTTTTACTAAGGTGTGCCTACTGTGCATGCTGCAGCTTCTTGGAGCTCCAAGTGATAGTTGGGTGAAAGATGAAGGATGAGCAACCCTGAAATGGACTGGGCAAATCCTCACACTAGAAGTGCTAGTCTCCTTCTTGTACACCCCGCATACTCCAAGTCCATTCAATAAGCACTTATTAAATACCCTCTATGTGCCAGGTGCTGTGCTGAAAGCTGGGAATATAAAGACAGACAAAAGACAGTCCTCATTTTCTAGGAGCTCACAGTTTAACAGGGAGGACAATATGCAAACAATTACATTAAAAAATAGGATAAACATGTGATATTCTAATGGGGAAAACTAGCAACAAACAGGATAACAATAAACTTCTTGTAGGTATGATTTTAGTTAAAGATTAACTATTTCCTATATAGTAACAGATGAAAATGTTTTTATAAACTACTTTCTTGGTTTTCACTGTCCTATAGTGTTATCAACAAGCATTTAGTAAGCTCTTACTATGTTCTAGGTACTCTGCTAAGAGTTGGGCATATGAAGAAAGGTAAAAAACAAACCCCCCAAAACAACTGCTCTTGAGGAGCCACAACAGACTTGTTATAACAACATGCAAGCATGATACATACAGGACAAACTAGAGATAGTCAAGAGAGAGAAGATGCTAGCACTAAGAGGGAGCAGGAAAGGCCTTCCAAACAAGATGGGACCTTGGGGCTTGAAGGACAGAGACGAAGAAGGAGAGAATTCTAAGTCAGTGAAAAAGCCTAGTAAGGAGATGGAATATCATACCAGGAACAAGAAGGAGGCTCCAGAATAGATTTGCTCTTGTATAAGCAACACTTAGGATCTGACAATGATAATTTTATTACTAAGTACGTCACATATTTTTCTTCTTTTGATTCTTTTTTTCTTTTTGTTTTTTGAGGCAATTGGGGTTAAGTGACTTGCCCAGTGTCACACAACTAGGAAGTGTTAAGTTGCTGAGGTCACATTCCCCCCCCCCCCCAGGCTGGGTTAAGTGACTTGGACAGGGTCACACAGCTAGGAAGTGTTAAGTGTTTGAGATCAGATTTGAACTCAGGTCCTCCTGAATTCAGGGCTGGTGCTCTATCCACTGCGCCACCTAGCTGCCCCTTGAGGTCACATTTGAACTCAGGTCCTCCTGCCTCCAGGCCCAGGAATCTCTTCTTTTACAAGTATCCTGAGAGTTAGGCAGTCTATGTCTCATTTATCCCTCATTTTGAAGGTGAAGAAACTGAAAGTAGAGGGGTCAAATGCCTTGAGAAAAGTCACATGTACAAATTCTTTTCACATTTTATACCTATTGTGAAAAAGTGTCTTATAATCTGTAGCTAGACGTCTTCATGAAATCTAACATTTTAGGACGAGTATTTCAAACCTGAGATATAGCTAGTGCCAAGGCTCCAGTCCGAGTCTTCCAAGCTTTTCATCTGGTCTGACTATACAATTCTCTTCTTCATTTTCACTGATCTTTATTATTATTATTATTATTATTTTTTTGCCAGTAGCATTTGCTTGAGTCCGAATTGCTAGATCATCAGCTCAATTAGCCAAGCTCCTTACATCTAAAAAGTTACTATAACAGTATTTAAATGTATATAGCATTTACCACAATTATACTGAAAGGCAGGAGATGTAAATTTTAAAAAGTGAAAGAAAAATTTTCCTTTGCCACAGGCAGAAAGAAATTTTTCCTGTCTTGAAACTTAATTTAGAGTGCTAGCAAATTTTCATTCAAAGAGCATTTTTAAAATAATAGCTTTTTATTTTCAAAGATAACTTTCAGCTTTGACTTGTAAAACCTTGTATTACAGATTTTTCTCCCTCTCTTCTCCCCAACTTCCTCCCCTGGAAAGCAAGCAATTCAACTATGTTGAACGTGTGTAATTCTTCTAAACATATTCCCATATTTATTATGTTGAACAAGAAAAATCAGATAAAAAGTAAAAAAGGTGAAAATACTATATTGTGATCCACATTCAGTTCCTATAGTCCTCTTTATGGATGCAGATGGCTCTCTCCATTACAATTCTATTGAAATTGGACTGAATTACCTTGTTGATGAAAAGAACCAAGTCCATCACAGTTGATCATCACATAATCTTGTTGCTGTGCATAATCTCTTGATTCAGTTCATTTCACTTAGCATCAGTTCATACACATCTCTCCAGGCTTCTCAGAAATCATCCTGCTGATTGTTTTTATTTTTTATTAATTTTATAATTATATATTTTTTGACAGTACATATGCATGGGTAGTTTTTTTTTTTTTTTTTTTTTACATTATCACTTGTACTCACTTGTTTTCCGAATTTTCCCCTGCCTCCCTTTACCTCCTCCTCTACATGACAGGCAATTCCATACATGTTAAATGTATTACAGTATATCCCAGATACAATATATGTGTGCAGAAATGAATTTCTTGTTGCACAGGAAGAATTGGATTCAGAAGGTATAAGTAACCTGGATAGAAAAACAATAGTGCAAACAGTTTATACTCAATTCCCAGTGTTCCTTCTCTGGATGTAGCTGATTCTGTCCATCATTGACAATTGGAACTGAATTAGATCTTCTCTTTGTCAAAGATATCCACTTCCATCAGAATACATCCTCATACAGTATCATTGTTGAAATGTATAATGATCTCCTTGTTCTGCTCATCTCACTCTTGCTGATTGTTTTTTATAGAATAATAATATTCTATAACATTCATATACCATAACTTATGCAACCATTCCCTCACTGATGGGTGCAATTCCTTGACACTACAAAAAGGGCTGCTACAAACATTTTTGCACATGGGAGTCCTTTTTCTCTTGTTTGTGATCTTTTGATAAAGAGCCAGTAGAGACACTGCTGTATCAAAGAGTTTGCACAGTTTGATAGCTCTTTGGGCATAGTTCCAATCAATAAACATTTCTTAAGCACCTACTTTATGCCAGGCACTGTGCTAAGTGCTAGGAATACAAATAAAAAAAAAAAAAAAGAAAGAAAGAAAGAAAGACAGTCCCTCTCCTCAAGAGGCTTAATGGGAAAATACAGATACAAAAGAAAGCTTGAAAGTGAGGGATTGGAAGAGGAAGAGTGGGGAGTAGTTAAGGGATGGGGGAATCTTATTCTGTTGAGTTATTGTTATCAATGAGGCAATGATTACCTCAAGAAGGATGGAGGGCTGGCTGCTAACTCATTAGCTCTGTGCATTATCAAGAGAGTCAGGTAAGGAATCTAGAGTTGTTTACAGGAACTCAACAGTTTTGCTGGGAAGGAAAAAAGTGAGGGTGAAGAAAAAGAAAGGGACTATGAAATTGGAAGAGGAAAGAAAAGGAGATAAGAAAAATTGCATTGAGTATGACTGAATAATAGAGTACTATCATTCATTTGAGGTATGAATGAATGACTTAGGGTCACAGGTTACTTGACACTCAGAAATGGAAATTTTGAGAATTATCTGTACAGGATCAGAAGTCAGATTCTAGTCTCAGTTCTGTCTTTAACTAACTAGGTAATCCATAGACAAGTCACTCAGTCGTATGAGAGACAGAGAGGATGTTACTTATTCCAGGATTATTTCAAGGATGAAATGGGATATCAGCTTTGCCATTGTTTTGGAACATGGTACCATAACTACAACATGAGAAGTTTTTGTATGTTCTTTTTATCCACTTGAATTCTCAGAATTTACTTAGGTAAACTTATACTATGTCACAAAACTGGTGTTTGTGTCTCTGGCTCTGTGTAACCCAAGTAGCCATCCAATTCTTTCTCATCAGAGAACACCTAGTACTCTCATCTACTGGTCACCTCCAGTCATAGGCAATTAAAACAATTATTTAAATATTATGATATCCCAATGCCTGTAAACAAATGATTTCTAACAAATAGCTGTGTCAAACAGCCTGCAAAGTTTTCCTGAGGCATTTTTTTTCTATTGTGATAAAACTAATCTATTTGTTTCTTTTTCAAGGACAGCTGTAGCCCAGTGGTCTGTCCAAGCTTGCTTCAAGAACAAAGATCTTTGTGGTTCTCATTCCATCCAGTACTCATCAGAGTAAGCACTGAGACAGAAACAGTTGCAACCTACACTTGGATATTGAGGACTCCCTAAGGTAAGCATTCTGGGAATCTTGGAAAATAGGAAGAGCCATAAGCATTTCTTGATTTAAAAGATTATGTTGATATTAGCATTTGTTGATTGTTTTCTATAGATTTCAGCAGTTGAGCTGATAATCATATGTTTGTTTTGAGATGATTATCCTTGCAAATAAAAATGGTGTTGAAGTATTTTTCCCTTTGTACTCATGAGCTAAAATTCATTTTAAATGTTTAAATAAATGCTACAGGAATAATAGAGTTGAAGAAGCAAAAAAGAAAAATGCCAGAATGTTAGGTGAAGGGCCCAGAATTTGGAATTCTTTTCTGATCATAGAATTGTAGAGTGGAGGTCAAGAAGTCTAAGTCAGTCATTTTATCTATAAAGAAAAGTAAGATTGAAGAACATTAAGGGACAAATACAGTCACAAAGTAATAGAATCATAGCTAGAAGCCTGATCTCTTGGCTCCCAGGCAGGTGTTCTCTTATGTCTACCATACTTCCTGGATGAAAAATTAGTCAGCAATAAAGATCAAGGGATCCTGACTAATCCAAAGGGAATTTGGCACTGCTCTGCTATGGTGTAGATTAGGTTTACCAATTTATGGAATTATAACATCTTAAAGGTGGAATAGACTTTAGAAATCATCTAATGCGATTTTGTTTGGCTGAGGGAAAACTGAGGCCCAGAGAAGTAAAGCAATTAACTTGAGTTCATATATGTAAGTACTAAAGATAAAACTTTAATTCAGGTCTCTTGACTGACTATATATATACTTCAGTTTGAAATCCTCATAACTTAGAGTACACAGAGACAAACTTCATTCATCAGTGTCTCATGAATTTAGAATTTGTAATTATTTTGGTAGTAAATGGAATGAAATTTATTCCTTATTTATAAATAATAATAGCAGTACTAGTAGAAGCAATAATGCAGAGGAAATGCTTAAGACAAGACAATAAACTGAATTCAAAATGCCCCAATATCTTTAGACAAACTAATTTATCAACAATTAAATGTTAATCAAAATAAATCATCATTTATTCACTAAATCAACCCATTAGCCAGTTACTGAATATATCTAAAAATAACAAGTTTAAATTTTTAAAGAAATAAGCACTTTTGTGGTTAAATTGTGTCTGACTCTTCATGACCTCATTTTTTTGGGGGGAGGCAAAACTACTGGATTGCCATTTCTTATTCCAGCTCATTTTATAGATGAGGAAACTGAGGCAGATAGGGTTAAGTGTCTTGCCCAGCTAGGGCATATTTAAACTGGGGAAGATGAGACTTCCTAACTGTAGGCTTGGTACTCTATCCACTTTACTACGTAGCTATCCCCCAGAAGTATGTGTAGGAATTGAGAATTGGAAAGAGTTTTTGAAATCTCATTTAAAATACTCAATGATCTCTACATTGTACTCAATTCTAATGTTCTAGAATTACTAAAATAATTCATACTTACTTATTCAGAATGACCTCTACAAGTTAGAATCAACTAATGAAGTTTTTCTAAGCTATTTTTAAAAGTGGAATTCTCTTGTAAGGGACTTAAAAGCATTTTCAAATTGGATGAAGATTTGGAGAAACAAAACAGAATGGGAAACAAAGACTTTGTGTTGTCCTAAAACCCACTCCAGGTACAAGTCATCTGCTGAGTGGAGGTTTTTAGGAGACAGTTTTGTTGGATAAAATGACTGTACATATTTGGGATTTTTTTTCTTTTTCTTTTTTAGATTTCAAAAGTAGCAGGTAGAAGACTTTGCTTAAAAGGGAAGTATCCTATCTATCCTCTACATCTATGATTTCTAGTTGTATTTCTATCCTTCACTAACAAATTGTTGACAAAAGATTGTATGTCTGTGATCAAAGGGAGATCTCAGCTAAGGTTAAAGAAGCACTGTTCCAGGAAGAACTTCTGAAAGGTTCAAAAGTGTTGTAGTTTTCATGGATGGAAAAAATACTGAGAGGTACCTTCATTTAATGGCTTCTGTGCTCGTTCAAATTGGGGCCAGAAAGATGTGGTTTCAGATTCTACTTTTGGCATTTGCTAATCGCTTAACTGCCCTGAGCTTCAGTTTGCTCATCTAGAAAATTGATTCAAAAATAAACAATCTCTGTCTCATAAGGTTGTTTGTGATGGTCAAAAGAGTCGAAATATGAAAAGCACTAGGTACCTGTTAGTTATTCTAATCACACCAATAAAATTCTAGCTCTGCTTACATAACCGCATACTATATAAGTAGGTGATATCCCATAGATACTGAAAATCCTACAATATGTAAGCCAAATGGTTCAAATAGTCATTTAAAATGCATTCATTCAACAAATATAATCTTCTATGCTCAGAATCTTATACTGGAGCACATTTAAAAATTACATAAGATATGGCCCATTTCCTTATACAGGTAACAGTCACTGGGGGGATGACACAAAAGACTGTTATTTTACACAATATTATATGATAAGCACAATGGAGAGTCGCAAGACAAAGTGCTTTGGGAGAGTGAATTCTGTGGAGGAATGCATAGAATATTGAGGAGAGTGAGATCAGGGAAGGCTTCCTGAAAGAGGTGACATTTGATTTGGACTTAGAAAGTTGGATAGGAATTAGAATCTGAACAGGTGGAAGTAGGGCATTGCAAACCTAGGAAACAGAATAGGTAGGGGTTTGAGGGAAAGTGGGTAGGTGGTACATGGGTAGGAGAAGAGAAGAGAATAAACAAGTTTGGCAATTTGAAATCAATAAATTTCACTTTTATCCATTATTTAAGTGATGATTTAAAAGAAGATAAGTTATGAAGTTATAGGAGACATTTAAAATAAGGGAGAAAATTAGAAAATGAAAACAAGAAAGTAGAATGTTAATTTTTGCAGAATCAGGTTAAGGATTCTTCTCTGTGAGTCCAGCATTGTTCTTAGACCTCTCCTCCTTGTGCCTCCAGGGTATCTGTGCATCTACCCTCTACTCTGTCTCTGTCTCTCACACATATACATATACACACACACACACACACTCTGCTCTCCTTTCTTTCTTTCTCTCACATATACATTCTCTGTCTGTTTCTATCTCTCTCCACACAGTCGTACACAACTTTCCTCTTCCTTTTTTTTTTTAACTTTCCTCTTCCTTTACACACACACATTCTTCTCTTACACAAACATTCTGTCTCTGTCTCTCTATGACTTTATCTTTCTATATCTGTCTCTTTGTCTCTCTCTCTCTCTCTCTCTGAATCTCTCTCTCTCTCTTTCCTCCCTTTTTCTCTCACATATCTTCTTTCTGTATCTATGTCTGAGTCTGTCTCTGTATATCTGTCTTTGTCTTTCTATTTCTGTCATTTTTCCTATCTGTTTACATCTCTGTCTCTCTGTCTTTCTCCTTTCTCTCACACACATTTTTTTTCTGTATCTGTGTCTCTGTCTCTCTGTCACTCTCTGTCTTTCTCTCTCCTCCCTCTTTCTCTCACAATACACATTCTTTTTTCTGTATCTGTGTCTCTGTGTCTTTTTGTCCCTCTGTTTATATCCTTGTCCGTTTGTCTCTCCTTCTTTCTCTCATATCTACACATTCTTCTTGTATCTGTCTTTCTGAGTCTGTCTGCCTCTCTTTCACACACACTTTCTTTCCCATTTCCCTTTTACATATACTCCTCCCATGCCACTCCCTCTCTCTCTTTCTCCCTCCCTCATTTCTTCTTCCTCCCTTCTCCCTCCCTGTGCCTACTCCAAGGCACAGAACTCTGAGGCTGTAAAGAAGTGGTTGTGGGAGAAGCTTCAAAGGCTCTGTGGTCTCACCACAACAAGTGCCATGGCCAGCACACCCTCAGCATGATAGAAATGAGACCATTACTTAACCCACTTAGG
The DNA here is from genome assembly GCF_048593235.1 of Sminthopsis crassicaudata. Taxonomy (NCBI): domain Eukaryota; kingdom Metazoa; phylum Chordata; class Mammalia; order Dasyuromorphia; family Dasyuridae; genus Sminthopsis; species Sminthopsis crassicaudata. Next base: position 374,200,211 of record NC_133617.1, on the reverse strand, counting down.
GCAGTGGAAAAGAAAAAGTGAAGGAAAAATCAGCCACATCTAGGCACAAATAGATTTGTAGCTGTCCAAGGCCTTGAAATAGAATAAAGAATTTGAATTGAAGGTGGAAGGGGATGGGGACAGGAAGGAAGGAAGGAATGGGAAGGAATCACGAGGTACCAGTGGTAAGCAAGGGACATCTTGCAAGGACATTTTATTTTTTATTTTTAGCTGGTATGAATCTGAGCAGGAAAGCTAAGGTTATCAGAGAGAGAAATGAATACTGTGAAGGTCTGTGAAGGAGAAATGGCAGATTTTCCTATATTTTGAAGGGTAAAGAACAGAAGCCTCTTTGAGACAAGTCCCCTAGCTAATTATACACAAACACATCTGTAGAGAGGTTGTTATGAAAGTATTTCACAGTCTCTGTCCTAATGATTTGTCACTAAGTCTTAGATGTAGGGGAGAGAGGGGAAGGAAGGGAGGGAGTGGCATGGGAGGGGTGTACATAAGAGGGGGATGGGAAAGAAAGGGTATGTGCGAGAGAGAGATAAAGACAGACTCAGAGAGACAGATACATAAAGAATATATATGAGAGAAAGTAGGGGAAGAGAGAGACAGAGACAGAATGAGAGAGAGCTAGAGACAGACAGAAAAAATGTGTATGTGTGAGAGAGACTAAGAAGGGGATAGAGACAGAAACAAAGATACACAGAGAAATGTAGAACAGAGAGGCAAAGAGACAGAAAGACAAAGACAAATTCAAGAGAGAAAATCTGAGAGAGTAGTAGAGAGAGGCAGAGAGACAGAGACAGAGATAGAAAGACAATGACAGACACAAAGAGAGACAGAATGCTTATGTGAGAGAGAGGGAGAATAGGGAAGAATGTGTGTGTGAAGGAAGGGCTAAGTTGTGTGTGACTGTGAAAGAATTATGTGTAAATATAATGGTTTATTCTTTTCACTACTAATAGTAACTCTGTAAGAAAATGGGTTACAACTATACACATGCTTTTCTCCTAATGGACTGAATGTTGTTGGTGATCATTATTAATAAATGATAAAAAAATAAAGACAGAAAATGTCAGTACCTAATACTAAGGCATTCATAATACCATTATGAAATGTATATAATGCTATAAAGAGGAGAGCTAGGTGGTGCAGTGGATAGAGTTCAGGAGGACCTGAGTTCAAAGCCAAACTCAGACACTAACACTTCCTAATTATGTGACACTGGGCAAATCCCAATTGTCTCAAAAATAAAATAAAATAATGCTGTAAAGTGATCAAAGAAAGCTTTTTCCTCCCCAGGCAGAGGTGCATCTGACCTCATACTCAAAATAGAATAGGAAAAAAAAGTAGTTTAAAGAGCTAGGAGAAAATAAAAATCATAGATTTCCTTGTGTCTTAAATGTTCATTTTGGTTCTTCCTGTGCTGATATTGTGTCTACATCTTATCTGAGGCCAATAGCTACCTCCCTTTTAGCTCAAAGAAATCTTGAATATATCTGCAGTGTCCAAAATAGTAATGCCCATAGCAGGGATCAGAAGGACATCCTGGTACTAATCCAGGAGCTGACTCTGGACTTCTTTGGGGCCACAAAAGGAGACAGATGGCTATCCGTTCTTATTTCCCCATAGATTAAGTCGGGGTGGAGTGGGAGGAGGGAGACACTTCTTTCTTCAAGTTAATATAATTCCTCTCACATTTATGAAGTTCTAAGCACAGAGGAGAGCTATAGCACAGATCCTGCTGTCAAGGAGTTTACTGCTTAATTAAAAGTGGGAAGTGAAAATAACAAGGACAAGGAGAAGTGCCTGAGAAACTTTAAGTATAAGAGAGATTGAGAGAAATACAAAAAAGAAGTGGGCAAATATGTGAGAATGGGAGGAGGGAAAGAGAGATAATTCTCACATGGGGATGAGAGAAGAGAGGGAGGGCTTCAAGGAAGAGACAACATCTGAGTTGAGTCTTAAATCATAGACTCAGTGTGCAAAGGGACCTCAGTGGCCATACAAGATAGAGAGCCCATTCTACACCATTGGCCATACAAGATAGAGAGCCCATTCTACACCATTCATCACTAGTGAGTTATCATCCAACCTTTACTCATCCCTAGTGAGGGAGGGTCTCCATCTTATTCCATCTTGCGAATAGTTCTAATTATTGGGAAAGTTTTCGTTTTTTTTTAATTACATGGATCTGAAATTTCTACTTGTGGCTCTTAGTTCTTCCTCTGGGAGCAAGTAGAAAAAGTCCCGTCTTCTTTCTGTATGACAATCTTTCAAACACTTGAAAACAGTCATGCTATCAAGTCTTCTCCAGATTACAGTCCCTGTTTCTTCAATTGATAATTTCTCTGTGCACTCTCCAGTTTACCAAGGTCCTTCCTAAAGGCCATTGGGGCAGCTAGATGGGACGGTGGATGGAGCACTGGCCCTGGATTTAGGAAGACCAGAATTCAAATCTAACTTCAGATACTACTTTTTGTGACCCCTGCCAAGTCACTTAATCAGTTTCCTCAATTGTAAAATGGAAATAATAATAGAACCCATTTTATAGGATTAAAAGTGAGGATCAATACCTGATACATAGTAGGTACTTAATAAATGTTTATTCCCTCTACCTTTCTAAACTGTAGTGCCCAAACAGTGTTAAGGATGTGAACTAATTAGGGCAGAATTTAGCTGGATTATCACTTCTTAGTCCTGAACCTTCTTTTGATAGAATCTTATTTTGGCTGTTTTTCCACAGGATTAACTAACGTTAAACTTGCATTATAACTCCTAGATATTTCTTTGGTGAATCTGGCCATGTTTCTCCCCAAAATACTTGTGAAGTTTATTATTTGAACACAAATTTCAATAAAATAAAGTTGATTTTTCTGAGCCTGAGAGTAGGGCTTTACATTTGTCCTTACAGATTGATGTCAATGAATCTCTTATAAAGCTAAGACATGGAGAGTTAGATAGCATAGTTCCTCTGGAGTCTTCCTCAATGCTCAGTACTCTATCAACTATGCCATCCAGCTGTCCCTTAGTTATTATTTTAGTAACTATCATTTTGGAATCCAATGGGTTTTTAATTCTGGTTCACAAGCAATATCTTTGTTACTAAATGTCCCTACTAAAATATTCTTTTTTTGTCTCTGCTTCCTGGAGGGCATCCCTTAATCTCTTAACTCCTATTTACATAGTTTCTTTCGTTCTTTCTTTCTTTCTTTCTTTCTTTCTTTCTTTCTTTCTTTCTTTCTTTCTTTCTTTCTTTCTTTCTTTCTCTTTCTTTTTTCCCCTGAGGTTGGGGTTAAGTGACTTGCCTAGGGTCACACAGCTAGGAAGTGTTAAGTGTCTGAGACCAGATTTGAACTCCGGTCCTCCTGAATTCAGAGCTGGTGCTCTATCCACTGCGCCACTAGCTGCCCCCATAGTATTTTCTTATATATACTAAAGCTCATTCCACATCTAATTCCTCACTTGGATTATTTTAGTCTTTCTATTAAAACTCTCATTTCCCTCTGGGGCAGTCCAATGCCCTCAGTCAGTGGATGTCAAAATATCTAGATATTTCTGACTTTATAGGTATCCTCTCATTTTCTCCACTAATCTCAGATGAAGAGATATCATTCTTTTTCACCTTCCAATTGGACTCCTCCACTAGTGTTCTTCCTTCCCACCTCCTGATTATCTTCAGTTTTCAGTTTCTGATTCCTCCTCCTCTTTTTTTTTTTTTTAAACATGCTCAAGTCTCTTTGTGTCTTAATGAGAGAAAGAGACACAGAAACATAGAGAGACAGAGACAGAGATAGAAACACAGAGAGACTGAGACAGACAGACATACAGAGACAGAGAGAAATAGAGCCAGAGAGAGGCTCTGTCTTTTTAGAGAGGTAAACTCACAGAGTCAAAGAGAGATAGATGTAGCAAAACAGAGACAGAGACAGAGAGAAACAGAGACATTCAGAGACTGAGACAGAGACAGAGAGAAACAGAGACAAAGAGACAGAAACAGTGACAGAGACATATACAGAAATGGAGAGAAAGAGAGACATAGAGCAGTAAACACAGAGTCAGAGAGAGAGAGATATAGAGAGACTTCTCTGTCTGCTTCTAACTTTCTATTTTTCTACCATGGTAGTTTCAATTCTTTGAGAACAGGTACTGATTCCATCTTGGTATCTGATCTATCCCCTAGCACCAGAGTCTGCTAAATAAAAATGATGCCTTTCAAATAGTACCCACTGAATACATATTTCTTGAATTGTTGCTATTGAATCTTTTTATTGGTAGACTTACCAAGTAAGTAGTTGACAATCATGACCAGCTATTTTAAATTTTTAAAGCTAGTGTCCTTCATCACTATCATACTGAAATAATACTCTTAAAAGCCCCTTCTAAATGAATCTTGAAGTTTATTCTTCTCTTTTTTCTCCACATTCCCCTCACTATATTTTTATTAATTAAATAGTGGATAATGATTCAAGTTGTTATTGTTTAATCATTTTGAGTCATATACAACTCTTCATGACCTCATTTAGGGTTATCTTTTTTCTTTTTGTATTTATTCTATTTATTTAATATTTTCCCCCAGTTACAGTAAAAAAACATTTTTTTACATTTGTTTTAAAAAACGAATTCCATTTTTCTTTTTGTTCTGATTTTTCTTGTGCAGCATGATAGATGTGGAAATATGTATAGAAGAATTGCACATGTTTAACATATATCAGATTTCTTGCTGTCTAGGGGAGAAGGATGGGGGAAAAGAAGGGAGAAAAATTTGGAACAAGGGTGAAACTAGCTTTGCATGTATTTTGAAAATAAAAAACTATTATTAAAAAATTAAAATTTTTGAGTTCTAAGTTCTCTCCCTTATTCCCACCCACAATTAAGAAGTCACATGTGAAGTTATGTAAAGCATTTCTATAAAAGTCACATCATGTTATTCTCCTCTTTGACAGCAGCGTTTTGTCAGCAGCATTTCAGTGACACCCATCTCTTGCCTTGTCTTATCTCTTGGTAACCATTTCTTCTGCAATAGTTCTACTTCTTTGATTTCTCAGGTTTTGTGATTCTTACTCCTTTTACCTCAACTGTGGATGACAACCAAAGCTTAGGTTAATTCTTCATCTTTTCCTGTCTTCCTTAAAAGTTATCATCTTCACTTAGGGCTTCAATGAGGCTCATGCTGTTAACTCACAAATCCACATCTTTAGTCTCAACCTGATATTTTAAGTAGTATATACCATCATTATTTCAAATTAAAATTGTGAATTTGGGCATAATTCTTTAAAAAAAATTTTTATTACAGCTTTTTATTGACAAAACATGTGCATGAGTAACTTTTCAACTTTGAACCTGGCAAAAACTTCTGTTCCAACTTTTCCCCTCCTTCCCTCCACTTCCTCCCCTAGATAGCAGGTAGCCCCATACATGTTAAATATGTTAAAGTATACGTTAAATATAATATATGTATATATATTTATACAGTTATCTTGCTGCACAAGAAAAATTGGATTGGGTATAGTTCTTAAACACTCTGGTCTCATTTATAAAATTGGATCTTGAGATTTTTCTAAATGTGACATGTGTTTAAATATCTAGAACCAAACTCATGAGAAGCAGCCAGAATTGGGTAGTGGATAGATAGACAGTCAAGAAGTCCTGGGTCCAACTGGGTCTCTGACACCCACTGGCTACATGACCTCAGGCAAGTCACTTAACTTCTCAGTGCTCTAAGTAGCTCTTGGAATCTATAAATTACTGAACTATTGTTAGTCTGAATTAGTAAGGAGAATTTCCTCACTGAAATTCTTTACACAAAGGAAATCATAGATTCATACCACAAGAAGAACTTTATTTTCCTCTGTCTCCCAACTGGATTCCCCTTCCTAATTTTTAAATTAAAAAAAAGTATATTTTTTTTAGTTTCCCAAGCTTTGGAATCATCATTAACTCTTCCTCCTTCTTATACCTCAGTAATCAATTCCATTCCTTCTTCCAACTCTTCTCTCCAACTATGGACTTTCCCCCTCTCCATTCAGGCCCTCATAAGATCCAAATTACTGTAAATGCCTTTAATTTTTTTTCCTTCCCTCTAATCTTTTTCAATCTATCTTGTAAAATTCGTGGGACAGAGTGGAAGGGATTCAGATTTTAAAGCTGTTATTTAATTTTTTTAACAGTGATTAGTTACACTAAGTAACTATCAGGGTACTTGGTGTCCTGTTTTGAAGAGTAAAGGCTCCTCCAATGAGGTTATGAGAAGGGAGTTCTAGGACAAACTTTAGGAGTTTCCAGCATCCCTGATGTGGTTTAATAGGATGCTGCTGCCATCTGGTGCTTTCATGAGGAAAGTTATGTAAAATATATTTTGCTGCAGAAAATGTCAAGTTCACAGTGTTCCTTGGCTTGGAAAACATTGGTAAGACTCCAAGAAAAGGATGGTGGAGCCAACGGGAAAGGAAGGAGCATCTTAGCACTGCTTTTGAAGCTTCAATTGCCTGAGACTACTCCAGAACAACCCTGGACACAACTGGACTTTTGATTTCTTGGTCTACTTGTTGGGGAATATTAATACAGTTATCAAAGCTCCCTTCTCAAAACTATTCTGATTTCTGTGTTTTAAATGCAGGGATGGGGAAATTGTATGGAGTCATCACATTTACTTATCCAAGTGGAGTGCACCGAATCATCTCAAGAATTACGATGAGGCAATGCTCCATGGGGATTCCAGTAGGAACTCATCACATCATAACCAGCCAGTCCAGGGATTGGGAGTTGGAGGTAAGAACCAGGAATTAGTTTGTTGAATACAGTTTGACACAGTTGTCAAAAACTGATAGTATGTGAGGGAACAGAATACTTCCCTTCAGGTATTTCCCTTTCCAGATCCTGGTAGGGTTATGGCAAAATACTAATCTCATGTTCTCTTTGATGCAATCAAAGAAAAACTGACCTATAAATCTTATATCCCTTACTCTTTTCCAATTAGTTACATAAATACTCATTATTATATAGAATCAACATATACAGCTAGAGTGGACAGGGAGCTCACTTTCACCATATTTCTAACTTGCCATTCAAAAAATATTTTGTGATTGTCTCCTATTTAGAGTCCTATACTAAGGGATATAGGCAGAGTTATTAGAATTAAAGATTTATACGCCTGGAAGGGACCTTAGAAATCAGCTGATCTTTTTCTCATGAGGAAAAAGGTTAATGTCTGGGCCAAGGTCACTTGATAGATAGAGATATAGTCAAGTGTCAAAAGGAAGGTACCATTTAAAGGCAGATTCAGGAGTGATGCTCATGAAAATACACATGGATATTGACCATAGGGGTATATACATGTATCTATACAACCACTGATAGGCATTCAGATGCGCATTTGGGCCCTAGGCTGTTTGCAATATTTGGGCCATTAGCCTGGGAAGGAAGGGTTTAGAAGAAATAAGAGAAGAATGTTGGTTGGAGAGAGGAGGAGGCTGGCAACCAGGAGGAATAGTGAGTATTAAGACAAATTGAGTACTGTGTATGGGAAGTACTAATTTAGCAGGAGCTGAGAGGTAAGGGGTATGAAAAACAGGGAGGTAGTGTTAATGGATAGTGCTTTTTAATGGACAATTCATTATTCCATTAAGGCACTTTAAGAGATAGAGTCCCTGGGCAGGACCCTCCCCAGAAGACTTGATTTTATTTGAATGTAGAATTTATTAGAATTATTAGAAAGTTAGAATATCAAGCTCTTATACAGTAGATAAGAGTACCTGAATCAGGGAGACATGAGTTCAAATCCTACCTCAGACTCAGCTGTGTAACTCTGGGCAAAGTACTTCACCTCTGTCTGCCTCAGTTTCCTCAGCTATAAAAATGGGGATAATATTACCACCTACTTCACAAGGTTATATAGATCAAATGACAAATGAGATTACACACACATATATATATAATATATATGTATATATAGCATGTATATATATGTGTGTGTGTGTGTGTGTGTGTGTGTGTGTGTGTGTGTGTATTGCTTAGCACAGTACCTGGCACATAAGAAAGAAGCACTTAGTAAATGCTTGTTCCCTTTCTCTCCTTGTTACTCAGCCCTCTCTATTCCCCTTTCGGTGACCCTCCTTTACCTCCCAATTAAACTCAGCACAAGTAGAAAGAATGCTGCATTTGGAATCAGAAGATTTGGATTTGAATCCTGATTCTGGACTTACTACTTGTGTGACCATAGCCTAGTCACTTCACTTTCTTGGCTCAATTTCCTTACCTGCAAAATGAGGGAGTTAGACTATATGGTCTTTAAAGTCTCTTCCTTTTCAAAATTTGGGTAAGCCTTTTTTTTTTTAAAGAGAAAAAGTAATTAGTTTTATTGATTAGATAGTTATTAGCAACTTTTTTTAAAAATAGCATTCTATTTTTCCTAAATTACTTTCAGTATTCATCTTTGTAAGATTTTTGAGCTCCATATTTTTCTCTTTCCTTTCTTCCCCCCCCCCTTCTCCAAGAATGTAAGCAATATGATATAGACTACACATGAACAATCATTTGAACATATTTCCATCTTAGTCTCATTGTAAAAGAAGAATCAGGACAAAAGGGAAAAACCATGGGGGAAAAAACAAAAAATAACAAAAAGTGAAAATAATATGCTTTGCTCTTCATTCAGACTCCATAGTTTTTTTTTCTGGATGTGGATCATGAGTCTTTTGGAATTGTCTTAGATCATTACATTGCTAAGTCTATCATGTTTGATCATCATGCAATATTGTTGTTAATGTTTTCTGCTCACTTTACTTAGCATCAGTTCATTAAACTGGACTTTAGGGGCAAGGATTTAGACTGACTGGCTGTGAGCTCAGGTAGCAGATACTCCTATCACCTTGAACTTATGTTACTTCTAGAGCTTCCTGCACGGAGGATTGAGGTCAGTCCTAAGATTCTGCCAGGATTTAGACAGTCTCAGATCTGGTGTCACATGGCCCAAGGAAGCTGCGGGCGTCAATCATGGGAAAGAGGTGAGGACCTCATATTTTTCTTGCCCTAATTGAATCTTTTCCACTGTTGAGCTCCTCTGTCATTCCCATCACACATTTCTGGTGCTCATGCTTGTCATCAGGCCTCAAGATAGAATTTATTTATTTATTTATTTTTTTCCCCCTGAGGCTGGGGTTAAGTGACTTGCCCAGGGTCACACAGCTAGGAAGTGTTAAGTGTCTGAGACCAAATTTGAACTCAGGTCCTCCTGAATTCAGAGCTGGTGCTCTATCCACTGCGCCACCTAGCTGCCCCAAGATAGAATTTAGAAGTGTCATTTGTCTGAATTTTCAGCCTCTGAAACCCAGGAATGCAGTCACTTGCTTGTGGCCAGTCTGCTAGCCTCTGATTGAACTATGCAGGAAGCCAAAAGGATGAAAAAAATCACTGGTAACATGTGTTTGTTTCCTTTCCCAGCTGACAGCAGCGACAGGGAGAATTTTCCTGCATCTCCTTGACATGGACCAGAAAAAACTGAGTTTTGTTATCCTGAGCAATGCCATCTCCTTGTTGGAATATCAACAGTTGGAAGGAATTGTTGCTGCTCTTCTAAGCAAGCCCATGCTATTTGTCAGGTACCTTGTCAGGACTGACCCAGACCTTTCATCCTGATAACCAAGGAGAGGTTTCAGGGGGGCAAGGGCTGGCAGTTCAGAAAGAGTTCAATAGAGACATGTCTCACCTTGGTAAGAGTGAAAACAAACTATTTATCGTGTGGACTTCGGTTTTAGTGATAAGAGATGTTCTGCTTTTCTTATGGTCACTATTGTTGGCTAACTGTTAGACTAAGGAGGAAATTGGTTGTGAGCTTCTTTGAGTGCAGGGACTCTGGCTCTGCTGCCTGGCAAATGGTACATTCTTAAATGTTTATTGATAGTTGGAATCTCAAATTGGGTAAGACAATGTGATAAATATCATGTTATAGTTTTGCTTATCAATGACTCTTTTCCATGCTGATAGCAAGTGTGACTTTGTATTTTTTAATTTTAGTTTCCCTTTCGAGATGCCCAGGGGCAAGCCAGACCAGGTTACAAGAAAGAAAATGTCTTTTCAGCTGGAGGAGAAAAACAACTGGGCTCTTCCCGGACCTGCTCAACTACATTATGCTGAAGGACTCATTTTGGCTAAGTATGGAACAGTGGTGGTGGAGGAGAACCAAGCTTTGTGTATGTTATATAAACATTCATTCTCTCTATCTGGATTCTTAAGTTTCTTGGAGTATATAATTTTCTTTTGTACTTTGGACCCCATGGGACACTGTACCAATAAATAATTGTATAGGATTTGAAAAAAAGCATATATTCCGAGATTCATATAGTATTTTTCTTTTCCAGCTCTAGGGATCAACCACTAAGAAAAATCCCAAGTGCTCATCTGCCTGAACCCAGTTCTCAAACCAAGAAGCAAAGGATATTCCGAAAGTCTCTCTTTTCCAAGGTTCAAGTCAGAAATGGAGAATAGGCATAGGAGAGCAGTTTTGATTTGCTCTTTGGTGTTTCTTCCTATGCTTAGTGCTTCCCCGTGTGGAAGGAAGCACAGCTCTTTTATGTCACTTGAGTAAACTGAACCCCACTTCCCAACAGCCTAATTGGGGATATAAATCAGAGAGCAATAATACCTTATATACATAATCCACTTTTTTCCATAGTTCACACCACAGGGTTGGATCAACATGGTAACTCTGGATTTTGGACATTAAGAAGAAATAGCCTGTGAGCTATTAGTCTCATAAATCCAAACTTTTCATGCCAACAGTCATCACAATTTTACTTTTCAAAGCTTACAAAGATATTATCTTATCACTTCCCTTCAGCTTAATATTTTCTTCTGATAGAATGTCACTATAAGCCTTAAGGAATGTTGGTCCAATTTTTTTAGTTTTTTTATTTGGACAATTTTTAGAGATAAGGCTTATTTTAGCTTTGGTATGCTTTTGGTGTTGGGAAGGCAATATCCTAACTAACCCCCCAAATCTCTTCTTACTTGTTGGCAAGTGTTTGAAAGTCCAAACTTAATTCACTTTAATTCAGTAAACACTTATGAAGCAACTACTTATGTTAGGTATCGGGGGTGATTGGAGAAGGAAGGAATTGACTTTTATATAATACTTACTATGTTTCAGGCAGTGTTAAATGCTTTACAAATATTATTTGATTTGATCCTCACAGCAACACTGCAAAATAGGTGCTGTTATTATTCCCATTTTATCTTTGGAGATTCTGAATACAACGTCAATTAAGTGTTTTGATCAGGGTCACACAGTTAGGAAATGTCTGAGGCTGTATTTGAACTTAGATTTTCCTAACTCCAGGCCTATGTATCACCTAGCACATTAATGTATTTCTAGAACATGTTATTAGGTCCTAGAGATACAAAGAATCTATTACTTTTGATATAAGGCTTTATTATTTTTATCCTTTTTCTGTTAAAATATAAAAAGTAATCCCTTGAGTGGAATTTCTTTAGTAGAACTGATGGGGAGGAAGGTGTGTGTGTGTGTGTGTGTGTGTGTGTGTGTGTGTGTGTGTGTGTGTGTAGAAAGCTGAGCACCTCAGGAGTAGGGAAGAATTATCTTTTTTTTTATTTTTTTTTAATTCATTTTTCCAAATTATCCCCTCCCTTCCTTCACTCCCTCCCCCCGATGGCAGGTAATCCCATACATTTTACATGTGTTACAATATAACCTAGATACAATATATGTGTGTAAATACCATTTTCTTGTTGCACATTAATTATTAGCTTCCGAAGGTATAAGTAACCTGGGTAGATAGACAGTAGTGCTAACAATTTACATTCACTTCGGGAAGAATTATCTTTGAGGGAAAAGTACAGAAGCTGGGAGAAAAGTTTGGAGTGGGATTGGGTGGGGCAAAGACAAGTTTTCAAATGTTGTTCAGGGCCGGTCTTTGTGAGAGAAACTTACCTATAAAATAAAGGGGGTGGATTGTAAAATCTCTAAGGCTCTTTCTAGCTTTAAATCTGTGATCCTAGTATTCTAAGCATAGCCTAAAATAGGCTCGGAAGTCCTCACTTAAAGGGACACAGCAATCAGGGTATGTAGACTTAGCATGTATGACTTTGTGTCAGAGGGAAGTTGCTTTGAATTCAGGGAAGCCTGAAAGGAGTGGAGAAATGATGTTGAAGACACACTCTGTCAACTTCATAATTTTACCCAGTGTTACCTCTGAATAGTAAAAGTAAGTTGTATTCTCATACCCCAATCTCTGCTTTACCATCTTGGAGTTGGTGATCCTTCTAGTCTCCCTCAATCAAGAATATCAACTCTTTTCTCATGTCACATAATCATCCTTGGTGACTTTTCTAACAAAATCAACAATGACATCCTTGAATCCACACAGGTTCTCACTCAACAAATGTTGGCTAAATTGGTGAAGTGAGTGCTAGAGTTAAAAAAACCAAAAACGATCAAGCTAATTAAGGCCAATTTTACATATAGGGAGGGTCAATGACTTGCTCTGGCTTACTCAGTAAAATGATAAAACCAGGACCATCTTGACTCCTTTCAGTTCAGAATGCCTTCTATTACATCAAACTGCCTCCCATCAATAACATTTCTTATTTTATATTCTGTCATTGAAACTGATGAATGATTGATTCAATCTCAGCTGAGACCTAATGAGTTTTTGATTACAGATATCATGGAAGCTCAGGCTCCGTAACCGGGAGCCCTGAAGAATGTGTTTTACCTTTTGGCAGAAAGAGCTCGGGATTCCAATACCAAAAGACGTCACATGGCAATTAAGGGCTTAGGAAATATGGCTTGTGAAGCACCTGACAAGGTAAGAATTAGGAGATTCTCAGTCATTTCTTCTACTTACTCAACCAGGGGTCACTCACATGGCCCAATCCCAGGCACAAGGAAATTTCGAAATAATTCTTCTTGGGGAGCAAGGATGTTGGAAGTATTAACTGACCCATCCTTCTTGTGTTACTTTAAAAAGCATATTAATTCTTAATTTTTAGCTTCTGAAACCAAGAAAGTAGTCACTTGCTTGTGGAAGTGTTCTTCTGGTAGATAGAAGCAGGGAAGTTGGCAAGATGGATGGGGTGAATAGCTGGATGGGGTACGAAGCATGGCTAGTTTAGTAGTCTAGGGCTTGCTAAATATGGTGGGCCTTGATGCTACAAGGTATTCTAAAGGCACAGTGAGAACAAAAGAGATGTTAAACAGAAGAGTTGGTTTTTAGGGTTAATCAGGCCTCTGAAGAGAGCAGGGCAGGAAGGAAAATCAATTGAAAGAACATATATAGTGTATAGTGTGTTGGACAAGGGGATCTTTTAAGAGGTAATGCAATTGATAACCTAGCAGAAAAATCATAGATTACCAAAGTATGGCCCAGCATGCTAAGCAAGGACAGATCTTTGCAGGTCTTGGTTGTTTTTTTTCTTTGGTGTATGTGGGGGAAAAACGTTTCCTCTTGGAGAAAAAAAATGGGGAGGGGAGGAAACAAGTATTTATTAAATGCCTATTCTGTGCCAAGCACTGTGCTAAACACTTTACAAATATAATAGATTTAAAAGAAAGTCCTATTTATATAGCAGGGAGAATGGGACCCTGCAGAGTGGAGGGGTGTCCACATAAAGATTACCTGTTATTTATGATCTTGTGATCCTTTTGGATAGCCTATGAGAAACCTAGGGAAAGCAGGAATAAAAGGGGGAGCTGGTAGAGCAGCCATGTAAGTAATAGTTCTACCACTCCTAATATAGAGAATTGGCATTCAGTCAAACTATTTAAAGAGAAGGAGGATGATTAGAGGGCTGATCTGTACTGGTAGTTGAAGAGGAATTTTCAGGGATGCCAGACAACCTAGGACAGGCCCAGCTGAAGCTCTGTAGGGAACCTGGAGAATGTCTTTCCCACGAGTGTTCTATGTGCTCTTAACAGTGGCAGAGGTACAGTTGTAATGTGTCTGTGTCTGCCCTTTTTTTTTATCCCTCCAAGGGACTACATCATGGTTGTGTTTGGGACCTTCCTCAGCGTATCTGTAGGGATGTGGTAGGGTGGGGCATATGAGCATGAGAATAAGAAAAGAAATGGAAGTGGAGGAAGGGGTTTTAGCTTATTAGAATGATATAATTCAGATACATGCTAGGCTGAATATCTGATTAATGGATCTAGCATTCTTCTCTCTCCCTCTAGCAGCCTATTTGAAAAAGTAAGGTGTTACAGCTTAGCACTTCTGCTTTCTATGAACTCTCCTATGCCCTTTTGGGCACCATTTTAGTGCTTCCCCAGGCTGGGCTCTGGACTCCCTCCTCTCTCTGTGTACTTTAAAACTTACCACCTCTATACACTATTTCAAAGTCCGACTCTTTTTGCACAGCAAAAAAACTGTTTGGACATGTATACATATATTGTATTTAATTTATACTTTAACATATGTAACATGTGTTGGTCTACCTGCTATCTAGGGGAGGGGAGTGGGGGGAAGGAGGGGAAAAGTTGGTGGCAATTGTTAGTGTTGTAAAATTACTCATGCATATATCTTGTAAATAAAAAGCTATAAAAACAAACAAACAAAAAAAAAACTTACCACCTCTAAGTCTTGGGCTTGTCCTCAGTCAGCTGGCACTTTGTAAAGCACCTCCTAAGGATTATACCCTGAGCTATTTTTTTGAAAGTGAAAAAAAAAAGTATATTTAATATAAATTTAGACACTATCAGTTCTTTCTCTTACCCTTTGAGAGGGACAGCACCTTGTATTATAAGTCATTATAACTGGATCATTGTATGCTGAGAATACCTAAAGTCATTCATGGTAGAGCATCATACAATATTGCTGCTCAAGTATAAAGTGCTCCAGTTCTGCTCATTTCATTTTAGATCTGTTGATGTAAGTTTTTTTTAATATTTTTGAGAGCATACTGCTCATCATTTCTTAAGCATAATAGTATTTCATCATAATCATATACAACTTTATTCAGTCATTCCCCAGTTGATAGACATTCCCTCAATTTCTAATTTGTTGCCACCACTAAAAGCTGCTATAATTTTTTTTTACACATAGGTCCTTTTTGTTTTTGTTTTTGTCTCTTTTGGATACATTCTTAATAAGGCTATTGCTTGGTCAGAGAGTATGCATGATTCTATAACTTCTTGATTAAAGTTCCAAATTGCTGAGCTATTTTTTAAAACTGAAATTTATTAAAAATAGCTTTTTATTTTCAAAATACATGCAAAGATAGTTCTCAACATTCACAACCTTGTATTCCAAAATTTTCTCTCTCCTTTCTCCTCACCTCCCTCCCCTAGTCAGCAAGTAATCCAATATTATGTTAAACACATCCAACTCTTCTATACATATTTCCACATTTATCATGCTGCACAAGAAAAATCAGATCAAAGATACCCTGAGCTATTGAGGATGCTTTAATCTTCCCAGTGTTCCTGATGTGATCAAAGAAGCCCAGTAGAGGATGAGTAGTATGTTATAGTGATTTTCTTTACAGGCACCTGGAAGGTGGGGCAGCCTATTTCTCGTTAACTTGGAAACAAAAGTTCCTGCCCTATTAATGTTCTAAATAACTTGCTTGCTTACAGGTGAAAAAGTATAAGAAGATTTTGCTAGACTCACTGGTGCATGGATTGTATGACCCTGTGAGTTCTGAGATCATATATGAAAGTGTGAAGGCACTTACCATTATCCTGGGCAAGATCAAGGGGAAAGGTTTGGGCTCCTTCTTCATTGATATTACCCTTCAGACCAGGACTTTATTGGATGATGTAAGTGGCTCAAGAAGTTAAAATGATTAAATTCTTAGTGGTGGGAGAGGGCAAAGACTCATGGTTTCTGAGTGTGTTGATCAGAATATAAGGAATGACTCACTAACTATTGATTGAGGGCTTGTGATCATGGTAGGTACTCTGAAGACATGAAGATGAATAGGGCGTATTTCATTTTGCCAGGAAGTTTTCAATCTATTAAGGGGAGCAAGATTTAAGCACAAATGACTATAATCCAAGGTCGAATATGATAAATATTTTAAGAAAGGTACAACTACAATGTGAGAATTCAGATGGAGGGGAGATCACTTCTGACTGAGGAAGCCAGGGAAGTCTTCACTAAAGAGTGATTGATCAATCAATCAAGTATTTATTGAGACAGGTGGTGGCTTAGTGGAAAAACAGGTTCAAATACAGTCTCAGATCCTAGCTATATGACCCTGGTCAAATCATTTGACCTCTGCTTTTCTTAATCCACTAGAAAAGGAAATTGCAAACCACTCCAGTATCTTTGCCAAGAAAATTCCATGGATAGTATGATATATTATCAGAGGGTCATGAAGAATCAGATGTGAAGGATTAAACAACACATTTTTAAGTGCCTGCTATGTGCTAGACACTGTCCTTGGTGCCAGGGATGCAAGTTCAAAGAATTATGTGGCATTTGAACTGAGGCTTGAGGGGGGGATCAAATTTTCACAGACTTTCAGGATTTTTCTGTGAGAGGAAGATGTAAGGGTCAAAAATAATGCATAAGTTTCTGATTAGGTGGACCAGAAGAGTGAGTATCATTAGTAGGAATAGAGATATCAAAAAGAGCAGGTTTTTGGGGTACATGTGCCTGATTTCACTTTGGATACAATGAATTTTATATGATTCCCACTTTACAAATGAGAAAAATGCCCTGAACCTGAATTCATGCTCTCTCTTTGACCCAGACTATGGGTAGGCAAGATACTTTATTTCCCTGAGCCTTAGCTTTCTCAATGAAAGTTGCTGTTGTGCCTTTAGGAGATGATAGCTCTGGGCTGAGTTCACTTTCTGCCATGAGTATTTTTTTTTAATCTTTGAGAGGAAGGAAAGAACCAAGAACCTCCTTAGTTCTTTATATCCCTTGTCTTCGGAGGAAAGGATAAATTAGACAACCAAATTAATAAGGTTGGATTGGGAAGGAGAGGGAACAGAGTTGCATCATAATTATCCCTATTTTAAGTATGGAAAAGCAGACCTGACATCACGGGTGAACAGCAATGTTAAAGAGCTGGGAGTGGTTTTAGTGACTTCTCAGTTTTTTGTTTTTTTTTTGAAAATGAGTTTTTGCTGGCTGGATCTGAGCATTTATTTTGCATTCATATATTACAATGGTGGATTATAAGAAGATCACTGGTTTCTTATTTAATCATGAATAAATGAATGGATGAATTAATATACATTTTTGTTTTTGTTGGGGGGGGGTGGCTCCTGGTTCTGTACAGGAAAATGACAGCCTGAGATATTCAGCATTTATCTTATTTGGGCAACTGGCTGCCTTTGCTGGGTGGAAATGGAAGAAATTTTTCACCAGCCAGGTTAAGAGGACAAGGGACTCTCTCCTGGTCCACTTAAAGGATGGAAATCCTCATGTTGCCACGGTAAGACTCTAAAGAAATAATCTACAAAATGAAACTTCTGCTTTCTCCAGAAAGAACATTATAGTGTAATCCTCACTTGCACTTAAGTTACTGCTCTCCTGGTGGCTCAGTTATGAGGACTCCATTTCCATAGCAGCAAAATCCCTCTGATTCTTTAGCCTTTAATCTCTAAGTTCTTGTGAATTCCCATTTTCTCTTGACCCATGCCAGTCTAAGACTAACACCAGATAATCCTACACAAGCCAGTGTTAATGGAGTTTATTTAATATCTGTGTAATGAAGAGACTTGAATGCTTTCCTTAACTTGAACCACTGTTACTATTATACATTTCTGCTCTTCCATCCTTCTACCTGCTCCATTTCCATGATACACAGTTTTTAAAAGTCATGGAAAAAGGAGTTCCTATATGAGGTTTAAATTATTTGCATTATTAGGTAATATGTACTATACCACTAAAAGATTTACAGATTTTTATATATTAGTCATTAGAATGCTATATCAGGACAACTTCTGAACAGAGAATATTAAATATTAACAGTTCCAGTTGTTTGTCCTTCGTTCTTGAAGAGGACCACGATATTAGGGAGGTAATGTCATGACATGCAAATGAATTGGATTTAAGTGAGGGAGGGCTGTGCAGTATGGTTAAATGATAAAAATTTATCAGTGGCCGAGTGCCTCTGACTTATGATTCAATCTCATACAGCAAATATAGCAAAATTCTACCTGGGAGAGTACTGGAAATGTACCTTGTCCTGAACCTGATTTCAACCTCTCTCTTTGGTCATGTCACCCTCAGGGGGTGAATATGTCTGTTCCAGAGGCAAGGTGTTCTGTGTATTAATGGAGTACTAAACTAGGTATAGGAGTATAGAATTCTTTTCTTTTTTTTTTTAATCTATCAATCAGAATGGGTGGTTAGAGAGCTCTCCCCGCCCCCCTCCCCCGAGTTAGGAATCCTTGGGTCCTGGCTCTGCCTCTGATATATACCAACTATGTGACCCTGGGCAAGGTGCTTGATATCTAAGATTGTGGCTTGTAGGAAAGGTACTGACTTGCATTGTTTGAGAAAGCCCTATGGGGAAGTTCCCTTTAACAGTGAAATCACAGATGTAGGCCCTATCCCTAACCCCTAAGACAAAAGACTCAAGGGCCATTCTTTCTGTAGTTTGTTCCCCTCTCCCTTAGTCTTGCAAAAAGCACAGATAAAACTCATACCCCTTCCTCACCAGAAGTATAGTCCTGTTTTTGCTGAGATATCACAAAGGGAGAAAATTCGTTTGCAATAAATTCGCATATGAAGCTATAGTTTTGATATGGTCATTTGATAAGCAGAGGCAATCTTTAGTTCCCCTCAATTTGCACTTTGCGGCAACCCTTTTGCAGGCCCACTGGGGCTCCTCAGACTTGTACTAAAATAGCCCCTGATGAAGGACTCACCAAATCCACGGACTCCCTGATCATAACAAGATGACCACTTTCTTTTTCCTAGGCTTGCAGAACAGCTGTTCATGCTTGTTCCCCTTTCCTAAGATTAAAGAAGGAATCCCTGGAATATACTATCCTTGCCCAGGAGGAGCAAAGGAATCCGAAACTCTACCGACAGCTGGTGAGAAGACTTTTCTATTATCTTAATCAATCTACAATTAAGCATTAAACATTTATAATGTTTCAGATACTGCTATGTTAAGAGGAGGGACACAAAAGGTTAATACATTCTAATGGTGGAGACCCTTCTTCTATGTCCTGTTTAGACAAAAGGCCTATTCACTCCACTGGAAAATCACAATGTAAATGTTGTCTATTCAATTATATAGAATTGCAAACTGAACACTGATTGAGATTCTTTTCATTTTTACATTCCATATTGTTTCATTTTACCTTCTCCTACCCAATTTTGTTTTTTAGAATCACCCCATCATATAAAATTCAGCCACAAACTTTCTTTCTTTTTTTGTAGCTGTTGGAATTTCTTTTTTTTTTAACTTTATTTTTTTAAAATTATAGCTTTTTATTTACAAAACATATGCATAGGTAATTTTTCAACATTGACTCTTGCAAAACCTTCTGTTCCAAATTTTCCCCTCCTTCCCTCTACCCTCTCCTCTAGATGACAGGTAGTCCCATACATGTTAAAATATATGTTAAATACAATATATGTATACATATCCATACCCAAACTTTCTTTCAAACTACCTTAGTAATATAGGTAGTTTTAAGAATATTGATAACATTTTCACAAGTAAATAGTATGACCTTAATGAATAACTTATACTTAGTCTTTAATATTTTCCTTATATTTCTTCTGGAACTTTTATATAGAATTTTCCAATGAGTTGTGGTCTTTTTTATTTCAAATGCCTGAAAGTCTTTCATTTTGTCAAATATCCTTTTTTTTTTCATTTAGGATTATATTCAACTTTGCTGGGTAAGTTATTCTTAGATACAATCCCAGCTTTTTTGCTCTTTGAAATATAATGTTCTAAGACCTGTGATCTTTTAGAGTAGAAGCAGCTAGGTCTTGTGAAATTTATTATCCAATGGTACAAGTGATGAAAATTTAAGGTAGAATGTGAGAGAGGCAAAAATGAGAGGGAAAGAGTAAGAAGAAAACTTAAGGAGGATGCAGACTATCCTGGACAATCTGCATTTGTCCCAAAATACTGTGCAAATGGCATAAGGACAGGAGATTTCATGCAAGTATGTCTTACTTCAAAAGGAAGTAGGAGAGTCCCCAAGTTATTTTATTTTATTGTATTTTTTTAATATGGATTAAAATGACTTCCAAAATAGGAATTTTTAAAAACATTTTCCCCCCTGTAGTACCAGCTTGCATTATTATTTTGGAAAAGCAGGTAATGGTTTCAAATTGTCCAGGAACATATTCTTATGTAAATTTCACCTCTACCTCCTCAGCACAATTCTCTAGAGATCTGTCGTATCTAATAACTCTGCCCCAAGTTTAAGTTCATTTATTTATTTATTTATTTAAAACAATTTTTTAAAGTTTTATTTATAATTTTTTGACATTATATATGCATGAGTAATTTTTAAAAAAAATAACATTATCCCTTGTATTCATTTTTCCAAATTATCCCTTCCCTCCCTCTACTCCCTCCCCTTGATGACAGGCAATCCCATACATTTTCCAAGTTTAAGTTTTTAATGAAAATTTGATGCAGGTTTGCTGCCTACCTGACTTGGTGACATATTCAACATTTGACAGATGTACAGTAATTTTTGTGTTAATAGTTTCTGCAAAGGGAGCACTAGCTTTATTGCATCTCCTTACTCATATCTATCACTGCTTCTTTTCAGAGCTACTACCATCCAGAGCTCCTGCAGTTCTTCTATGCAAACAAAATCCTATAAACACAGAGCATCATAAAGAAGGGTTTTAATGATCAGATGTCCTGGATTCTCATCATTTTATTAATCTGAATTCATATCCCATTTACCACTACATAGTGAGGTGAAAAAACAAACTCAACTCTTGCTGTGATAGCAATTGGTGGCAATTATTTTAAAAATTACAGTATGTAAAAATTGAATAATTAAATCAAACTTGGTATTTCTGAAGACTTTCAAAAAGACCTTTATAATGCTGGAGTTGAAAGAGACTTTAGAAATTATCTAGACTAACTCATTTAATTTATATAAGAAATCATTTTGTCTTTATACATTTTTATTGCAAATGTTATTTTTAGAGTGACATGCAAATAAATATTTAAAAATTTTAAGCACTTATAAATTCTATCCTTATTTCTTTGTACTGTTTTGGTATATTTCCATTTTAATAATTTATTTTTTATTCTTTCTAAATATAAGTTTTCTTCACCTCAACATAAGTGTAACTCTTACCATAGTTTATCCTTTTCAAACTCTCTAAGCTCAACTGTTTAAAAATAAATTTTGGTTGTAAAATTTTAATAAAACATAATAACTGTATGCATCACACATAGGATAATTAAAATGATTAATTAAAATGATTTAAAATTTTAATTTCTACATAGATGGATTAATGATATTTTATTTAGTTCAGTGCATTTTTAGTAAGCCATTTTCTATGTGCAAGCTAAAGTGTATGTATGTAAATATAAAAATGCAACATCCTCCCGCAAGAAGCTTATATTCTGTGAAGCCTGCTTATATGTTTACATTCTGCTGGTTCAGTTTACATTTCAAGCCTAGCTCCTTTTTTAATTAAAATTTTTTTAATAGATTAAGATTTTAGGAGATAGTGGGCTGCTGGAGAACACTGCTAGATTTGTAATCGGGGATTCTGGATCAGACCCTAACTCTTTTATTTGTTGTTTATATGAACTTGAGCAAATTATTCTCATCTCTGGAGCCTTAGTTTTCTGTTTTTACAATGAGAATGCTGGACTAGAAGACTTCTAAAGTCTCTTCTAGTTCTAAATCTATGCTCTTAGGAATGGATCTTAGAGATCTTCTCATCCACACTCTTATTTTACTACAGAGGAGGGGCAGCTGGGTGGCACATTGGAGAGAACATCAGGCTTGGAGTTAGGAAGACGAGAATACAATTCTGGCCTCATTTATGTAGTAGCTGTGTTACTCTAACCAAATCACTTAACTCTGTTGGAATTGTTCTGAATCATCTCATTGTTGAAAAGAGCCATATCCATAACAGCTAATCATCACATAATCTTATTGTTGCTATGTACAATGATCTCCTGGTTCTATTCACTTCACTCAGCATCAGTTCATGTAAGTCTCTCCAGCACTCTCTGAAATCATCCTGCTGATTGTTTCTTACAGAACAATAATATTCCATAACATTCATATATTAAAGATTATTCAGCCTTTCTCCAAGTGATGAATAGCCACTCAATTTCCAGTTCCTTATCACTACTAAAAGGGCTACTACAAACATTTTTGTATATGTGGGTCCTTTTCCCTTTTTTGTGATCATTTTGGGACAGACCCAGTAGAGAAACTGTTGGATCAAATTAGTTTTATTATCCTTTGGGCATTCATTTAACCTTGTTTACCTTTGTTTCTCCATCTATAAAATGAGCTGGAGAAGAAAATGGCAAACCACTTCAGTATCTTTGCCAAGGAAACTTCAAATAAGGTCACAAAAATTTGGACATGACTGAAACAACCCAACAACTACAATTTCCTATTTAAATTGCACTTCAGGGAGCAGCTAGGTGGCGCAGTGGATAGAGCACCAGCCCTGAATTCAGGAGGACCCGAGTTCAAATCTGGTTTCAGACACTTAACATTTCTTAGCTGTGTGACCCTGGGCAAGTCACTTAACCCCAGCCTTGGGGGAAAAAAAAATTGCACTTGGGTGGAGTTTGATCTGTATGGAATGTAACTGTAAATTCTCTGAATATTTTATTAATTTCTATGCCTTGGTGCCTAATACAGTATTTTGCACAATATTTGCTCAACAAATGACCCATCAGAACCTTCAGTGATTCCTTAGTGTCTATTGAATAAAATTTAATCTGGTATTCAAGGCCCTCCAAGGTATTCTTTAAACTTTTTCACTACTCACTTTCATAATACTTTATCTCCTATTGGACTAATCATTCCAATTTCTTGTACTCTTTTATCTTTAATCATGGCATTTCATCTATGTGGAATGCACTCCCCCTCCCCCCCAACCTTTTCTGCTTGCTAAATTCCTACCCACCACCCTTCAGAAGCAGCTCAAACTCTACTCATTCTGTGACACTTTCACTGATAATCCCAGCTAGAATTGTTCTTTTCCCTCTCCACTCAAATCCTGACTTCTAATAGTTGGTTAATTGTTCTCAAAGAGGACCAAAAATGACAATACTATGTAAGAATTGAGTTGTATCCGAATGGAGCTGATCAGACCAATATGAGCTCAAAATGCTCTGCCACAGGTCAGACAAAATTGTCCCTATGAACGTTTGGGATGGACTCTAGTTTTGCACATCTCACATTTCTTCTGAGATGATTCAATTCTGCTTTGCTCATAAAGTGTAGCATCTTCTCTGATAAGAGCGTATTATGCTGGGTGGTCCTTGTCATGTCTCCCATGTCAGACAATCAATTCTGAAGTTCTTAAGAATATCCTGGGAATGTCCTTGTATCACTTTTTCTGACCACCTTGTCCGTGCTTGCTTTGTGTGAATCCTCCATAAAATAAATTTTTTTGTCAAGTGTCCATTTGGCATTTGAGCAGTATGATCAGTCCAACAGAATTGTGTTCTCTGCAGGAGAGGTGGAATGCTTGGCAGTTTACTTTAAGAAAGGGACATCAGTGTCTGGTATTTTATCCCAGGTAATCTTCAGAATCTTCCTAAGACAATTCAAATGGAAATGATTCTATTTCCTGGCACAATGCTGTCTTTGTAAAATGAGCTGGAGAAGAGAATGGCAGGTTTCACAGGCATACAACAATGAGGTCAGCAATGGCTCTGTAGACCTTTAGTTTAGTAGTTAGTCTAATATGTCTCTTCTCCCACACTTTCCTTCAGAGCCTCTCAAACATTGAGCTAGCTCTGGCAATGTGTGTGTCAGTCTCATCATCAGTGTGGACATCCCTGGAAAGTAAACTGTCAAGTATGTTTATTACATACTTTTTTATTTATTACATTATTACATTATATATATTTATTAGCCATATTACCATGGTTTAGAAACCTTACTGTTTCTCTGTTACCTCATCTGTCAAATGACTGTCATAATATCTGTAGCACTTGTTTACTGGGTTGCTGTGAGAATCAATGAGATGATGTATATAAAGCCCTTTCATGATTTAAGTATTATATAAATGTCAGTTAATAGTATTTACATTTATAAAATATTTATAAAACTTTAAAGCAGGTGGTACAGTAGATAGAGTGCTAGGCCTGGGAGTCAGAAAAGCTCATATTCCATATTCAATTTCAGCCTTAGACACTAACTAGTTTTGTGGTTGCTGTTGTTGTTTAGACATTTTTTTCAGGCATATCTGACTCTTCCTGATCCCATTTGGGGTTTTCTTGGCAAAGATACTGAAGTGGTTTGCCATCTCCTTTTTCAACTTATTTTAGAGGTGAACAAATAGGATTAAGTGAGTTTAGCGGGGTCACCCAGCTGATAAGTATCTGAGGATAAATTTGAACTCATAAAGATGAGTCTTCTTGACTCCAAACCTGCTCTATCCACAGTTGCCCCCAATTAGCTTTGTTACCCTGGGTAAATCACTTAACCTATTTGTCTCAGTTTCTTCATTATAAAAATGGGGATAATCATAGTACTACCTTGCAGGGTTGCTATAAAGATCAAATGAATAATATTTGCTAAAAAGCACTTAGCAGTCTGGTACATAGTAGGTGCTATATAAAATTATTATTATTATTATTAAATCTCCTATTAGCATAGTGGTATGCATTCAGTAACTATTGAATGTGTGAGTGGATGAATGAACAGATAAATGTCATCTTTGTATTATTCCTTCCTGGAAAGAAGCAATTTTAATGAGCAAGGACATATCTAACTCCTACATTAAGGATTTGGCCCTTCCCTAAGGTTGATTTATTTTTGTTATTGTTTAATTTTTTAAAAAATGTCTAAGTCCATTCCTATTTTAATTATTTATGACATGGCCACCTCTCCCTTTTCTTTTCTTTCTTTTTTTTTTTTTTTTTTTTGAGGCTGGGGTTAAGTGACTTGCCCAGGGTCACACAGCTAGGAAGTGTTAAGTGTCTGAGACCAGATTTGAACTTGGGTCCTCCTGAATTCAAGGCTGGTGCTCTATCCACTGCACCACCTAGCCACCCCCCACCTCTCCCTTTTCAATTGTAATTAAACAAAATGGCCATTTAAATTCAGAAAGTCAAGCTAAGGACAATGCTTTTCAGCTTATAACTTTTATATATATATATATTTAAACAATAACAATACCTGTATGCTGCATTGTATTCATTCATCTAGGCTTGGTACGTACTATAAAATTTGAAGTTTAATTGTTGAAATAACACAATAGACTTTGGATAAATGAAGATCAGGCTTGAAATGAGCCAAACGAGGGGAAATCTGAATTAGACCTTTAGATCTGTTCAAAGCAACTATAATCTAGAAAATAGAATTGTTGATTGCTTAATTGCTAACCAGTGCACCAGCATCATAAGCTTTTATGACATTTTTCTTTCATTCATCTGTTCAAATTCTTTCATTTTATAGATAAAGATGCTGATACAGAGAGGTTAAATATCTTATCCAAAGTCACACAGAAGTCAATTACAGAGTCAAGATTCAAGTCCTCTTATTCTAAACCCATCATTCTTCATTCTACCATGCTCCTGCCTACAGTCCATGTCTTCCATTCAATAAATGCTTTTCTTCCTTACTCTGTAATAATGGTGCCCTGTGGTCCTCTCCTTATATGGACTATTCCTTTTGAATAAGTATATTTTTTTAGGGCTATATTCTAAGCACAGTCCGATACCACCACATTTCTACTTTAGCCTGTTGGCAAATTATAAATAAAATGGATTAGGAATGATCCTGAGTTTCCTTTATTAAGTAATGAGCATATGTATTGTTCTGGCTGAAATAACTTATCTTTAGATCCTGTGTTTAGGTAATATGTTGCTTGTTTCTCAAATTCAACATATTCACAGTTAATCTTAATCTCTTTCCATTAAAACCTGCCCAGTTCCTGTTGATAATAATAATGATAATAATTATATGGATATATATGCATATATATGCACACATATACACATTACAATCCATGATCTTAAATATAAACAAATTCATAAAATTTAGTTACCAAGCAAGGTGAATTAAAAAACTTAATTTGTTATTGTTCAGTTGTTTTTCAGTCATGTTCTACCCTTTCTATCCCATGTTCCCCATATTCTATCCCATTTGAAGTTTTCCTGGCAGAGATACCGGAGGGATTTGCTGTTTCCTTCTTCAGATCATTTGACAGATGAGGAAACTGAGGCAAACAGAATAAGGTTTTATACTAATATCTGAGGCCAGATTTGAATTTAGGAAGAGTATTTCTGCTTCCCTGTGGTGACCGTGTTAGCACCCTGGATACCTTAGAATCAGCTGAAGTCAGGATAAGCAAAAACCTTTATTCTTGGTCTTTAGCAGTAGAAGTGAAGAGAGTGGACACATAGGATCTCCTCAACCTCATTGTCTCCTCTCTCTCACAGACACAACCCTGGCTAGTCTCCCTGTACCTCCTAGTCTCTCCCACAATTCTCTGTATACACCAAACAATTGGGCCAGCACAGGATTGGGGAAAGGCCATTTTCCAAGCATATTCTTGTAGAGTATTATCCAATAGGTAATTAGCCTCAAGTGCTCGATTGTCCCACCTCAGTGCATTGACTCAAGAGTTTTAGCCCTTTACATTTCTCGCTTTCTTTTGTTTTAGAACACAGGTAATCACTCCATCCCTGACTTCTCAGGGAGGTGAGAACCTCAAAAAGGAGGTGATCA
The DNA here is from genome assembly GCF_048593235.1 of Sminthopsis crassicaudata. Classification (NCBI taxonomy): domain Eukaryota; kingdom Metazoa; phylum Chordata; class Mammalia; order Dasyuromorphia; family Dasyuridae; genus Sminthopsis; species Sminthopsis crassicaudata. The sequence continues at coordinate 374,173,372 of NC_133617.1, read as the reverse complement.
CCACCCCCCCCTGACTTCTCAGGAAAGGAGGTGAAAACATTGAATAGGAGGTGATCACCCCTCTCTCCTCTCCCCCTTCCCCTCCTTCTCCCGGTCAGAAAGGGAGATGAAAGCACTAAAAAAGGAGATGATCACGCCTTCCCTGACATCTCAGGAAGGGAGATGAAAAGCACCAAAGGGAAGTAGGGATTGCTGGCGGGTTTCTGGGCTGAAGGGTCTTCCTAGAGACAGGTATGCACAAACCCATCAGCATGGGAAGTATTACACAAGCACATAGCAATAATGCACAGGCTATTAGTGATGACTCTCCCCACAGCCGGTGCAGGCTCAATGTGGTGTAACAAACGTGAATTGTACATGCAAGTAGTGATATAAAACAATATACATCAATATGGTCTTGTAAAATTTTTCTAGAAGTCCTAGAAGGAGGGTATGTAAACATCAGTCATACATACACCTCCTTCAGCAGCTAAGAGATAATCCAAAACCAATCTGTTGTCCATTGCTTCATGTGTCAGGGAATCCAATGATCCCCACAAGTTTTTAAAGTTCTGCAACAGTCTTTTATGTATTAGGGAATCCAATGATTCCTGCAGATTTTGAAGTCCTGCAACAGTTTTATCATTTCTCAGAAAATCCAATGATTCCTGAGGGTTTTCAAGTCCTACAACAGTCTTATCATTTCTCAGAGGATCCAATGATTCCTGAGGGTTTAGAAGTCCTACTATAGTCTTATCATGTTTCAGAGAATCCAATGATTCCTGAGGGTTTAGAAGTCCTACTATAGTCTTATCATGTTTCAAAGAATCCAATGATTCTTAAGGGCTTTGAAGTCCTACAACAATCTTTTCATGTCTCAAGGATTCCAATGATTCCTGAGGATTTTTAAGTCCCAACAATTCTTGATGTCCATGAATCAAATGCCATAACTGCCATGCTCTTTCAGTGGTGGGCACAGTCAGCGACAGAATCACCTGATGTTTCTTGGGTCTTCTCCTTCATTTCAAGGGTCTGCTCCATCTCTTTTGATGGACAAGGAGAATATGGCTCGTAGGCACCCATCTGATTCCTTCTCCATCTGTAGAGATACAAGCAAACTCTCTCCCCCAAGCAGTTAACCTATCTGGTTCCTTCCATTCACCACTTTCTGGGTCTCTCCACATCACCTGGTGAGTATCTAAAGATAGTGGAGCTGCTTGTACTGGACACTGCCCTTCCAGTGGGTTATAAAACCTGTCTGCTGGAGCCAGTTTATCTTTGTCAAAAATCAAGAAATTAATAGTATAAAGAGCTAGATTTTGAAATTTTCTAGGGTTACCTGTGGCTCCCCCTTTCTTTTGTTTTTGGAGGACCATCTTAATGTCTCTGTTTCTCCTCTTTACTATTACCTGTCCTTGAGGATTAAAAGGTTTGACAGTGGTGTGTAAAATCTTATATTGTGTACAAAAGTGTGCAAAGTGTTTAGAAGTAGATGCAGGTCCATTGTCTATTTTTATTGCTTGTGACATACCCATAATTGCAAATGCTTGTATAAGGAATTCAGTGACCACTCAGGCTGTCTCTTTTGCTGTTGGTATTGCAAAAGTGAATCCTGAAAAAGTGTCTACCACAACATGGATAAAAGACAGGAAAAGATTTATAATGGGTCACATCCATTTGCTAAATTTCATTAGGTCTCAAACCATAAGAGTTTTTCCCTGGAGAGAGTGTAGGAGTGTGGAAAGGAAGGAAAGTTGGACAGGCTGTTACTATGCTCCTAGCTTCCTAGGAAATGTAAAACTCGAGCAGCCTGATGATATTTAGATTGAGATTCTTGGGCTGCCTGAAATAAAGGAATATTGGCTAACGTGGTTAGAAGGCAATCTACCTTTGAATTTCTGTGAAAAATAGGACCTGGAAATCCACTATGAGAGTGGACATGCAAGATAGAAATCTTACCTGGATGCTTTCTCATTTGCTTTTGAAGTTCCTTAAAGAGCTGATAGATATTAGAGGCTACAAATTTTATTTGGGACTGTGGCAATTCTTTGTACCATACCTACCGAATAGGCCAAATCAGATATTTATTTATATCTTCTGGATAATAAGTAAGAGTTAGAATGATTGTGCAGAAAAAGCATTTGATAAAATCCAACATCCATTCCTACTAAAAACGCTTGAGAGTATAGGAATAAATGGACTATTCCTTAAAATAATAAGGAGCATATATTTAAAACCTTCAGTAAACATCATATGTAATGGTGATAAACTAGAACCTTTCCCTGTAAGATCAGGAGTGAAACAAGGTTGCCCACTATCACCATTACTATTCAATATAGTACTAGAAACTCTAGCCTCGGCAATAAGAGCCGAGAAAGAGATTCAAGGAATTAGAGTAGGAAATGAGGAAATCAAATTATCACTTTTCGCAGATGACATGATGGTATACTTAGAGAACCCCAAAGACTCTGCTAAAAAGCTATTAGAAATAATTCAGAATTTTAGCAAAGTCGCAGGATACAAAATAAATCCACATAAATCCTCAGCATTTTTGTACATTACCAATACAATCCAACAGCAAGAGATACAAAGAGAAATTCCATTCAAAATAACAGTCAATAGTATAAAATATTTGGGAATATATCTACCAAAGGAGAGTCAGGAATTATATGAGCAAAATTACAAAACACTTGCCACAAAAATAAAGTCAGATTTAAATAATTGGAAAGACATTCAGTGCTCTTGGATAGGCCGAGCAAATATAATAAAGATGACAATACTCCCCAAACTAATCTATTTATTTAGTGCTATACCAATCAGACTCCCAAGAAACTATTTTAATGACCTAGAAAAAATAACAACAAAATTCATATGGAAGAATAAAAGGTCGAGAATTGCAAGGGAACTAATGAAAAAAAAGTCAGAGGAAGGTGGTCTAAGTGTACCTGATTTAAAGCTATATTATAAAGCAACAGTCACCAAAACTATTTGGTATTGGCTAAGAAATAGACTAGTTGATCAGTGGCATAGGTTAGGTTCACAGGGCAAGATAGTGAATAAAAATAGCAATCTAATCTTTGACAAACCCAAAGATCCCAAATTTTGGGATAAGAATTCATTATTTGACAAAAACTGCTGGGAAAACTGGAAATTAGTATGGCAGAAACTAGGCATGGACCCACATTTAACACCACATACTAAGATTAGATCAAAATGGGTCCAAGATTTAGGCATAAAGAACGAAATCATAAATAAATTGGAGGAACATGGGATGGTTTACCTCTCAGACTTGTGGAGGAGGAAGGAGTTTGTGTCCAAGGGAGAACTGGAGACCATTATTGATCACAAAATAGAAAATTTTGATTACACCAAATTATAAAGTTTCTGCACAAACAAAACTAATGCAAACAATATTAGAAAGGAAGTAACAAATTGGGAAAACATTTTTACAGTTAAAGGTTCTGATAAAGGCCTCATCTCCAAAATATACAGAGAATTGACTTTAATTTATAAGAAATCAAGCCATTCTCCAATTGATAAATGGTCAAAGGATATGAACAGACAATTTTCAGATGATGAAATTAAAACTATTCCAAATCACTAAAGTGTTCCAAATCACTATTGATCAGAGAAATGCAAATTAAATACTAAAGAAGGGAAAGGGACCTGTATGTGCCAAAATGTTTGTGGCAGCCCTTTTCATAGTGGCTAGAAGCTGGAAGATGAATGGATGTCCATCAATTGGAGAATGGTTGGGTAAATTATGGTATATGAATGTTATGGAATATTATTGTTCTGTAAGAAATGACCAACAGGAGAAATACAGAGAGGCTTGGAGAAACTTACATCAACTGATGCTAAGTGAAACGAGCAGAACCAGAAGATCATTATACACTTCAACAATGATACTGTACGAGGATGTATGCTGATGGAAGTGGATATCTTCAACATAGAGAAGAGCTAATCCAATTCCAATTGATTAATGATGGACAGAATCAGCTACATCCAGAAAAGGAACACTGGGAAATGAGTGTAAACTGTTATTTTTACCTTCTGAATCCAATTCTTCCTGTGCAACAAAAAATTCGGTTCTACACACATATATTGTATCTAGAATATACTGTAATATATTTAACATGTATAAGACTGCCTGCCATCTGGGGGAGGGGGTTGGGGGAGGAAGGGAAAAAATCTGAATAGAAGTAAGTGCAAGGGATAATGTTGTAAAAAATTACCCATGCATATGTACTGTCAAAAAAAAAGTTATAATTATAAAATAAAATAAAAATTAAATTATATTTAAAAATTGTAAATGATAACCTACTTTATATATATATATAAAACCTATTTTAATAAAATTTTTATATGAAATTAAAAAAAAAGATTTTGCAAGGGTTGATGTTGGAAAAATTAACCATGTATGTTTTGAAAAAAGCTTTAATAATAAAATTAATAAAAATTTTAAAAAAAGTTAGAATGATTGCATACAATTCTTTCTGCTGAGTGGACTGAAAAAGGAGTTCTGACTACTCTCTTTATAGTTAAGACATAAGAGTATACAGTGCAAATATTATGTTTGGATGCATCTGTAAAGATTCCTTTAAGAGGAATTTTAGAAACCTTTTCTTCAAGAATCCATCGCCAATTATGTAATAGTCTGGTTATCTTTAATGGAGACCCGTGAAAAATTTGGAGCCATGGCTAATAAAATTTGCCACTCTGGGATAGTTTCACAGCATACATTAATTTGTGCATTAGTATAAAAGGTGTATATATTGTCAGGTCTTATCCCAGGTAATTGTACTGCTTGCTTAATGGACTTTAATAAAATTCTACCCACAAGTACTGGATAAGAAGTAAGGCTTTGTTCTGGTTGTGCTGGGAGGTTCACCCATTCTAACACACTGTCTCCTTGATGAAGGACTGCTGTGGGTGCCTCTTGTGTAGCAAAAACTAATATTTCCAAGGGTTTTTGAGTGACTCTTTCAACCACATTGGATAAAGCCAGTTCAACTTCTCTCAAAGTCTCTTGAGCTTCTTTTGTAAGCTGGAGTGGTGGGTTTAAAGTTTAAAGCACTGTCTGCCCTTAAAATGTCATATAATGGTTGCAATTGATAAGTAGTCAAGCCTAACACTGGATGCATCCATTGGATATCTCCTATCAATTTCTGAAAGTCATTTAAGATATTTAGCTTCTCTGTTCTTAAAGAAAGTTTTTGTACTGTAAGCACTTTAGGGTATACTTCATATTCTAAATATTGAAAAGGAGCATGTCTTTGAATTTTTTGTAGTTCCTTAGTGTTTCTATGGTCTTTTGTAGGTCCTCAGGTACACATCCCAATATATCATCCATGTAATGTAATAACATTACTTTTGGAAATATTTTTCTTTTTTCTTTCCTTTCCTTTCTTTTCTTTTCTTTTCTTTTTTTCTTTCTTTTTTTTTTTTTTTTTGTAAATTATAGTTTTTATTTACCAGATATATGCATGGGTAATTTTATAGCATTGACAATTGCCGAAACCTTTGTTCCAATTTTTCCCCTCCTTCCCCCCCTCCCCCAGATGGCAGGTTGACCAATACATGTTAAATATGTTAAAGTATAAATTAAATACAATATATGTATACATGTCCAAACAGTTGTTTTGCTGTACAAAAAGAATCGGACTTGAAATAGTGCACAATGCCTGTGAAGGAAATAAAAAATGCAGGTGGACAAAAATAGAGGAATTGGGAATTCTATGTAGTGGTTCATAGTCATCTCCCAGAGTTCTTTTGCTGGGTATAACTGGTTCAATCCATTACTACTCTATTTGAACTGATTTGGTTCATCTCATAGTTGAAGAGGGCCTCGTCCATCAGAATTGATCATCATATAGCATTGTTGTTGAAGTATATAATGATTTCTTGGTCCTGCTCATTTCATTCAGCATCAATTCATGTAAGTCTTTCCAGGCCTTTCTGAAATCATTCTGCTGGTCAGGAAATGTTTTTCTTACTGGAGTAAGAGCACCAGCAACATACATTTGACACATAGTAGGGCTGTTTTTCATTCCCTGTGGCAAAACTGTGCATTCACGTCTTTTATAAGGCTCAGCTAAGTTAACTCTGGGCACTGAAAAGGCAAATCTTTTCATATCCTCCTTATCTAGAGGGGTATAATAGAAACAATCCTTAATGTCTATAACCTAAAGAAGCCATTCTCTAGGCATCTGAGTAGGAGATGGAAGTCCAGGTTGAAGAGTTCCCATAGTTTCCATCTGTTCATTTGCCTTTCTTAAATCAGTCAACATCCTCCATTTTCCAGATTTCTTTCTTACAACAAATACTGGGGAATGCCAAGGACTTAGAGAAGGTTGTAAGTGTCCTTGGCCAAGTTGTTCCTGTACTATGTCTAGTAAGGCCTGAATTTTATTGTTATCTAAGGGCCACTGTTCTATCCACACTGGTGTATCAGTTTTCCATTGGATAGGAACAGGTGAAAGTGTTGGCAGGCCTTCAACAGCAGCCCTGCCTAAAAAACCGAAGTACTCATTTTTAACCCTAATTGTTGTAAAATGTCTCTTCCCCACAGATTGATGGGGATTTTTTCAAGTATAAAAGCAGTAAAAACTCCTGTTTCACCTTCAAATATCTATCTCAAAGGGGTAGCACTAACTTCAGTTGCTATTGATTCTCATACGGCAAACATTTGGTGTCTGCCTTAATCTTTGACCAGTGACTGGGCCAACTGGCACCTCTAATGACTGTATGATCTGCACCAGTATCTACCAATCCTTCTAATGGTATGCCATTTATATAGATAGTGAGCATAGGATGGTCAGCTGTAACTGCTGCAGTGCAGAATATTCCTGGATTTTGTTTCTTGGAGTCAGAATCTGGGCAACTATCACCAGATTGCTTAGTAGGAGTCTGATGCTACTACTTCTCCTGGTTCATAAGTGACATATTGTCTACCTGTATTAGTGACTGGGATATTATCTACACATTCCCCAGTTTCCCACATCAGTGTATGGATGGACATTGTTTTGTAAGTGTTCTCAGGAGGTGAAATAATCAAGCCTACTGTGCCTGGAGGCAAGGGATCCATAGGCTGGAGAGGAACAGATTTCACCTCTCCAGGGGGTATCTCAGTTGTCCCAGCTGCATACAACTCTATCCTCCCTAATTGTAGTCACTTTCTCCCATCATGTTGCTTCCTGGCTGACTGATTGTGTAATCCCTTTCTCCCATCAGATGGCTTCCTGGCTGATTGGTCATGTCAGGGTATTGGACTTATAGGCACTCTCTGGGTGTGGCATCGGCTGCCATCATGCCCCATCATGTTTTTTGCCTTGGGCCCTGGGGCTGGGCCCCTCATCCCATTTCCCTGAATCAGTCTACATTCTGATGCCCAATGGAAGTTTCTGTTCCATTTTGGACGTGGGGTATTGGGTCTTGTTCTTCCACCCTGTTTTCTCACTCTGTCTTTATGCCAACATTGAGCTTTCAGATGCCCTACTTTACCACATTGAAAGCATTGACGAGTCTCTCAGGAAGTCCCTTGCCAAAAGGGACCCTGTCTTCCCACGTTGGGATCTTGGGAAGTCTGCATCATAGCCAGGATATAAAAAAGTATTTGTGCCCACTGTGGCACAGGGTCTTATGGTCTCCTCTAAAGAAACATCCTTGTGTTTCTACAAACCTCATTAGCATTTTCTTTAGCAAGTTGCCTTATCATCATGTCTGTTACTGTATTTTCACCATTAGTCCAAATGACAGCTGTCTGCAAACATCCCATAAAATCAGCAAAGGGTTCATTTGGCCCTTGTGCAATTTTTGTGAAGGCCTCTCCCTTGTCATTTTAACCAGGGAGAGAAGCCCATGCTTTGATAGCAGCAACAGCAATTTGCTCATATACTGCTAGGGGATAATTAATCTGTACTGAAATGTCTGCATAAGAACCTACACCTGTTAGTTGGTGTAGGTAGCTGGTGTTAGAGGATTAACTCCACTTTGACTATTTTGTTGGGCGTGTATCCTACAGAGCTCACTATATTCAGAAAACCACAACAAGTTTTGTCCAGGTTCTAAGCATGTCCTTGCTATAGATTTCTAGTCCCTAGGGGTTAAGACTTCATAAGCCAAATTCTGTAATAACATCTTAACATGAGCTGATGTAGCCCCATAAAGAGTGCAAACCTTTTTCAGGTCTTTGAGGATTTCTATATCAAAAGGAGTGTATCTTCTACTTTCTTCACCTGAAGAGTTAAACTATTGAATCACGGGATACATATTGATTTTCAAATCAGCTAAATCCTGCCCTTCTTCTGTGGCTTTCAGTAGTGCCTTTTGCAATCTAGTCATAGAAGGGGGTGATTGCTGGGGGGGAGGTGCTAGTGGTATCACTGCCCCTGCCACTACTCCTCCTCCCTCCATCCAGGAAGGTGGAGTTGATGGGGGAGAGTCAAGAACTAGTTCCAGTTTAGGTGGGGATGAAGCTGCCTGGTCAGAGCAAGAATCACCACGCCCTTCATCCTTACTTAGCTCCACATGCTTTCTAGGGATATTGCTATTAATCAAATCAGTTCATTGTCTTCCTCTTTTTCCTCACATTTCCTCATCTGGCTGTTCTGAAAAAAAAATTTTTTTCCCGATAACTTGCAGGATTCTTTAAGGCCAATTATATTATGTTGTATATATAGAATGTTTCCTTGGAAATTGAATGAGGACCTTTATCATTGTAGTATTCACATAGTTGTTCTCCTACCAGCTTCCAATTATCTAGCCCTATTTCTTCTTCCTTTAAGAACCAAGGGGAGGTGTGTTCTAATGTACTCAAGAGTCTAGCGATCTACAACCAAGTTATAATTAAGCCCTGTCCCTTGATCATCTTAAGCATGTTTTCTATAGCACCCCCTCAAGGTGGGGGGGTGGGCCTGAGGGAAAATGTTTTCCTAATATCTGCCCCATTTCAGCTAGAAAAGGTTACTAGTTTAGCCCTTAATAAAATAAGTTCCCTGATTGTCTATTAAAATACTCACACTATTTCCTGGTCCCCAAAGGCTTCTTCAGTGAAATTAGGGTCGTTGGTTCCTTGTTGGGCACCAACCGCCAAATGTGGTGACTGTGTTAGGACCCTGGATGCCTTAGAATCACCCGGAGTTGGGATAAGCAAAAGTCTTTATTCTTGGTCTTTAGCAATAGAAGTGAAGAGAGTAGACGGGTAAGATCTCTGCAACCTCATCTCCTTGTCTCCCACCCAGAAGTGACCCTGGCTAGTGTCCCTGCACCTCCTAGTATATGGATTTATGGAATATTATTGTTCTGTAAGAAACGACCAGCAGGATGATTTCAGAAAGGCCTGGAGAGACTTACATGAATTGATGCTAAGGGAAGTGAGCAGAATCAAGCATCGCAATAATGATGATCAATTCTAATAGAAATGGCTCCTTTCAACAATGAGATTGAGGCCAGTCCCAATGATCTTATGATGAAGAGAGCCATCTACACCCAGAGAGAGGACTATGGGAACTGAATGTGGATCACAAGATAGCATTTTCACTCTTTTTGTTGTTGCTTGCTTGCATTTTGTTTTCTTTCTCATTTTTTTTCTTTTTTTGATCTGATTGTTCTTGTGTAGCATGGTAATTGTGTAAATATGTATACATATATTGGATTTAACATATATATATATGCATATATATATATTTTAACATTTAACATATATTGGATTATTTGCCATCCAGGGGAAGGGGTGGAGAGAAGGGGAGAAAATTTGAAACACAAGGTTTTGCAAGGGTCAATGTTGAAAAATTATCCATGTATATGTCTTGAAAATTAAAAGCTTTAATAATAAAAAAAGAAGAAGATTTGGGCTTAAAACTTGTTTCTATAATCCACTTTCTGTGTGACCTTGGATAAAATAATTAATTTCCCTGGACTTTATTGTCCTTATCCATAAAATGAAAAAATCGGAACTGATGAATGAATGAATGAAAAACATTTATGAAGTGCTTTGAATTGTTGGATCATTTCCCAATTCTACCAACAATGCATTAGTGTCCCAATTTTCCCACATCCCCTCCAACATTTATTATCTTTTCCTGTCATTTTAGCCAATCTGAGAGGTGTAAGGTGGTATCTGAGAGTTGCTTTAATTTGCATCAGATTATATTCTAATAGGAGGGGACAACATGTAAAGGGGATTGGTGGTCAGGGTAGGGTATGATAGTTGGGGGAGTTTCCTAGAAAGTGAATTAAGCTATAGGGGCAGATTGACACACTCTTTCCAGAAGCAGTATTGATTTCATAAATGGAAAGTAGGGTAGGGGTAAAAATGCATCAGGAAGGGCATTGTCTGGTGAGGAAATTCCCAGGGAGTAAAGAAAGGCATGGCTGAGTAGGCTTGACATAAAATAGCAGACTATCTGAGACGTTCACGAATAAAGACAGAAGAGTTCCAGGGAGGGGTTTTGAAGAAGAAAAGGGAAAATAAACTCCCTTTCAGCAGAAAATCCATCATCTTATGACATATAAATCCAGAAAGCAAAGGGAAGAAGCATTATGGAGAGCATTTTAAGCAGGATCAACTGAGGCAAAGACAGAACCAATTTTGTTATCAAAGTATAAGATAGGACACCTGGGCAGATGGAGGACATATCTAAGGCATTCAGGAAATAGATAAGAAAATTGGAACAGAAATATAAAATAGTAGTGATAAGGAACTTCATTTTCATTTTATTAGGTTAGATTAAAATAATTTTTATCAAATGCAGTACAATAGTCTAACCTGCTGATACATTTTTTGGATCTTAGCATATTAATTTTGATTTTATCATCCAATCTGTTAGCTAATCCTCCTAGCTTTGGGTTATCTGAAAATTTGCTTACCATGCCATCTGTGCCTCTATTTAAGTTATTGATTAAAAATGCCAAACAATATAAAGTAAAGGGTATATTCCTAAGGGCACTCCACTATATAACTCCTTCCAAGTGGACATTGAACCATTAATGACCTCTCTCCCCCTTATCTACCTCATTACTGCTTTTTCCTGGCTCTTGTTTTCTTCTGTCCTTCTCTTGTACTGCATGTGCCCTTGGGAACTCTCATTCTCTCTCCCATCTTTTCATATTCTTTCCATCTTCTTGTACTTTCTGCTCATACTAACTCCTGATTCTGTTGTATCCTATGCCAGAAAGTGGATTTAGCATATTTCTTGCTGCTTACTATCACTTCTAGACCTTTGAAAGTTCATTCCATCTTCTTTGATCACTCTGTCTAGTAATTTTCAATTTACTCTCTTATTTCACAGAGTTCAATTCCAGAACCTTGATCTGCACAATAGATCCACAGCAAGTTTGTATTTTCCCTGCAATGCCTGCTCCTATTTGACTTAGATAAAAAACTGTCTCGATATAAATTTAGAAAGATTTGGGGTATTCCAAATGACAGTACAAGACAGCAAATCTCTTTTATCTACCTTTATGTTACCAAAGGAAAAGTTTAAGGGGCACAAAGTTTGAGGCAAGGCACAATCCTTGTTTGTGAAAAAGATGGGGGGATGGCCCTGCTGATGTGGCACGTGTCTCCTGATCCACTTCTTGCATCCCACATAATTCTAAGCTGAGACTTGGGAACTAGGGATGGCTGCTGAGATATGTCATACATCTGGGTGATGGCTGATACTTCCAAGGAGAAAGGTGCCATGTCTAGGAGATATAGAAAGCAGAAAAAATGTAGCACAAATTGAAATGGTCAGAAAGAAAATGAAGTAAGAAAAGTTTCTTCTTTTTGGTGGTGGAGAGAGTAGTTGATACGCATAATACAATAGGATGTCTGGGATACACAGGGCAGTCTACTAAGATCCTGGAAGTAGTTGGGTACCAAAAATGGGCTAAGTTTTTGATAGTGTTCTTATCTGCTTCAATCAGGACCAGGCAATGAAGACAGACAGTGGAGATCTGGGTCAAGGTTTGGGACTGGAACAGGGGAATTGGCAGCTAGATGATACTCAACCTCCTCACCTGAATTGGAAAGGGGCTTTCAACCATTACTGTTGATCTTATTCTAAGAGGATAACTGAAGGGTTTTGAACTTTTCTGAGGCTTGTTTATGAGCTAGGGAGGCTACAATATTCCTTATAGAACTTGATCGAATTCTTCTAGAAACCTGGAGGATTTTACTGGTATTAGTGACTCCTCCCTTTTATTGGAAACTAGCCAAACTTGACCTGTGCTCTCTGAATGTCCTTTCTTTGTATCTTCCCTTAGTAAAGTTGACTTGGTTTACTTTCTGCTGAATCCACACTCTATCTTGTGATGTCCCACCCTTTCTTGTGCTGTACTTTGGAATCCTAAACCTTACTCAAAATATAGATATTCAATTATTTCTATGCAGGTGATTCTCAGAACTATATATAGCCCTAATCTTTCTCCTATATGGCAGACATCTATCATCACCTGCCTGCTAGGTACTGAAAGGCACCTCCAAGTCATTACCATCAGAACCAAACCCATCATCTTTACTCACTCTACCATTCCTTTAAACTTTCCTTTTTCTGTTGATGGCATCATACTACTCCCAGTCTCTCTTCCGGAGGTTGGAAGTCCAGTTTGATTCTTCCCTAACTAGTCCCTTACTCTCCTTTTCCTTTCTCAACCTAATCACTTGCAAAGTCCAGTCAATTCTACCTCCTGGCTATTTTTTACATTCATATCTTCCCTTCCCTCCCATGAGTACCACCTCAGGTCAGCCCCTTGTTGCCATTTGCTTGGAGTATTGCAATAGCCACCTCATCAGTGTTTCCTGTCCTCAATCACTGATGTTTATCCATTCTACCTATAGCTCCCAAAAGTTAAGGAACAAGTCTCACTAAGTCAAATCCCCTGCTCAAAAGCCTTCAGTGACTCCTTTTTGTTATTAGGATAAAATAAAAAAACTCCTTAGATTCAAAGTTAAAGCTCTTCATGATCTACCTCCAACTCAACCCTCCAGTCCTGTGTCATGTTATTGTACAGGCAGTTAGATACAGCAGTAGATAGAGTGCTGGATCTGAGCTCACATCTGACTTCAGACATATACTGGCTGCATTACCTTGGGTACCTCTATCTGCTTCAGTTTCTGCATCTGTTAAATGGGGATAATAACAGTACTTGCAGGGGTTTTATGAGAATCAAATGGCTTAGACATGTATTAGCTTCATCACTTTGGGTACCTCTATCTGCCTCAGTTTCCTCATCTATAAGAAGGGGGTGATAATAGCACCTACTTCCTAAGGTTGTGAGAATCAAATGAGATACTATTTGTAAAATGCTTAGCATTGTGCCTGGAAGATAGTAGGTATTTAATAAATGCTTGTTACCTTCTTCTTTCCTGTACTCTGTACTCTGCCTTTTTTTGATAGCAAAAATGTGCTTTTTGATTGGCAAAACTTGACATTTTCTTTTTTATTTACTTATTCATTCATTTTTTTATCTATCTATTCATTCATTCATTCATTTAATTGCTGAGGCAATTGGGTTAAGTGACTTGCCCAGGGTCACACAGTAAGGAAGTGTTAAGTGTCTGAGACCAGATTTGAACTCAGGTCCTCCTGAATTTGGGGCTGGTGCTCTATCCATTGTGTCACTTAGCTGTCCACAAACTTGACATTTTCTATCTAATCTCTTTATATTTATACTGAATCATTCCCCATGCCTAGAATCCTTATCTTCCTTTTAGGTTCAGATCAGGTGCTGCTTTCTTAGTAGAACCTTCCCTGCTCTGGCCAGTTGATAGTGTTAATTTTGTCTACAAATCTCTCCAGGGAAGTTTTTATCTGTCTCTTGCTTCTATAATTACAGACTGTATGATATTTATCTGTATGCTTATAGACCAAGAACTCCTTGGTGGCGAGGGACAAATTTGACTTTATATTCCTAGAACCTGTTATGCATTAAATTAAATTGAATGTTCTCCATATATATATATATACATATACACACACACACATATATATGTATATATATATATACACACACACACACACACATATATATATATATATATATATATATATATATCTTTTTTTTGGCCTGCAAGTTTCAACCCAAATTTGACTGAATCCATTAAGTGTTCATTGATTCTCCCAATCAAAAATAATCTTTCTTTTCACAGAACTTTGCTATTAGTTTGTTTGTATCTCTCTTATTCATCTATCAAGTTCTAGCTAGCTATTAGGATCCATGCTTATTTCTTCAACTGAATTCATTTTAATACGGATTTATTCATTAAAAACTTACTAAGTGTTAGACACTGTGCTAACCTGTGGATAAACAAAGACAAAAATGAAAGTTTTCTGAGAGCTTATATTCCACTGGACCAATATGATATTTACAGAACTAAGGAAAAAAGGAGTTGGGTAAGTGAAGAGTACTCACAACTAGGAGTGATTGGTACATGCATCATCATGGTGGCACTTGAGCTGGACTTTGAAAGGAGCCAAGTATTGCCAGAGGTAAAGATGGGGAGGAAAAGCATTCCGAGTATGGAATTAGTTGGTTGTTTCTACAAAAGGTTAAAGTCAGAAAGTGGATTGCTGTGAACAGAAAGTATTCCAATTTGACAGGAACAAAAAAAAATGAATGGGAGTAGGATAAAATAAATCTGGAAAGAAAAGCTGAAGCCAAATTATAAAGAACAAAGAATAAGCAAATGGAGGAGGTTGTATACATTCCAGAGGTAATAAGGAGATAATGACACCTCGAGTATGGTAATATGACATGGTTGGATCTTTTCTTTAGGAATATCAATCTGTCAGCTGTTTGGAGGACAAATTGTGGAAATGAGCCAGTGTAGTCAGGGAGACTAGTTATGAGAATCTTTTAGAGGTCATCTCTAAAATAATTTATCACCTGCTGGTAGTTTTCTCTATTTCTACCAGTAAGTGGTTAATTACGTAGCATAAACTAAAATTTTTTCTGCTCAACACTGATCATGATGCTCAGCACATAATAGTCACCTCATAAATAATCGCTTAATTGTTATATTCCTATGGAATGATTGTACATCTTTAACCTACATCAGACTGCTTGCTGTCTTGGGGAAGAGGGAGGGAAGGGAAAGAGGAGAAAAAATTTGCAACAGAGTCTTACGAAAATAAATATTGAAAACAATATTGTAATTGGAAAAATAAAATTCTCATTGAGGGAAAAAATTCCTATTGAAACTTTATGTGCTAGGTCATCATCATGCAATTCACACATTGCAGTAAATCTTGGTAGTAACTTTCTGGGTAGAAATTCTGTACCTAAATATGAGTCTGAAGGACATTGAATTACACAAGGTAGCCTTAATAATGATGATTACTGAATTGAAATAGTGTTCCAGTTTTTTTCTATGTCCTTACTGAGACTACACTCATTGTTTTGAAGCAGTGGGGATTTTAAACTCTTGAGATTAATTTGCCATTATTCATTCCTTGTGTGCTTTTCTAACTCAGCGATAATAATACTATATTTTCCCTTTTGAGTGGCTCTTCTTCTGACATATTATTTTCCAGTTTTCCCAACAATTTTTGTGAAATAATGAATTCTTATCCCAGAAGCTGGAGTTTTGGGGCTTATCAAATACTCGATTACTGTAGTCATTAATTATTGTGTCATGTGTATATAACCTATTCTACTGATCCACCTGAACAGCTCTCTTAATAAGCAGCATCCCACCTCTTTTTTTTTTTTTAAACCATACATGAGGAAGAATCTTGCACATCAGCTTATATTTATAAATTAATTCAGGACCAAAGTGCTTCAGAATAGCAAGGAAGTGTCTTTATTGATGCAAACATTGTAGTTCAGAGGGGGTGAAGTGTCAGTTGAGGAAATAACATTTCAAATGTCTTGGTCATTGCCTCTCAGAACCAGGCAGTCAGGTCCAGGTGCCCCTTTTGCTAAGAATGCTGACTTCCATCCGAAGGTTTCTTTTTTGCCCAGCACATTCTTAATGTTTTCTTCAATTTAACTACTGTGGATAATGAGAGCAATCTGCCACATGGGGAGAAGCTCATATATGCACTTGTGTGTGTGTGTGTGTGTGTGTGTGTGTATTTATACGGATAGAGATGTCAGGGTACACTCAATTTTAAGAAAACCACAATGTATACACATCTACAAAAATAATAAATTAGAGCTGATTATTTGTTTTTACAAAGGATTCACAAATTTAACCTACATAGTAAGTTTCCATTATATAAGAAGTTTTTAAAAACATTTTTTGTTCCATGAGTTCCTTAACAGTCTGGTAATTCCCTCTATAGATAGTAAAGCCTTTTTTTTTTCTTTGTAAAAAAATTAATTAATTAAATTTTAAATTATAAATTTTTATTTTCAAAATATGTACATGGATAATTTTCAACATTCACCCCTAAAAAACCCTGTGTTCTAATTTTCCCCCTCCCTTCCTCCCACCCCCTTCTCCAGTTGGCAAGTGAATATATGTTAAACATGTGCAATTCCTTTATAATATTTCCACAAATATCATGTTGCACAAGAAAAATCAGGTCAAAAAGGAAAAAAATGAGAAAGAAAACAAAATACAAGTAAACAACAACAACAAAAAGAATGAGAATGTTATTATGTTATGATCCACATTCAGTTCCCACAGTCCTCTCTCTGGGTGCAGATGGCTTTCTTCATCACAAAACCATTGGAATTGGTCTAAATCACCTCATTGTTAAAGAGAGCCCTGTCCATCAGAATTGATCATTGCATAATTTTGTTGTTGCTGTGAACAATG